>NW_022900949.1:36477311-36512961 GCF_012274545.1 Fukomys damarensis
TACTTTTAAAGATAGGGTGGCTTAAAAGGGAATTGACTGTAACAGAGAACCTTACTCTTTCCTTCATTTTGTTTGCTGAATAGGAAAGTCCACCAGCTTGATAATGGAGGAGAACATGGACTCCACCGAGAACCCCCATCAAGGCCAAGGGCGGCAGAGCGCCATGAAGTGTGGGTGGCTGAGGAAGCAAGGAGGCTTTGTCAAGACTTGGCACACGCGCTGGTTTGTGCTCAAAGGAGATCAACTCTATTATTTCAAAGATGAAGACGAAACCAAGCCTTTGGTAAGTAGGAGAATATCAAAACCACTGTGGTCCTATGAGGTGGAAATGCAGAAGGATTTTCTAGAAGTTGGTGGACACTCAGGTCAACTCTGGCGCTCTGGTTCCCTGGTCTCTGGTCCACCATTATTTGTTTTTGTTTGGAGACGTTGAACTTTCTAACTGAGGTAGAAGGACAAGTTATATTTATCTAATGTTGATTTTAATTTTTACTAAGCTCAATCAGAATATGAATCCCTTAGGCAGTCTTACTTCATGAGAAGATAGAAGTGGACATCTACTAGACAGATAGATTGTAGCCAAAACATCTTTTCTTTATCTCAGGAAAAAGCTGAAAGCATAAATTTGCAGGGAATCTGTAAACATAGCTCAGTAATTTCAGAGAGTGCTTTCAGTGCCAGTTCTCTGAAACATTCCCTCTGCCTAACTCACATGAAGCATGGATGTGCTGCTGACCCTAACATGCTGGTGCATTTACCAAAATACGCAATATGCTCATCTGGGAATGGTTTCTGTGAATCTTTGTGGTTCTTTTATTTCCGCATTTCTGTATCATTTTCTCAGCCACAAGTCTCAAGATTGTGATGAGAAAGAAGAAAAATCACCTTCTGCGTGTTTGTAGGTGTAACAGCATTCGCTGATGTGATCATTGCTTATTGCTGGATGGAAGGATGTGAATTTGGGTTTCACCCTGTTTTCCCTGTATCTACATCTGGGGGACATATAAATAAGAGAAGAAACTGTTTAGACTAGTTTATATAAACATTTCTAACAGTGTGTGCTTGAGGCCATTTGCTCTTGTCCTAAAGTTCAAGAACTTAATTAGGAATTTGGATCAGGACTTTGCTTTAGTATTTTAAATTCCTGAGGCACTGTAATTTTGCAAGCTAATTGAATTATATAAAAATGGCAGAGAAGGCACATACAATACTACAAACTCCAGTGATTTTGTGAAATTGCTCCTAGTTTGAGGGTATTTACCAGGGCTAAGAATTTACACACGTTATCTTGTGAAATACTTAAAATAATCATATGAAGGAGGACCCTATTATTAATCCAGTTTTTGCATGAAGAATTCAAGATTTAGGTTTAATGCAAGTTACCCATAGTGAAAACAGTTTTTTCTCTCTTACTCTTTAGGTTCATTACACCTTGGTTCATATTATTCAATACTCAGGTTAAATTAACATTTTGAACCTGAAATCATGTTCATCAAATTCAGAGAGAGAGAGAGAGAGATCATTTTAGTGTAAAAAAGTAGAACATAGTGAATCCAAAGTGGAGATTTTGATATACAGAAATACCCTGGAAAATATAGAAGTATGATACAAATAAGATTCAGCTTTTGATCCTATGGACCGTCTTTGACCCGAGCTGTTAATTCGGGGGGGGGGTACAAATTAAGTGGTCACATAGGTATGGTGCAAGACCTGGACAGTGAACTAGAAAAGCAAACAGAACCCAGAGTGCCTCCAAGTAATCAGGGAAAGGTTTACTGGATCAAACCTGAGGACAGAGTTTCTCAAATGTGAGAACTCGTAGATGTCGGGGAATATCTACATGAATCCGGATTTGAGAAACTCTGACTATTTCTTCAGAGGATATTGTGTTGCCTGGACTATGCGCCTGTATGTAAGTTTTCATGCATATATTTAGTACAGCATAGTTACTTGGATGATGAATTAGAAATCTGCATCAGAAATTGCAGAACCTTCCAGTTTGTTCAAATGATTAATTTGCCTCGACATAAAAGTAATTTATAATAAAGATAAATAATATTTGGATGTTAGTATGTGACTAGTATCTGTAGACTTATAATAACTAAAATCAACAAAATAGAGTGATATTGACAAAAATAAGTACCAATAGACACACAGAGACAGCACAAGGACCAGGCACTGGGAGTGGTATGTATTCTCAACCTCATATATAAAAATCACATGTCTGTTTAAGACAGGCAAGAATAAGCTGTGTTAAATAAACCCAGTAGTGATAAAAAAATGCCATTTAAAGAATTAAAAGACTAAATTAAGAACATCTTGAAGCATGTTTCAAGGGTATGAAATCGTGTCTAGTTGTGTTTCTATGTGTAGCAGCCAAAGAGATATAATTGTTGAGTGGGAGGGAGGAACTGGAAACCAGAGCTGCTGGCTCCTGATACAAAGCTCACATTGACCCTCATTTCCTCCAGCATGGCTTTTACCAGGAGTGTTTCTTGATTTTTTATGTTCAACTGTGATGCTCCCAACATAAAAATGCTCTTGGTCTTCCTGTATTTTGATGAGGGACACTTCAATAATACAGGAAACACATGACTAAGGGAATTCAAAATTTTTACGCATTTCCTAGCCAGACAGAAATATTCATCAGACCCAATCTGCTTTTTTTTTTTGTCTTACAAGATATTTCTAAAATACGAGTATAAAACTCCAGAAGTGTGTGTCTCTCCTGTTCTAAAATATAGTGCTCAATTTATTTGAGTAAAAACTCTTAGTGAACTTTTTAACTCAGTAAAGAGAATCAAACTCTGTAATTATCTACTATGAAATGCTTACCTGTGAGGGAAATATATAAGCAATTTTAATCACAACAGGCTACCATGGAAATACCAAGGGCTTTAAAAGCACAGATGCAGTTAGTACCCAGATGTGAGTGATGATCTGTCTGACTGCGGTAGGAAAGTCACTGAGGCAGCAAAAGACCCTTCCCTCGGGTTTCAAAAGTTGGTGGGAGTTTTTCAGATAGACACACTGGGGAAGGGACTTGAGAGGTGAGAGAAGACACGAAGTTGTAAAAGAGGTATCATTGGATGGCTCCATATTTCGAAGGTAGCAGAAAGGCAAGAAATACAATTAGAGAGACAGGTAAGACATAGAGGAAGGGATCTGTGTGCTGGGCTGGACTTCTTTGTGGGCAGTGGGAGCCACATGCAGACAAGCTGACAACAACTGT
This sequence comes from Fukomys damarensis, assembly GCF_012274545.1. NCBI lineage: Eukaryota > Metazoa > Chordata > Mammalia > Rodentia > Bathyergidae > Fukomys > Fukomys damarensis. The sequence continues at coordinate 36,480,544 of NW_022900949.1, forward strand.
TAATCTCCCAGGAAGGAATTGGGGTGGCCATTTTCTAATACGTTAATGAATATGATTTTCCCAGTTACATTCTTCTTCCAGCTATACCTGCAAATTTTGCTTCTCCAAGCACGTAATATCCGTTTGAGTCGCATTCTTAATTACATGGACTTAATCTTGGTTTTTTCATGCTCTTATTTGAGTTGCACTTTACCTTCTCGATATTCAAAAACCTGTCCAAGATTTTGGACATGGAAGTCCCTTTGCCTTTCTCTTATGTATTCATTTTGAGCAAAAGACAAAAGCACTCTAGATTCTCCTCTTTCTGAGGTCAGATAGGACCTAATTGGCAGGCAATGACTTTCCTTTCCTCAGCCAGGAATTCCCTGGCAATATATTATTGGTCCACCTCAAAGTATGACTATTTGACATTTAAAATAAAGCTAACTAAATATTTTAATATTTGCTGATTTTTTAAAAAATAGAAAAAAAGCCCACATGACTTCAGTATATAATGGACAGAAATTTAGTTTATAATGCCATATGAGTCAGAGATACGTCATGAAAGCTACCCTTATTCTAAAATTAAGAAAATTGTGAAGATCCTGTAAAATGAATCCAACGGTATATTCTCAACGTCTGTCTAGCTTCTATCTTGAAGTATATTATTACTTAGACAAAAGCTAAGCCTCAATTTAGGCTGTGCTAATGCGCACCTCTGTCTCTCTCTCTCTCTCACGCACACACACACACACACACACACACACACACACACTCATGATCATGCTAGAAGTTGACAGTAGGAAGGATTGATTTTTAGAAGCCAGGCTGAAATTCCTGATAAAATGGCTCAAACCCAAACGGGCACCAACCCTGTTAATCTGGTATAGACTCTCTACAGCAGATATCGGATATTGATCCCATTGTATGGGGAAGGTTTCTTTCTGGACATGATCGGATGATACTATATTGGATCACAATAGATTTTCTTAACTCAGCACGCAAAATGATTTTGAATGAATTATAACCTGAGGGCTGACCTCCAAATGTGCAAGAATTGATTGTTGATTAAAAAGTAAGCTCTAATTGTATATATTTAATGAAACTCGGGAGTTTATGAAGTTGGGGAATTCCTAAGGCAGTTGCTGGTCTTTGTTATGAAACGTGAGCCAGGTGAAGCCGAACCCAAACTAAGTGCTTAAAACATTAATGGAAATGCTGGAATTTTACTTTCATTTCAAATCTAAAGCAGACTTCTCTGTGGCACCAGTCTTTTGGTATTTACAGAGACAGGTAACCTGGTGCAGCATCTCATCACACATGTTTAGGGACTTTGGGTGTTTTATCAAGAGATAGAAAGTAGTATCAATAAAAATAGTATTTTATTTCACTTATTTGAATAATTTTGTTGCTTATTTCTATGCTGCAGTACAGGCATCAATTTTGTTTATTTCAGAATAGGTGAAGACGCAGCCTTTTTTTCAGTAAATGTGTGTTGAATGTTGGCTCATCCACTTACCAATTGTGACATGTTGGGCATGTGGGGGGTCCAACTCATTGAGCCCCCACAGAGTAAAGTGGAGTTAATCTTAGGGCCTCATATGAAAAATATAATTAATATATTTAAGTAACAAAGCTTCTTTCATTTTCTAATTTTTATCATAATAGTGAAACCAAACATTACTACAAGGCCACAAGCCAAGGGCTGGGCGTGCTTGACCAATACATTAGTTTTAATGTACTAATCTGTATAGGAAGATAGTAATACCACATATGTCATAACGTTACTGTGAGGATTAAATGAGTAAATTTATGTAGACGATTTTAGAATGCAGTGGGGCTTAGAAAATATCAGATAAATGTTTGCTATTTTAATCATGTTAGCATAACAGAAATTATTTTTAAGATATGCTGTTGTTCATTCCTTTGCTTCTTTTAAAATTCAGTGCAAATCTGTAGATTCTTAACATACTCACACATTTTCTCCTAGATTCCAGGCAACAAAAATGTGGTGCTTATAAGCAATAAACTCCTCAAAATAAGGATTTCAAAAGAAGCAGCCTATTTCCTTTTCAGATGAAAATCCAGATTCGGCTTTAAACAGCTTCTTAGGCGCACAAGCTGCTAGTGACTTTACATTTCTAGCAGTTGGCTTTGAAATTCCCCCTGGGGTCCGTGACTCCCATCACCTGGGATGTGAATATACAGGGCGCTGCAGAGAGGGGAGAAAGGCCAGAGTGCAGCAGCCCTCCTAGCACTGTTCCATTCTGTTAGCTGTGTGGAACTGTCACTTGGGAGAAGAAGAGGCTTAATTCTAGGTGTTAGTGCAGACATGTAAAGTTTGTGCATGAAGTGACAAGAATTTTAACAAGGAAAATTCAGGAGATTCTTGGAATTGTGGGAAGAGCACCTATCACTACTTCAGAGTTCCAGGAGAAACTCTCCCAGGAGAAGACACTTGACCCCTGAAGGCCTACCCAGCAGTTGTTGGAGTGAAACAGTGATCAGGAAGGGTGGGTCCTGGCCTTCGGGAAGGTTGTTGAGGAGCTGTACGTGTTCAGGTGTTTGGGTGCCTTGGAGAGAATGCAAGCAGTGACGAGAAATGGCCTTAGAGAAGTATACCAGAGTGAATTAAGTGTTGCAAAGAATTCTTAAATTTTGTCCTGAGGGCTTATATTCCCCATTTTATGTGTTTTTTATTTTATTAGATTTAAAGGTATACAGTTAAAACCGACTATAAGTATCTTCTTGTAAAGGAATCCAAATGCCTACATCCCCAGAAAGTCCTCCTCTGGAATTCTCTGGTGTCCAGATGATAAACTGATTTTTATATTATGATTAAACCTATGGGAAATTATTGAAAAGCAGTTATGCGATAGATAAACATTGCCCTCTCATCATGTTTTTGTAGAAGAAGGAATTATATGGGTGTCCATCCATGTGAACCTCGCTGTAGGAAGAACTCAGAATATCTGTTGCTTCTGAGAGGATACCCGAGAGAGGAAAGTGACAGATGCAGTCTTGGAGAAAATAGAGTTTGATGGGCAGAGAGACTATGGTGCAGAAGGGAAGTGCATCCTCATCGTTCACTCTAGGACTGGTTTTATCCCATCTAGGTATTTCCCAGGGAAGCAATGGGATCTAACTTTTTTGTGGCGAGACAGCCAAAGTTGAGTCCCGACTTCACCATAACTAAAGGGCTTAGCTAAGTCACTCCAGTTCATGTCTGTGTTACTCATGGTAAAAAGTAACTAATAATGCCCGTCTTTCAAATTAGTTTCAATGTTACATGGAATAATGCTTTGGGAACATACCTCGTCACTGAGCATGTAGAATGTATTAGCTATTGTGAGCACCATCATCCTTTCTACCATCTTCCACCATTAGTAAATAGGCTCAGATACAGCAGTTTAGAAGCCCTGATCTACACCTTGTTAATCACATGGTGAAGGAAATACATGATGATCAGACTGTGTACTTCTAAGATTTATGCGGAGTTTCTTTTTACTGGTTGTGCTAGCCTCAGAGCAGAAAATAGCTCATTTTCGCCTGTCAGGCTCTGAAATCACATGGAAAGAGTCTCAAATACACAATGGTCATTTTTGTAGTGCCTCAGTTTGCTTTGTTGCAGTTGTTTTTTTGGGTTGCCTCAGAGCTCATCCAAATGATTATGAGGACAGCTCAGAAGGCTTAAGGTAACTGCTTTGCAAAATTGGACCACTCCAGAGAGAGGTTTTCTTGACTTCTATACAATACCTGTTCATCTACATCAATTCAGTAGGAAAACTATTTCAGTTAAATTCTTTGAGCTCTGTCTCTAATGTTTACTCATTACAGATGGCTTTTGGATTTGTGATGTAATCCAACATATGGGTCCAAGTAGTCCGTATTTGGATTACCTCATTAGTAGAAATTTATGCAAATTTCCATTATACCAATGAGTGGAGAAAAGAATTTAGGAGAAAGAAACCAAGGGAGTGAAAATGTAATTTGAGCATTTATGCTTTTGGTCTTTGGAGCAATGTTTCCCTTCAACAAATGAAATATGTTAAGGCATTTCTTTTTTTAATTTTTTTCCTTTTTTTCTTTATTGTTACATTTTAGGTATATAGTACAGTATATTGGGATCATGTACCTTTACATGATGCATCTTAGTTCTTGTTTCTTGTTTGTTTGTTTCTTTGTGTTTTTTTGTGGTACCGGGGATTGAACTCAGTCCTTGCGCTTGCGAGTCAGGCCACCAAACCACTGAGCTAAATCTCCGGCCTTTGGTTCTTTTTTTTTTCCCATTCCCCTGCCTTCCCTTCACCTCCTCAAGGCATTTCTTACGGTCCTACAATTTCCTCTTGGGCAGTTGCTCTCCTGTCTTCTCTTCTTTAATTTTATCCTATGTAAATCCAGCTCTGCTCTCGATTTTTCTAGAGCTACTGCCATTTGTTCAGTTATTCAGTGACTACTAATCATCAAATTATAATCTGAAAACTATCTCAGCTGTTTTTATGTATAATAAAGCAATGCCAAATGCAAAAATTATTACTCTCATTCTGAATTTTGGCTTCTTTCCTTCAATATATGTTTTTGAGATGAAGTCTCTCTGTGTGGTTCATGCTGGTCACAAACTCTTGGTGATCCTTCTGCCTCAGTCCTCTCAAATGCTGGGATTATACAGTGTGCCATCATTCCCAGCACTGTAATTTTTGAGGCTTCTTGATCTTATAGCATATATCAGTCTTTCACTTCATATCATTATCTAATAATACACCAGTATTTTTATACCACATTTCATTTATTCATCGGTTGATGGACAATGGGTTGTTTATATTTTCTGGTTATCTGGCTATTATGAATAAAGCTGCTAAGAACATTCAAATGCAAGTATCTGTATGAACATACTTTCATTTCTCTTGGATGTATATATATAAATGGAATATATATCTATATATCTATATCTATATCTATCTATCTATCTATTTATATATAAATAGAATTGCTGGGCCATGCAGTAAATTTATTTTTAACCTTTGAGGAACTGTGTGATCATTTTTAATTATTAAATTTCAAACATTTAAAACTCGAGCTTGATACTGAACTTATATTTTATCTGTCTCTTCGTGCCTCACCCAAGCACTTCCCCAGCCCTTCCTGTCTTAATAGTGTGACAGGGGCACTCGGGTAACAAGGAGACACCATGTGACTTGCCCTCCTTTCTTCTCAGCATGGGAACTCTGGGACTCTGTGCGTGCGCGCATGTGTGTGTGTGTGTGTGTGTGTGTGTGTGACAGAGGGCGGAGAGAGAGACAGAGAGAGACAGAGACAGAGAAAGAGAACCACATGGACCATCTTTTTTTCTCTTTGAAGTCTCTGGTACTGACGCCTGGCAGAGGGGAAGGCAGAACAGATTCATCTCTGCCCAAGAGCCCATCATTGGTCCTTCATGTCCTTGTTGGTTACAACTGTCTTCTGGCTAACTCATGGCCATTGGCCACCATCTTTATTAACTATAGGAGTAAGAAGTACACCCAGTCACAAAGCCAGGGGGCTTACTTTCCACAGTTTTTACTGAACTCACTGGAAATGCACAGGATGGAGATGTTCCACTATGCCCACTATCCACAGTGCCATGACAAATATGTAGGCCCTGCTGCATTAGCACAGAATTTTATTTGTCTTGTGATCTCTGTTTATTTCATCTGTTACTTAGCTATAGGTAATTAGCATCCTAAGCACATGACAAATTGAGGAGCAAGCTACCAGTTTCCCCAGATGCTAGCGACTCTCTGGAGCTCTGCAGCTCTTGATTTGATAGAACTGTTGTTTTTTCTCCAGACTGTTTGTCCTTGATAGGAAGATGAAGACAGACAGTGATTCTCACCACAGTACTGGTATCTCACTAAGTTAGATTCAATTCTGTTATCTCTTAGGGCAGCGAGACACTTAGCACATCTTTATTTCTGCTTTTGTGTTCCCCAGAAACTACTCCAGGACATTAGACTCATTCCTATTCAACAACCTTCTAGAAAAATTTGTTTTGTTCTTTTGCACTTTAGATATGCTTCATACATCAGGCATACATGATTTTTACTTTCCCAGTTAAGTGGGACTAACATTTTCTCATATTCCAGCTATTTGATATCTATCATGTGTCTGCCTCCTTATATTATTAAGTTGAAAGAATATTTTATTATATTTGTGAGCCAAGAACATTGCCCTATACACAGATAGGATTTTTCACTATTTTAAAATATTAAAGTATTAAAATAGACGGTACTAAAAACTAATTATACTTTAAATGATGATAAATTATTTTTCCTCTTCTTATTGTTCCTCTTGTGTCATTGTCATTAGAAAAGATTAGCATAATCTCCGTTAAAGAATTCCATGTATTAGCAGAATACTCAACTCATCTTTAAAAACTTGGATTCCTAGTGAAGTGTATTTCTTAGATATGGGATCAAACATATTTGAATAATATGCCATTTCTCACTAAGATTTTAAGAACATTAATGCAGAAACAGATGCACATTTCTCACTTGAGGTACCTTTTGGCCAATTTTGAGAACTTCTGGGACAGATGACCAGGACACAGAAATGAGCCTGTAGATGCCGATCAAGATGCTTCAGTGTGCTGCAGACATGGCCTTGCTGCGAGCACACTCTAGCTCTTGGAATAAATCAGTATAACCCTAGCGTAACTGTGTCATTTGACATTCATAACCTTCTCCAGGGAAGGCAGAAAACATCATCAGGAAGAATCTCATACAGTTTTCAGACAGCTAGACAGAGGTGAATTTCTGTATGTATTTTGAAACGTCTTTCTCAGTTGCTTTCTAGTCACAAGATGGAATACTTTTATTTTCTGCACATTTTAAATGAGAGTTTCTGCATGGCCTTTGTGTTCTTGCATGTAGCAGTACAGTAGTGCAAGGTGTTCCTCCTGCATTCTGGATTTTATTCCTCCCCTAGCGATGAACATGCCCTTAGGTTAGTCATTCCTCTCCACCCCTTAGCAAAAACAAACAAACAAACAAGCAAACAAAAAAGGAAGCCTATGGCTTCAGAGTTGATTTTCAGTCCCAGCTTTCCAGAGGTTTTGCTTGGCCTCACAAATGTTTCCGCTCTTTAAACATTAAACTTCTTCCAGTAGGTAATACTTTTAATCATTTCCCAATCATCACCTTTGTCTATCAAATTTATACTGCAATATCCACAGGTATTTTAGAAAAGGGACATTTACCTTTTGAGTATCCGAGGAGAAATGAGCAACAACTCCATCTTCAACCTACAAGATGATTTCATAGATCCTCAAAGATTTCTGTGTTAGTTTACATTCTGAATATTTAGGTCACAATCTTTGGTGATGACAGTTTTAGTCATTATCATAAAGTGACATGATTGCCTACTGAAAGAACTCAATGTTTCAAAAACTTCCTCCTTAAAATATCATCACTTTGCACACAGTTGTCATAAAAAACAGTGTTTATTTAAAATGTCATCTCTCTTTTACATTCCTCAAGACTGAATCAGAATGTTTTAAAGACACAATGAGGCTGCTCACCTCAAAAACCCTTTTCATCCAAAATTATGAGATGAAAAACCCATGAATTGGAATATTGCTTATTGCTCAAAATTATATCAGTTATTTTGATTTCAAATGATTGTGGGTACAAAGGAATCCCTGCAAAAATTGAAGCATTGTGTTGCTAGCCAAAAAAATGTACAATATCCAGTATTAATTTCTTAGTACTACCTATCTTTTCGTAACAGGTTGAAAAAACTGAAAATATTTGTAGATCTCAGGTATTTATCTGAATGGAAGTTTCAATATATTTTAACTAAAACTTTTTGACCACCTGCTTTTATCTGATATTAGAAATAGTAATTCATAATAGCAATATTTGTCATTTTTCCAATTTAATGTCTATCAGCCACTTCAATAGAAATTACATTTTTTGTTTCTGACTGGTTCTTTCCTTTTATATTCTAAATTGGGAAACGAGTTGTGTTACTCTTGAGGACTTTGATTCTGTAGCATACTACACATCTGACACTTTTTTAACCTTCCTCTTTCGATGTCCATCTAAAAATTTCAGACTTTCTCTTGTGATAGATATTAGCCATTTTGAAGAAGTATCTACAAGTTTAAAAAAGGCCTTCTTATTTTAGACTGTAATCTCAAGTCATTCTTCAGCCTCAACATTTTTTAGAGTGACAATTAAACAGAGTTCTAGCTAATGAAATTTGAAAATACATGTTCAGAGGTAATCCCCTACTTTCCCGTAGTTTTCCAGGGAGAAGAAGGGAACTGGATATTTGTTATGAACTGCTTTGCCCTACTTTCTGTGCTCATTGCTCTACATCAACATTTCATTTGCTCTCATGGTACTTTATGCGTACTTTTTTTAATGATTAGGAGACCAAATTTTAGAAGGATTAAAAAACTGTATGTCCCAAGATGAGCAATTTGTAAAATTAGGCAGAATACAAAGAAAAAAGGAAAGAAAGGAGAGGGAGGAAGGAAGGGAGGAGAGAGAGAGAGAGAGAGAGAGAGAGAGAGAGAGAGAGAGAGAGAAAGAAAGAAAGAAAGAAAGAAAGAAAGAAAGAAAGAAAGAAAGAAAGAAAGAAAGAAAGAAAGAAAGAAAAAGAGAGAGAAGAGAACCAAGACCTGGCATGTAAAGGTACAAGATCCCAGTAATGAATGTAGCTGTACTGTCTACCTAGAATGTACCAATAAATTAAATTTAAAAAAAAGAAAAAGTGAATGTTCTCTTGAGGTACACATGGTCTCTCTTAGGAGATTTCTGAGTAGATCTCTATCAATAAGAAAAAAAAGAGGAAACTTGATACCACATTTGATAAATAGGAATGCAGTTTGCATATAAAGCCCTATATTTCCAAAATGACGACACAAATTTAGAGACATACTAGGAGTCATAGAAATTGTGTTAACCATTCACCCTTTTTGCTGAGAGGTCTTCAGGAAGAGCTTTTATACTGCACATCCATAGACACTATGTGCATGCAACGTGTGCTCAAAGTACATGTCTATCACGGGATAGAGTTTGATAAAATCCACATATCTGCAGCTCATACTCTTCTTTGGAGCCATTGCTATGGATGAGATCATAGCTGCTCCCCCAAAGCCTCATTTGTTTGGAAGGTGACTGGGTCAGGGGAGCACTATACCCATTGGAGGACAACTGATGAGTCCACAATTGAATACACTGTTAAGAAGTGGGCCCAGCTGAAGGAGGGAGGCTACTTGGGGTATGATCTAGAAGGGTGTATCTCCGTCTTTTCTTCCTACTTCTTGGCTTCCATGACATGAGAAGCTCTTTTTTTTTTTTTTTTTTTTTTTTTTTAGTGCCTGACTCTTCCATCATTCCCTTTCTGCTTTGGAGCAAGCTAACTACAGACTGTAATAGTAGTGCTGAAATAAACCCGTACTTATTTAGGCTTAGGTGTTGGATATTTATCCCAGTGATGAGGAATGTGACTAAGACAGATTTTGAAACCAGAAGTGAAGTCATTACTGTGAATGTGCATTACCATGTGGTAAAGAAACCTTGAGAACTGGCTTACGGAAGGGGTTTGGAAAGGTTTAGGAAGGCTGGCTAGACAAGTCCAGAATACTATAAGCTGAGCTTGATAGTCAATACTGGTAAAAATCCAAAAGACCACAATGTGGATAGAAACACAAACAGTAAAGGCCAGGCCCAGGAGGTTTCAGCTAGGAACAGGGACTTCATTGGTAATTGGATTCAACAATGTGTATTACATTCTGGAAGAAAATTTGTATCTAGTTTTTCTCATCACCTGAGACTTTTCAGGAGACTGAGATTAACAGTGGTTGACTAATTAATATGGTGGAAGAAATTTGAAGGCCCACCTTCAGGCTGTGGCATGGATACTGTTGATGGCTTTTAGTCCGTTCTACATTGAAAATAAGGAGCAAAAATCTCATTTGAAAAGTTTAGAATTTCACAAAAAATGATGTAGCTATAAACCTGGGTCCTTGCATAGCATGGATGATAAAAATATTAACATTAATAAGAAACCAAGTGCTTTGAATCAAGACAATAGTAAAGATGGTTTGAGGGAATCTCAAGAATTAGTATGACCATGCCCTCCACTGGCTTAAGAGTGTAAAATGGTAAATCCCTTTGAAAGAGGAGATGTCCTGGTTGTCCTCCTGGAAAATAACCATCTAGGGGATCAGTTTCCTAGAATTTGGTTCACAGTGCTCAGTCATCCAGGTACTCAGAGGCCTCTGCAGCCATAATCCAAGGAGGTTCAGCTACTGCTTGAGCTGTGGCAGGTTTTGGCATCAGCCCTGTTGTGCTGGCTTATAGGCATGCAGGAAACAATAGTTCTGGAGTCACAGAGGCTTCTATCAAGACTTCAGAAGAAGGCTTGAAAGTGTGTCCCTGAGAGGGCAAGGCGTGAAGCTGTAAGAGGAAAGCAGAAAATGCAGTGGAGATCTCAGGATGTTGGAGAAATCAGGGCTGTTCACCTGCTGAGAAATGCAGCCAGCGTGAGAGGAGCACCCTCAAGAGAGGTCATGAGGCCTACAACTAACCATGCGATAGGGGCATTGCTGCCCACTCTTTTACCACAACTTGCCCTAGGTACTGGGCAGGGAGCTACGGCATTTAATGCTTGCCTTGCTGGGTTTTCGCCTTGCTTTGGCCCCATTACTTTTTATCCTATTTTCCCCTTTTGGAAAGGGAATGTTACTCCATGCCATTGTATGGTGGCAGTGTTTAACTATTTTTAATTAATTTTACTGGAACATTTAATGTATACAATATAATGACATTCGTTATTGTAAATTTGTACCTTTACATAATCAATCTTGGTTCTTATTTTCCCCCATTCCTCTGCACTCCCTTCAACCACTCCCTCCTTCCCTCTCTACAAAGACTTTGTTTCCATTATTTTTCATTTTCTCACATTAATTCCATTCCCTTCTTTCCTTTCCCCTACTCCTCTCACTTCCCCTTCCTCTTTGCCCCTTTTCTTCCTATATTGCACATTATCTGTTGTACCTTTTAGTCCTTATTTACACTTTCAATTTCTCACACTAGAGAAACTATTTGGTATTTACTCATGTGTCCTATTTATATCACTTAAGAGTATCACCTCAGTGTGCATCCATTTAGCCATAAGTATCTCTAATTTCTCATTTTTTATGTCTAAGTATTCCATTTTATTAAAAAGCCACATTTTCTTTATCCAACTCTTAGAGATGGACTGAATATATTTTGCATAAAGAGATGGACATGAATTTTTTGAGGGCCAGGCATGGAATGCTAGAGTGTAGATCTGGGGTGTTCCCCTAAAGTTTCATGTATCTGGGAGATAATTGGATCATAGGGGCGCTATACTCATTAGTGGATTTGTCCGCTGGTGAATCTGTAGCTAAATTTACTGTTAAGAGGTGGGACTGCTCAGAGGATTTGCGTCTCTGTGGGAGTGATATAGAAGGGAATTTCTCCCTCCTTGGCTCTTCTCTTCTTTCTTGGCTTCCTGGTCACTATGACATGAGCAGATTTCTGCTGCCAGACCCTTTTACTTGCCCTTTCTGACTCGTGGCCAGCTGATGACCACAGATGGTAACTGTGAGCCAAAATAAACTTCTCTTTTAAGTTGTAGGTGTAGGTATTTATGTCAGTGATGAGGAAAGTGACTAAATTCATGAAATGATCTTCCGTAAGCATTCTAGGTATCTGCAAGCTGGTCCATACTTTTAGATATTTCGTATTGCACCACTCTGATCCATCAGCAATACCTCATATGAACCCAAGCTGTGGTTCTGGCTGACTTCGCAAACTCGTAACGGTGAGAACTCACGGACAAAGCAGATGAGACGCATCCTGTTTCTGATATGAAACAAAAGTACCACAGAGCAGCGGCCATTGATTGCGACTAAGTTCTTTGTCCTGAAACAGAAATGGCTACTGAGGAGAGGTGCCGTGCACTGTCTTTCTGGGCATGTGGCAGAGAACTGGAGAGTATGTCTAGCAGCCCATCCTTGCTGTTGGCTTTTCTAGATCCCTATGGGATATACTTCTGGTAGCTGAAGTCCTAAAGAAGAACTGGAAAGATTATGCCAAAGGTCCTCCTTTTAACTACATTTCCACTTTAGGGTTAGGCAGTGGAGCTTGAAAGCCTGCTGATTTAATGATGTTTGAAAATACATTTGGATATTTGTGGCACAGACTCAGTTTAATTTTTACAATTCCATGGAATTGCATAGATGAACACTTTTCACCCTCTGTTCCATTTCATTCATTCATTTTCTTCAAAATAAAGGAAGTTCTGCTTTGGTAGATTGAACATGAGGTCTTTTTCACCAGCCACTGTCCCAGTGATGATTCACAGAGATGGATGAAAAGTTCAGTTTGAGGTGCGTGTGCTGTTGCATACCTGTGATCCAAGCACTGGGGTGCTGTGGTGAAGCGGAGGGATCACAGTGTCAAGTCCCTTGTGGGCAACTTGTCAAAAACGTGTCTGTTTCTAAATAGATAAATAAATACACACAAAATTTACATCTATCTAGACATTAGTCTCCCTTTTACCTTTTGCTTCCCCAGGAACTATTACTCATAAAAAGGTGCCACTTATCTTTTTAAGCCTTTGCATCAGTTCTGTTGAATGCTTGATATATCAAAGACTTGGGCTTGTCTCCTCTTGGAGGAACAATTTTTGATTTCTTGAGTCCCTTTGATTTTGAGTCTTTTTTTTTTTTTTGGTGTATTTGAATCTCACTTGCTTTTACTTTCTCTATTTTCTTACCTACTGACAGGACAGCCGTCACGGTTCCGTCTCAGCAGCATGTCCATCCTTATTCCTGTTTCTCAAGATGGGAGATTGATGAACTATTTATTTGTTAGAATGTTTAAAAGCACTCATAGCAATTTTTAAAAATATTCTAAATATTAATCAGTGACTGTCTCATGTTTTCAACAGTTCTGCTTCATCTTCATAATCATATTGTCCCCAAGTGTTATTCCTTAACTGTCCCACCTGAGCAACAGCAGTACCTTTAATACAGAAAATGTTGCATGACTTTAAAATGATGGGCAAATTATACTGCAACACAGTATTGTCTCAGCAGAGGTTATCTGGCAATTGGAAAAGAGAGTGATAGGCAGAGCATGGCATCGGGGGCTTGTGTGCTGCAGTAATCAGAGGCCAACTCATAAAATGTGGTAACTGGTTTAAAACTAACATCAGATGACATCACATCAATGTTGATAATTCAAATTTTGTTGCTTTTGATATTTGATAGAGGCTGTAAATTAAAGTTTTATTTTGACATTTATTTTATTACCATACAAATATTTAAAATTTACTCTAAGAGTCAGTGAGATTGTTTCCCCTGATAAGCATACATAATAGCCAAATTTGACAAGTGGTTACCTAATCAAGTAGGATTGTAACAGATGAAACGCATTTGCCCCGATCCCTCAAATGTGATAGAATAGGACTAGTCCCTTTCCTTCCCTCCTTCCACCCTTCCTTCTGTACTTTCCCACGAACAGGTTTATGGATCTTGATATAACCCAGATGTTATGCTAACCCAACTTAAATGGAATCTAAGTTGCTGCTCTTGCTGCGCTCATTCGAATGAGGGACAGGGTCTTGTAACAAAGTCTGGTGAAGAACATAAATGGATAGCCACGGTGTGGTGGGGGTAACTACATGAAAAGCAAAGGAAGGTCACACTACATGGGAATGGAAGAATGGCTAAGGCTGCCCCAGAAGTTGCAGTGGGACAGGCAGAGGAACAGCATGCACAGGGTGGGCAGGCCCATGTGCTGGTAACTTCGTCAGCACGGGCTTCCTCCCGCATACCTCAGCCCTCTCTTTATTTTAGACAGTTTTAGTCCAGCTAAGAGGCAGAGTGGTTTTCTCCATCATCTACTCACTTAATGTTTGTGTGCTCATGATTGAACTCTACACAGAAGCCCCCTGCTGCTTTTTAACCCTGTATCGTTGATGTTTTATGCTTCTTAAATACCTCATGCTGTCCTTTCACATAATTGCTTTTGTTTGTTTGAGAAAAAGTAAACTCAGACTTTATGTCCTCCTGCTCTTCCATGAGTCCCGCTTTCATTTTCTGCCCAAGCTGTGGGGTAGCAGTGGGATTTAATCGTGTCGTCTGAGAATTTTCACTGAGCCTTGTAAATGTCCTTTTGATAGCGCATGTAGGACTGCTCTGACCTGTCCTGTGTAACTGTGACCCTGGAGTCCAGGGACCCAGTCATACAACACAGTTTCTGCACTCAGGATGGACTCATTTCTGGTCCATTTCCTGAGGAAGTCTCAGAAACTCCCGTCCAACATGGCAATGTGACCCTTTCCAGTGCAATGAAGAAGACAAGGAGCTCACTACGGAGGCCTGTGCACCGTTCAAGATGTTGACTCTCTATTTTGCTTCTGAGATAGCTTTAAATTAGTAATTAGGGAAGTAAACTGAATCTTCATTTCTGAAGTTTCACAAACCTTAGCTTTGTGTTCATCAATGCTATGATCCTATCATGGGATGAGTGTAAAGGAAGTGATGGCTGAAGACTTTACCTGAAACTGAGTGTACTTAATTAACCATGCTTTTCGACCTGTAAAGTTTCTAATTTAATGTTGAAAGTGTTTTGAAGTGGAGAGAAACTTAAGAAGTTGTCTCCACCCTAAAGACCATCAGGAGATATTCTTAGAGACAAATCAGCTGCAAGATGAAGCTTGCCGAGGAAGACAACTTTACACAGAAATTGCACTGGGCCTCAGAGACATCAGCAGATAATGAGTAGAGAGAGATTCTGGAAACTCCACCTGCTCTTTCCAGCTTTTTAGAGTGAAGGGTGGGTGAACATTTGCATGCAGGTGACTTATGTTGGATAACAGATGCAGCTATGATCTTTAGAGGTCAGAACCTCTGAGTACGTTTCAGTCTCTCTGTCCCCCAAAACTGGCATCTTAAAGCGAGCTTAATTTTCTCATCTAAAAACTTGAAAAGCTGAATCCCATGATAACTGCAGTTTCCTCCAGCTTGACGTTTTGATGATTTGTAAAATACAAATTTTATTGCTCCTCCATGCATTCTTTCAGCCTTCTAATAAAACACAAAGGAACAACAAGTAAAAAGCAAAATCAAACCAAACCAGAAAATGCCAGAGGCTAGGACATGGTAGCATTAGCAATATTAACTAAGGAAAGAAATTTTTATTATTTCCATTTAGCATTTGAACAAGTTATTTTTATCCCATAATCATGACAGCAAACCTTTGAGGATCATGTCTGAAAATTTGTTAGATAATGAATCTGGTTGCTGTCAGTATCTTTCTGTACTCCTGGCCAAAGATATATAAACTTTTCATTCCCTTTGTTTCCCAATAGCAAGCTGTTTTTTTATTCTCTCTTCTAAAACTAATAATTCAGCTTGTAATATAGCTAGTGAGTTATCCTTGGCTAGAGCCTGGAATTGGTGTACAGAGTCAGGGTGTGCCCCTGAAAAGTCCAGCTCAACAGAATTTCTTTGTTAAATTAGCACTAAAGAGCTTTACTCCTCATGACAAAAGTAAAGGACTCTGTGAATTTTGAGATGAAATTTTATATCTATGTTCTTTTTTTTTTTTGAGTTTTAGTTTTGTTACATCGATCGTCACAATACTTTGATAGGGCAGAGATTTATCTCAGTGGTTCTGCTGCCTGCCTCGCAAGTGCGAGGACCTGAGTTTGATCCCTGGTACCAAAAACAAAATAAAACAAAACTTTGATAAAGATGTACAGCATATATTAGTCCTATATGTTAATGAATGCTGTCAAAGTGGATTTAAGAGTTAAACAAAGCAATAGAATGTGGACTTTCATGTGGCATGGTTTTCCCTCTTAATTATAAATCTACAAATTAGATCTGTTATTTTTCAAGAGCATTGTTGCAAATTTCCACACCATGTTAATTTTTACTTGACCAATTACTGTAATGTGTACTTTCCTTTTTAATACAGATTATCCCTTTGTTTTGAGAAGGGAAAGAGAATCCATTCTTAAATCTTTAATGTGTAACTGTCAGAAAGTGAATTGATAGCACAAAAATGCTAATGTTTAGAAAATGACTATTTGATATAAATGAGATTTTAGTTTGTTTGAAATAGGAAAACTTTCTTCCCTCCCTCCTTTTCTCCTGCTTATTCTTTTTCTTTCTTTGTTTTATTTTACCCTTTCTTGCTTCCTTCTTTAATTAAAATAAAGCTCATTAAGCTGGTAGCATTTGTGCTTGTCCTCCAAAGCAAAATACAGCCAGCCCTCAATGACCAAAGACTCTGTATCCACAGATCCATCCAACCTTAGATTACAGTACTGTGCTGTTGCTTATGTATTCTAGGTAGCTATCTATCATGGTTTTGTCTGTACTGAACTTGTACAGATTCTTTTTTCTGTACTTATTCCTTAAACACTATAGTATAACAACTATTTACATGGCATTTACATTGCATTAGGTGTTGTAAGTGATCTAGAGATGATTGAAAATATTTGAAATGATGTTCCCAGGCTGTATGTGAGTACAAAGCCATTTTACATAAGGAACCCGAGCATCTGCACATTTTGACATCCATGGGGTGTCCTGAAACCACTCCCCTGCAGACACGGAGGCACCGTGTCTATACTTTATTGTGCAGACACAATATAACTGCAGGAAACTCCCTTCAACTTCTATCATAGTTATTAGTTTTAAATTTAACAAAAGCATCTCATTTGCCAAACTTATGGGATGGGTATGGGAAAAAATTAAAGAGTAGTCAAAGAATAATGAAAATGATTGGTCTTCGTTATCACATTTGAAAAATGAAAGGATGGACAAAGTGATTTATACGGCCCTTCGTAGGCATGAGCACCACTACCAGATATGCATTTTCATCTGCTTTTTTAGCAGTGTTTGGCAATCACACTTTTACCAATTCTCATTAGCCCCTCACACACAAAAACATGTGTTCCTGCGACACTCACTTTGGAATTAAGGAAGGGGGAGCCTGGGAAAAGACAACGGCCCGTAGTAATACTGAAGTGCTCGGCTGGAGTGTCAACATGTTTACGAGACATAATGACTCACTGCTTAAAGTCACAAGTCATTAGATCAAGAAAAATCTTCTTTTTAGAATTGGCAATGGCTTTGAAATATCTCTATAATACTTATTTGTACTCTAACATTTTTTATTGGGAGGGAAAGGGATGGAATTGCAACTAGGACTCTGCGAACAAGCCATAAGTCAAAACAAAACTATGTTAAATGGTTCTTGAGAGCAGTTATTGTGTTGCTGTATGTAAGATGCTTACTTACCATGGTCCCTGGCTATAGAAAATGGTCAGTGAATGTAGAATAGTGCTACTACACCACAACCACCTACCACCACCAGCACAAACGACCAAAACTTGCTATTATTAGTCTTCTACTTCTTCTGTGGAGCACAGCAGAAGCAATGCAGGTCTGATAACTGTGGGTGGAACGTACTCTCTTATTACATTTGGTACGGACTGGGTTTGTCATCTTAGCTCTACTGTCCCCTCCCACCCAAGGTCGACTTGCCTCCTCCACTGCTGCGCTCCTTCCCAACAGCCTAGGAAAGGCCCATGAGCTCCTTTTCAACAGTGTACCCTGGCAGCCACAAACAGTGGGTCAGAGTTGGCAAGAGAGCTAACACTTGTCTGCCATCTCCACCTGGCTCAGTAGCCACCCAGTGAGCCTTCAGATCCGTACACAAGAGAGGAATCTCATTTCATGCCACTTCTTCTGAATCTAAGAATAAACACACCAGGAACTCAGCAGAATGGTGTCTGTAGCATACGATGCAAGGAGTCTTTTGTATCCCACAAGAGTCGCCTATATTCTTTGCCAGTTAGTTCACAAACATCCCTACATTATAAAACAAGTAAATGAAGCGAAGCAAAATTAAACATTATTTAAAATTCACCTAATTACATGAGATCCCTCCAAGAGGAACTATAGGTAGGACCTCAAATCCATTGTTCAATTTCTTTGTACACAAGTACTGTTTGGAAAGTGCATCGCAGTAAGAAGAGACCCAACTGACCAACACGGTGCTGTCACTGTCTTGTTCTGAGCAGTGCTGTACCGCCTCTGTCCCTTCCCTTCTCCACAGTCTGCCTTCCACATCTGTGCTCAGTACATCTTTCCTTTCCCTCAGGCTTGCACAAATAAAGTAACCTTGCAAACTGAGTAGACTTTGTAGAATGTGAAAACTTTCCCCTAATCAAATGATTCAGGACATACTGAAGGAACCAAATGTGACAAGAGAACAACGCCGTTCTCAGGGTGACAGAGCATGTAGCAGTGCCAAGCTCTGTCCCTTCAGAGTCTACGGATGAAGATCCCACAGCCCCTGAGCATCTCTTGGCAGACCACAGATACCTTCTGCTTGTTTCATGCCCAATTCGTTTTGCATCTAGCAAGTGATAACATAAGCAGTCCATTGCAAGCACATCTGGTGGCATTAGTTATTTGGTAGACATGAGGAGAAGTGGCAATTTTCTTTAAAGATTAAAGCTTACCTAGCTTGGGATTCAGGGTTTAATTTTCTTGCTGAGTTTCAGTGTGTGGCATTTGCTTATAAATGTAAAATATCTGCTGAATTAGTAAATCAGTTATTTTTTTCCCTCTCTAAATTGGGTAAAAGACTTTGGGAACTATAATGGAAAGTTGCTGTTGAATAACCAGGATGGATAGAGAAATACAAATAAGGATTGTGAGAAAAGTATACAAGAAGAGAGGTGGGAATGAAAATGGGCCTCACAAGACTGTTCGGAGAGACTGAAGCAATTGAAGAAGAAATACACTAGAGGTAGGTCAGCCAGGAGTGGTGTGAATTGTAGAAACTATATTCACTTCCCAAGGGTTTCACAATAATGCTAGCTGTAGGTATCACAGTGTAATCGGTAGTGATGCGGCTGAAAGACAGTAGTGAAGAGGCTTGGTCTTCTCTCTGCTGGAGTCCTTCCTGCATGTAAGTGTCTAACTTTTCATCAGAGAACTGGTGCCACTTTCCTTCTAGTTAATAATCAATATCATTTTGCACAAGAAAGTTTCGTTTTTTTCTGCCTACTCAGTATCATCCTGCAAAGCTTTTTGGTTTTGACAGGAGGAGATTTAACAAGCAGAAGTCAAATAACGCCTCAAAATTTGCTTTGATTTTCCTTGGAGAATACTGTGATGCACTTCTATGAGCCCAGGGACACCTCCAGGATTCTGTTCCATGCTTCTCAGCTGTTGTATTTTGTAGGATGGAGCCAGGATCATTGCCAGCATTGAAGGTCAAGTGTCAATGTCCCGAGCCATATAATATAGCTGTTGTTTGAAAACAGCTGATCTTTGGCCTTTCCCAGTTTTGGCTTTGTCTTCCACAGTCAATACTGTTATCTGGTAAAGTCTGGATACCTGCTGGAGGGGATAAGGGGTGAGAAGAGATGGAGCCTTTGCAGGGGTTTGGAGATTTTGCCTCTGGTTTGGCTGGAGATGTCTGTGGTTCGGAGGTAGGAACTTAAAACCCTGCCTGCACTTTCTTCCCATAATCTTAGTTGCTTCTGAATTTTAAGACCAGCTTTGCTAAAATAAGAAATGGGGAATCCTGAATATTCTTCCAACATGCAAGAGATTAATTTTTTACATAAAACCACTACAATCGGGACCATGGGATCCAATCTCAAGTTTCCCACTGCTGTCTTTCAAAAGGATTTAAAATGCCCATACTTTGTTCTATTTTTAAATATCTTTTAAAAGTGATTTTTTAAAAAAACAAACAGAAAAAGATGTTCACATTGAAGGAAGGATGGCCGACAGATTTATACAATGTAGTGTACTCAGCCTGTAATGGTAAAGGCTTGCTTATTTCTTTTTTTGCAAAGCAGGGATTTCACCTTTTATCATTGCCTTTACTATTAAAATATATATTTTCTGTTACTTTTATGGATAAATTATGTATTAGAAAATATGCTTACAAAAATGTTTTTAACCAGTCTAACATGTAAGATTTTGCTGCTATGGCTTGGTAATCGTAAGTAGAGAAGATAAGTTTGTTGTTTCCCCTTTCTTAATTTAAAAGGAGTAAGACAAATTCTCCTCCTTTCTATCACATGCCATATGGCATCTTCCCCCCATGCCAGAAGGCTTACTGTTGTGTGGTTATTCAGAGCTGCTACCCTACCCGAGCACAGTGAGCCCCTCCCTCTCACAAGGGAGCCAAAAAGGGAGCTAAAAGAGGAGGTTAGGGATTGGAGACAGGTGCAAGGATAAAGTGTAAAGAAAAACATAGCCTTTTCCCAGTCTTATCTGTTTTAGTCATTTCTCCTCAGTCACACACCTACCAGAAAGTTCTTATAAGCTATTTTACATGGAAGCTCTTTGAAATTATAAACTGTACATTCCTTTAGGATAGTAACTATGTCTTTTCCTGGTGTGTAAGAGACATTAAATAAATAGTTGCTTAGTGAGAGGATAGAATATGTAAAAAAATGTGGTAGTGTAAGCCAGGATCAGAGAAACCTTGATGATTTCCACTTGGAATGATGGCCTGGACAGCTTCAAAAGTACAGGATTGTGAAGGTTATATGAAATGAACTTTCAGGATATTGTATTAGTAGAATCTATAGTAAGTTGAGCATGACTTACTATAACACATTTCCCAGTTAAAATATCAAGGAGGGCATCTTAAAACTTGCTAGTCTGTGATGATGAAGGACAGTGGTACTGAGACACCCCAGAGCACACTCGGGAGATCATCAAATGCACCTTTCACCCTTCACTTTAACTTGGAGAATGATTTCAGACTATCCTTGGGGATGATTGTGTTACCATTTAGCAAACCACAAGAATCACATTCATTATACTGCCACCAACACAGCAAAGGAAAAAAAGAGGGAAACTTCAAAACTTCTGAAAATAGTGATACACAGTGCAGTAAGTATTGTATTCTCTTATTTTTTTGTTTGTGAAATTTTATTTTTCATAAAATAAAAAAGGAAAAAGTTTAATGTGGTATGATTAATGTGGTATCAGCTCATCTTTTTCTTTTATAAACTACAATTTTTCTTTTATGAAATGAAGTAAAATTCTACATGTGTTCTCTGTAATTGATAAATGGATAGAAAGACTGAAGTATTCAGAGTCTAAACTCATTAGACCCAAATGTGAGCTATTTTCACATTCCGCAGCTGTATCTCATTCTAATTATTCATATTATATTTGCACACATCAGATTTAGGGTGATTTATATTTTTATTCCTTCACGTCTTCTGTTGTATCATTTATAAAGCAACTGATGCTCAGAGCATGAATTTCTTGTCCTAAAACACATGGGTGTTTCCTGGCAAAGCTGGGGGGAGACAGAGAGAGAGAGAGAGAGAGAGAGAGAGACTGACTTACTTCCTGGCCAAATTATGACTTAGTCGTTCTCAGTAGTTTATTAGTATACTAATGTATGATAATTTTTTGAGATTTCTGTCACTTGTATAACACTTGAAACTATTAATTTTAAAGAGTAAGTGGTAAGTGGAATGGGATCGATCCAAGGGCGATTACTGGTATTGGATCTCATGCAGTATTAATGGCAACTTTTGTGATCAATCCCATTTGGTAGGTTATATGATTCTGGACTTACTTGTATATTAAAGATTAAAGACATTTCATAAATAAGATTTTAGAAGTGCACCCAAGGCAACTAAAATTGCAAACTGAAAAACTACATGAAGCCACCTAGTAGAATGCTAGTCACAAATGCAAGCTACATAAGTAGTACTCTCAGATCTCCAAGAGCCTCATTAAAAAAGAATAAAAGATGAAATGAATTCTATTAAGCAGCAGCCAGGTATCACTTAGCAGAGACAGGTTCTGTCTTTAGGTGATTTGTCATTGTGCAAATATCACGGAGTCCTTAAACTCAAAGGGCTAGGATGTCACTGGGCAGAACAACCTATGTGACCAGCCTTATGTATGCAGCCTGCCATTGACCAAACAATCATCATATGGCACATGATTATATTTTATTTAATCCAACCCATCCAGAGTACTATAATTTCAATATGTAACTAGTGTAAAAATTAAGATATCATACATTTCTTCCTGCTGCCTTCCAAATTGATGTACATCGTGTACTTAAAGCACACCTGAATCCAGTGAGCCACTTTTCGTCACCACAGTGATGTGTGCAGGGAAGGGTCCACAGTCTCCAGCAGGGCGGGAGGGGAGGGCTCCATGCGCAGCAGGCCAGGCACCGTGGGTGTTCACCTCTGAGAGGTCAGCATCTCTCCATGCCCCGGCTTCCAGTGCTGAGCATCGGCCTGAGAAGTCAGAGCTGTAGGACGGCAGAGCTGGAAACAGAGCTCTGTTTATCTTGCACGTTTGGTCCTTATTCAGCAGTACTGTACGTCTTCTTTGGAGAAATCAATAAGTAATACTTAGAAAAGATCCTTGTACAAGAATAAAACACAGAGATGAAGCCCCCTTACCTTCTGGAATGGCCATGATTATTGGAAGGAAACCTTCTCCTCCACTTGTGTACTCAGGTGGGCCCTCCTAGTGAACGTGTTAACAGCCACACTTTGGTGACGGTGATGTCACAGTGGGCACCTCGTGAACTTCACTGGGAGGAAACACGTTCCCCTGACAGATGTGAGAGACGTGGGTGTGTGAACTGTTATTCAACTGACCAGCTACGTTTTTGTTATATTCTATGTGTATCGTGATCCCTAAGGATGAAATTTAAGTATAGCAAAAAGTGATTCTACTATTAATATTTTATAGTATGCCTTTAATAAACCTTGTTATTGTAGAAATTGTAATATGTTTTGTGCCCTGGAAAGGTAAAAGGTACTGTTTTATGGCAAATTAAATTTATTGTGTTTGTTTGATTAGTTAATTTTTTCAATAGCTTTGCGATTCTGGGGATGGAACCCAGGGCCTTGCACATGCTAGGTAAGTGTCTCACCACTGGGCTACCTGCCCAGCTCCCATTAATCTCCACCTGACCCTTGCTGTGTGCCAGGTGTTCTGTTAGAAGCTGGGACTAAGGTTGAGGTTATAGTATCAGGTTTGAGCCTCTTACGGCTAGCATTTTATTTGTGAACGTGAGAAATCTATAAGCAGAAGTATTCATGTATTTATAAACCATGTTAAGTGTTGTAGAAAGAAGGAAATGTGTTGACCTAATAATTAGGGGCCAAAGTGACCGAGTTCTTGTAGGTAGAGAGCTCCAAGGTGGAAGAAGGGGACAGCAGGGGCACAGGTCCTGGGTGGATAAGAGCTTGTGTATTATGGGCACAAAAAAGAGGTCATTGTGGCTGAGGCATATTTAAAAGATACATGTGTATTCAGGAGAAGGGCTTGTGACTTTAGACAGGGGTTGGGTAATCCAGGCCATTGCTAAGGGTACATTTCTTCACTAGCCTGTGGTAGAAAAATATATTGAAGAGTTTTCTGATGTGTGTTCAAAGAATTCCTGGTCTCTTTGTAGGGAATGGGTCCAAGAGAGCATAAAGGAAGACAGGGTCCTAGTTTTGGAAGCCACTGTGTGTTCCAGGTGCCAAGAAAGAAACTGGGGTCTTCATTCAGCAAAGAAAACATCTGGAAGTCACGGCTCCCTGTCACTCTGCTAGGGAATAAGCTCGGTAGTAAAGGGCCGAGGAGAAATCACTTCTGTGTCTGGAAGGCTGGGAGCCTCCAGGCCCGTTCAGATCACACATGGTAAGGGGATTCTGTGGTTCAAGCATTTGTGTGCTGAGCCTACTCATCTGAAGAGTACGTGCTGCTTCTTTTCATGATGTGGTTTCCATCAGAATCCCTTCCATTCAAGGCAGAGGTGCTCAGCCACTCTGACTCAACTCTGTGAGTAACTGCACGGAAACTTTTTAAAGAAAACATCCCTGTGGCAATATATTCAAATTAATGCATACCTTAAAAATCTCTTAGTTTGGCATTCTAGTCATCTTTTACTAAAAGAATGCAAGAAATGGATGTTCAAATCATACTCTTTTCCAGAGCAAGATCATCAGAAGTGATGGATAAAATTTGAATATGCTTTTAGGGTGGCTTTTATAGCTCAAAAAAATATACTTATTTTGTCCAAATCCTGCAGGAATATTACATGCATGAATAGACGTGGTGAATATTTTTATTTTATTCATTTTTCATTAATTCTTCTCAACATTTTTAAGAGCCTTTCATTTCTTTCCTTTACGCTGTTCACCAAGCTCTATTTTTAGTTTATTGCATTGTTTTCTACTTTTCATCTGAAATATATCTACTAGGAAAGTGACATTGTACTTGTACTGGTGTATCCATAGAAACTTATTATTCTTAGCAAACAGTAGATGCTTAATAAATATTTGTTAAATGTATAAGTGAATGAATGAGTGGACATTTGGAAATAAATGCTTATATTCTTAATATATCAAAATCCATAAGTTAAAAAAACTTATTTGCTCGGTATTGTGTGCAGCAACAACTTATATTTAAGCCTCCCATTAATTCCTTCTACTTCAGCTTCAGCATTGTTGGCATTCAAGGCTGGGAAATTCTTTATTGTTCTGTGCTTTGGAAGGCATTTGGCAGAATCCTGGGTCTCTACCCATTAAATGCTACAATAATCCCCCTTATTGTGGTAAACAAAAATTTCTTCAGATATGACTGCATTTCTTCAGTTGAAAACCACCGTATTAGGGAGTTATTTTCACAATATGCAACTAGTAGTCCTGAAAATGCCTAGGTTTTGTGTCCTTGAACTGATTTTAGCATTTTTATGTGAAATGTTCCATTTAACTCTTTTAATTAGGTAATTAAAATATTTTCTGGTATGTTTAATCAAGAAAGGAAACAGAAATGGAAATAAGCTTTTCCTTGCAAGCCATTTGTCCTTTTAGAAAATGTGTTTAATAGATTCACATATCCTCAAATCTATTAATTGATAGAAAACAACAAAGAATACACATTTCCAATAAGATTTTCCTTTGCTGACAACATAAAATATTAGATGTGAATCCAGTATCCCAATATGGGCACAGAGAACATTCCACGGAGGTAAAATTGGTCCAAACAGAAGCACTGGACATGCATGGATTTATCATCTCCCAAAAGCCCATGATTTCTATAAGAGTTTGAGAAGTCACCTAGAGTATCTGTGCGGCAGAGGTTTTGGAACGATGTTCGCGTTGCTGTTTCCAAAATTTTGTCTTCTGTGACTGATCAAAGTGAACTGTGGAATATGAAAGAGGAGGTAGCATTCGAAGGACAAAAACATAACACATCTCACATCAATTCCGAGGTTAGATGTGCTCCTCAAAGCACCTGATCACACAGACAGTTTGTAATGATGCCCGGCTTTTCTGAAGAAAATTACCAAAAATTAAGGGAAAATTTGGATGACAGCACAGAAAAGGTGACTTCAAAGCTCATGGGTAATTAGTCCTTCCTCAGTGCTATGCGGCGTTCAGATCTGTGGGCTAACAGCACAGGGCGATAAAGCATAATCCTGCTTTAGGAGGAAGCAGGAGATGTGTCCCTGGTGCACAAGTGACCCATTTCCCCACAAATGTGCAACAGTTTTGCTGTTTTGTCCTCCACGCATGTAGCACTATCCCTTTCAATCAGGAAATTCACGTATTAGCCTATAACCATATTAGTCTACTAATTTTATTTCAAATTAAGAGATTTGCAGTACAAACAAATAGCAGTGAGGGACAAATCCAGTCCAAAACTGTCACCTTCTTATCTTACATTAAATTCTCAGTGATTTGCATTCAGTTGAGTTGGGGAATCAACCAGTACCACAGGATATAAACTGCTTCATCATTTTAAGCAAATGAATAATTTTAATTCTCAGATGAAAGTTAAGTTTTTATGATACGAACGAAGAGCCTTTTGTCCTCTATTAATTTGGGGAGAGTGGAATCACATAATAAGTTGTCTTTGGTAAGGGTCATTTACTGGAAGTGCTGGATGTTAAGAAAATATAGAGGCAGCTGACCGCCTTTGAAACACCTCAGTGTGGGGACCCCTCTCCTTGGGCTGCTGTCTGCCCCTGACAGCCGCTGCTTAGTTGTGACTCACTGATCATCTCTGACCCTCTCCCCATATATTAACTGAGCCTTTTACCAGTAGTTTAGGCATAGAAAATGTTCCTGGTGTGTTTCAAACCTCCTTTATAAAGATAATTTAAGTATTGGATATCTTCATTTTTAATGCAGAGATATGTGTATTTCACAATAAGTAAAAGGAAACCAATTAAAGCCATTAAGATCATCAGGATGTTTTAGCCTTTTCACTTCCCAGCTGGTGGTCAAACACAACCCAGTCAGCCACAGTACAAAATGCCTGATGCTGTTAGGAAACTTGGTGTGATAAAGGGAGAAAGAAACTCTTTTTTCCTTCCTTCCTTCTGTTCTTCCTTCCTTTCTTTCTTTCTTTCTTTCTCCCTCCCTCCGCCCCTCTCTTCCTTTCAATTCTCCGTTTAAATTTTGATTTCCTCATATGTTCGTGATGCACTTGTGACAGTACACGAATGGCTCATGAACATGGATTCCTTGGTGGGGTTGATAATCTGATAGCAGAGACAGATATAAGTAAATACATTTAAAATGTAGCTATGCTACAGTTGTAACCTTTTCCCAAGGCCGTGAGTACTTTTAACAGGGCAGTCTGACCTTAACTGGGAAGTAGGGGTGTGTTCATTAAGGAAATGATATTTGAATTAAGCCATTAAAGAACAGGATGTAAACCTGAGAAAATGGGGGTGGCCCGAGTAGGGGCACTGTTGGTGATGGGCAGAGGGAGCAGTAAGTGAGGAGGCCTCTGGGTGCAGTGATTAAAAGCAAGGATGGCAGGAGCAGAATGTGGAACAAAGTGAAGGAGATCATTTTGGGGAGCTGGGACAAATGGCCCATCTTAAAGAAAACTGATCTTTATTATGACACAAGAGAAGCTGTCATGACAAAGTGAAGGACTTGCATATTTGAAAGTTCACAAGAACAGCAGAAGAAAAGAGGCCTATGAAGGGATGAAGAGAAGATTCAGGAGGATTTGAGCACCCTGCAAATGTGGAAGGTGAATAAAATCAAAGAAGCAACACTTGTGTGAGGAAAAGGAACTTCACTGTACACCATGCAAAGAATAAAAATCAACAGTACCCAAGTGTGGGTTTGATACAGGATTGCAAGAGGGAGCTTTGTATCCTCTATGACCAGATGACCCATGGTCCCCCTTTCCCAGAACTAGAACATTGCAGGAAGAGCAGTTTTTCTGCTTTTCAAAATCAGGTAATTAGATCACTAGAGACTGGTAGACTAAGCTCTCTGAATCAATAATTAAGTACCTATATTATGTTTTATCTTCCAAGTCCAAGGTTTTTGTTTGTTGGACCACATAGCCTGCTGTTGTATAAGTTGCTGCTTGATACTGAGCAAAAGGGATACTCACTCACCTTTCCCAGTATTTTTAGAATTGCTGAAAATGTGATTTGGCATGCACCTGCTAAAGCAAGTCAGGATGTATCACATACATTGGGTAGAAAACGAACTATAGAACAAAATGTTGCCCTAGGCTACAAAAGCTGATGCTGTCAAAACTGGATGGGAATTTGAGATTTCCTGTTTTCCAGTAAGAGACTCAGATGACTTATTAGGCTTGAATGGGCTGCTTTGAACTAGAGTGACTACAGTCTGTCCCCCTGGCATGTCTAAGTGAGAAGCACCTCACGGGCTGGTTGCTTGCCCTACGTGCCACAGAAATTCTCAGATATCCAGCACTTGCAAGACAACCAACATGACATCTTCTGTAAAATAGAGTCTAGAGGAGACAAGTCGCTAAGGAATGAGTCCTGATCGGTCAATATAAGAAAAATCCTTTTATTAATGTTAAACTTGACAGGAATTAATTTTTGTAGCCAGCAGTAGGGGACTTTGTGCGATAGTGTTTATTGGAACACTAAGCAATCCTAAAATGTTCTCATACATGAGTGAAAATGAGAAAATCTTAGTGATATTTTTAGTTAAAAAGCTGTGTGTATCATCTGACATTAAAATGTAATGGTGTGCACATACATGGCTGTGAGCATTCATACAAACAAACAAGGACCAATGAGGAGGCAGTCACTGCGAAGTGTTACCAGCATCTAAGTGTGTATTAAGATGTAGGTGACTTTTATTATTTTTCATGCCTGAATTTTTCCATGTTTTATGTTAATACCTACTTTTTGTTAAAAAGTTACATAAAATTAAAGATGGTTATTTATCAGGTTGAAAATTATAAGTTTTATCCTAATATTTTGACATCACTTCTGGAAAACACCTTGTTAAAAATATCTTTCTGGGCAGAGGTCCACGAAGACCCTCAGAATCTTGAAGAATCTCTACTGTGACCTAATCAGTCCGCCAAAGGGTATTTATTTTAAGGCAACAATCAGAGGAGAGTGCAAATATTTACTTACAATATTTTAATGGTTTTGTTGATAAGTAAATAATTAGGAGCAAAAAATATTTGCAAATATTGGAATGAGTAAATAAGCAGCAGTCATGTAAGAGTGATGCAGTCATGGAACTTGGAAGAATTTTCAGTAAAATGGAAAATGCTTAGGAGTCACTGTGAAACTTTTAAAATGTGTTACCTACATGTGTGTGGTAGAAATGAAAAACCATACAAGGCCTTGTTTACTTTGTGATGCTTCTGATTGGTGAGATTACATACAGATTTTCATTTTTTTCTCTGCATGCCCTTCTCTGCCTTTCTAAATCTTTACAAAGAGCACACACCAAGTTTAGTAACAACAAAAAGTACGTTTCGCTCCAGGAAGGGTAGGGGCGAGGGCAGGGTCGGAAGTATGTGCCTATGTGGACTGCTGCAGGTGCCTTCTAGAATGATCCTTTATTCACAGGGGCTGAATTCTTTCAATTCTCCTTGGCGTCTCCTCAGGAGCCATCTTCAGGCCCCCTCCTCCCTCTGCAGTTATTTCCAAGGCTTTATTTCCATGTGGAAGAACACAGCATCCGTGTGGTGGGCGGTATTCTCCATGGCCCAGAAACAGATGCCGCATTTATTGAGTGCTCACTGCATGCCAGATGCCTTATGAGACATCTCCCCGCCTTGGGCCAGCTGACCTCCATGGTGAGTTTAGGGTCTCTACAGAAGGGTAAGATAAATATTAGTACGATCATAGTTGGAGTCTAGATTCATTGCCATCTAGACTTATAACTTAAGCAAACCCTTATTTTTATTCCTTATTCATCATTCATTCATTCCTTCAACTAGTACTGAGTTTGAACTCCTTGATGGTTACCTTTGCAAGGCCCAGGGATAGACCTGGGACCAAAACAAGGTCACTGTTCTCACTTAAGAGAGCCTGACGTTCCATAATTACATATATGCATAACATGCCAGGGGGAGGTTGATAATATGGTGAAAGTGTAAGACCATTAGGATAAGAAGGGCTGGGGCCAGGCAGAAGACAAGGGCTGTTGATTAAGAATCCCCAGAGCAAGCCAGATAGGGTGGCAATGAGAACAGACTTGAAGAATAGAAGGGATAACACTTCGTTCCTTCACTGCCCTGACTTCTAGAATAGTGCCATGAAAAGGCTTTGCCAGTGGAGGTGGTCTGCAGTTCTGAAAAGTTGTTGGCCTTTAGCAAGAGGAGGCCCAAATTCACATCATGCTTTTGAAGGCCTTTTTCTCTTAGGAGACAGAGCAGGCATAAGTGGGGAAAGCTTGAATAACAAGTTTCTCTCTCTCTCTCCCTCTCTCTCTCTCTCTCTCTCTCTCTCTCTCTCTCTCTCTCTCTCTCTCTCTCTCTCTCTTTCTCTGGGCCAGAATGGTCAATTTCCATTCTGCCTAAATAGAAGCTAATGAGATATAGATTACAACATTCCCCATAGAGATATGTGCATTTGCATCAAAGCCCCTTTCAAATCCCTTTTATTCTAACAAAAAAGATTCTGCAAAAATTAAGAATTGGCAAGAACCACAAAGAACACCATCTAGCAATTTCCTGGTGTCAGCTCTCCAAATGTCACTTCAAAAAAGTCATACAGCAATTGCTTCTGCACCCTTCCCTAATGTTGTTAATAAATTCAGCTCATTATTGTCTCTTCCAGATATTTTTTATGGAAGTTTTTTTTTAATTCACACATACCACAGCCACTCTGGGATGAATTTCAAATCACAAGGAAGGAAAATAAAAATTTCTGAAAAGAGTCAGAGGTTGATTTGCTAGTTCCTCATTTAGCCTCTAGTGTGCCTGGTTTCTTAGGATCTAGTCCTTTTGGCCTGCAGGTATTGATGAGGTGAGGGAACAGAAGAGTGCATGGTGCTGGGTGCTGGCTGAGTGCCAGCCAAAGCCCCAGAACCTGGGCTTCTGCAGGTGAGCCTTGGCCTATCTGCAGGTCTGCAGTCAGAGAGAGGAAGCTGCAGGCTGTGCAGGGACGCGGGGGGAAGCTAAGGCTGAAATGGATAGTTCCAAACTCTTAGGACTTCTAGTCAAACACCCTTTGGATTTAACATAGATCCTACTGTGCTGTTTAAAAAAGGAAGGTAAAGTCTCTTGTTCTAGTGCACGCTCCTTAACAGTAATTAAATTGAAGGAGTATGAGGGGGGAGCTGTTATCATATGTAACAGCTAATAATCCTTGCTCCTATGGAATTTGAAGGAAGGCTGATTACCTGATGCTTCCCTACTTTTGTCAACAAAGAAAACAAGTTTAATGTTGAAGCTAGGGCTGCTGGCCAGACAGGTCACAGGCTGAAGACTCCTTCCCTTGTGCCCCACACAGATGTCATGTACATAGCCTCCTCTCCGGTAGACCTTACTGTGATTGTATCTGCATATGAATACCATGGCTTAAAATATATAGCACCACAGTGATATTCACCTCTCTAGCCCTATGCTCAATGTAGCACCTTGCTGATAGTACTCAATGCATGATTTTAAATATGAATCCACTGGTACAATAAAGCCTAGGATTTTTTTTTTTTTTTTTTTTTTTTTTTAAGTAAGAGATGGGACTAATACCACACTGTCCAAATGTGAACCCTGGCTCTCCACCCATTGTATCGGACCTTCACCTTGTTATGTAGCCTTTCTCCATCTCTAAACTAAGAATAACATTAAACTGATCAAGCGCATGATCAATTCGCCTATAGTAAGTGCTGGAGCAATGTGTTTTACTATTTATTTAGATTAAGTCAGTCCGCATTCTGAAGTGAGAACCCTGTGCCACTATTCATTTTGTTTACTGAGCGATATAGGAATAGCAAATCCTGAGCTTGCTCTTCACCGAGCACTTGGTGAATGGCCCTGCCCGGAGGGTCATGGCATCATTTCTGTCCAGTCTGGGTGGCAGGCGTCTGCTCATTTATCTTGTCCTGCCCCCCTGATTCTCCTCTGAGTGCTCTGTTGATGTGGACAGGAGTGTTGCTTTGTTTCAGAGTTTGGGTTTTTGGGGTTTTTTTTTTTTTTTTTTTTTTTTTGAGTTTTTGTCACTGCTTCTGCAAATGCTCTGCCTTCACTGGTAATTGACTTGCCTGTCTTTATTTTCCTTTTGACCTGTTCTGCATAGTTAATCCCTGTATGTTTTCCCTTCTGTTTTTTAATTAGTTTCACTTCTTTTCTAACTTGAGTGCCTCTCCTACTTTTTCTGTACATCTTTTGCTGGTCCCCTTACAGCTGCGGGAAAGGAGACCCAAACCTTTCCCTGTACTGAGCTGAGTTAAAAAATGAAAGGGAAGATCTTCCGCGGACACGGTTGCCCTTTCAATTACAGTACACCTCAGCTGTAGCTGACCTTATGTTTAGCTGTCGCACAGCTGTCTCTTGGCTATGTGATGACTGGGCCATTAGACAGGGGAGACCATTGTATAACTGGGTAAGCACCCTGAGAGCATGGGCCACGTTGGCACCGATCGACTTTTGCGCAGGGCTGGGGAAGTGTCTGGGCTTGGTGTGTCGAGTTAGTTGGAGGGTGACCTAGAATGTCATGCTGTGAAACATGCTCCGTAGAAAGAGCCAGTGGTGTACTAAGCCGAAGCAATACGTTTCGGTGCATGTGGCTCACTGCACCACAGAAAAAGCCCGGGTGCCAGGGCGCTGAGGTAAGCTGACTGAGCTGGAGAGGTATCAGGGATATTCCAGACTCTGACAGGAAGTGGCAGGCCTGCCCTCCTCACTGGTGCAGTTCCTGTCATGATGGCGAACAGGTGCCCCGGTTTAAAGGGTCCATGCTTGGGAAAGGTTCCTAAGGGTTCCCTTTCCATTTTCTGGGCTTCTTTCACTGTCTTTCCAGGATCCCCTACGGTGGCACTTTAATTTTTATTTTATGTTTTCTCACGGAGAGCTAAACTGCGCACTAGTTAAAAGCACAGATTTTTCTCTGAACATGTTTGGACTCTTGGTGT
>NW_022900949.1:36513066-36598837 GCF_012274545.1 Fukomys damarensis
AATCACAGTAACGATAGAAAAGAGGGTATTCAATACTAAAATAAATAGAAAAATGTGAATGTGTTTTGAAAAATACCTAATTTTATAATAATTAGTAAAAACAAAGTTTCTTGGTGGATTTCATCTTAAAAATATAGACATATGTAAATAAATATATTTCATCAAATATAAAACAAGTTATAAACATAACCATGATCTGCTGCTTTGTGTTAAGATGAAAACATATTTGAATGTGGGCTAATCTTACAATTGACTGCTTATATATTTTGTATTATAAAAACCTTTGTTTTCCAGTGTAAACTTTTAAATATAGGGAGTTGCCCGATAAATTTTGAAATAAACAAGATGTGTCTGAAATTACTGTGTGCACAAAGTAATATGCAGAAATCACATCTTCATGATGTTAGATAAGTGATAGTCACTGCATAGTTGGAAGTCAGGCGTCTTCCCTGGATCCCAAGACAATTTCTAAAACATGTCTGCATCTCTAGCTTGTTGGACATTGTGTCTAGCTACTCCTCTTTACTCTATTTTCCATCCATAGAGAAGTCCAAGTTTATTACTTGGTACTGAAGAGCTCACTACTCATTTCCTGAGCTGGTCACTAGCAGTCCCTACCCCAGCACCTCAGCCTGCATCTCTGACCTGGTCCTTTCCAGCCACAAGGTGCTTTCCTTAGGAGACCAATCCGATATGCAAGCCTCCCTCAGAAATCACAGAGCACCACCGGAAAGAAACATGATCTTCTGAGTCTATGGCAAATATCTGATGGATATATGTACTGTCTACTTGTAGGAATTAGATGGGACCAACAGGAAAAGTGCGAGTGCAAATTGCTTGTTTTCTCATGTTAACCTGTATTCCTGTGGCAAACACATTTCTTTGTGCAGTTGTTAAAAGTCCCCAACTTGACCTGAACTTCTCTCCAGGTTTGGTTACAGTACCAGGCAAACATTTGCCTGACTGGCAGCCAAAGAAATACAACCCTAGTTGTTTGCACTAGTCATTTTTAGAAGGGTACTCTGTCGGTGCATGCAGTCAGTTGCAACATACTCACTGGTACTAAGTAGATGACAGAGATTAACAAGATGTGCTTCCTTTCCTCAAAGAGATTACATCCTGTTATGTGAAATAGGAGTGAATTTAAGCAACTGTCAAACAGCAGTGGAGGCCATATGTGATTTCTCATAAAAGAACGACAAAAAATTGTGTGGCTCCAAAGACTATGACCATTTCAAATATTTTGATCACAAGATTTCCAAGATGATAGTGATAGGACAAGCAAAGATTGCTCGTTCCAGGAGGAGAAAATACAGAATTGTTATCCTTTGGATCTTCTACGTCCCCCAAAGACCCATTTGTCACCATTCTATGGTGCAACTGACTGACAGTGATGCCTTCTGGCGGTGGGGCCCAGTGGAAGGAGATGAGGTCACTGGGGGACTGTCCTTGAAGGGGGCCTTGGGATCCAGCCCCTTCCTCACTGTTTCTTTGCATCTGGCTGCCATGAGTGAGCACCTGTGCTCCAGCACATATTCCTTTTCATGGTGTTTCTGCCTTGCCCCAGAAAAGGCCAATGACCATGGACTGAAACCTCTGAACCATGAGCCAGAGCCTTTTCTCTTTTTAAATCAATTACTTCAAGCATTTTTGTCCTAAAACAGAAAGCTGAGTAAAACAATGATATAAACAGAAGGCATAAGGCATGCTTTGCAACTGGAAAATTGAATATTTATTTACAATTAATAAGAGGTGTATGATTGGTTTAAGTGTAACTCATTGGCTCCATGTAATTGCAGTTGGTCTTGTGATGGAGGTTGTTCAAAGCAGCAAAATATGTAGAGGTCTTAAGGATTGATTTCATTGGTTGTAAGACATAATAGTATAAACTATTGATAGTATGAATTCTATATAATCTAATAAAATACTATATAGATATCTAAATGATTTCTTTCCCTGAAATAAGAGGGCACCCAAGTTCAGGTGATCCAGCTATACTAGACTTTAGGATTTGCTGCTGTGCTAATCGCACAATATAAAAATGTCAGAATGAATATTAAAATTGTTACAGATTTTGAGGGAGTGATAGGGTTACAGTAAAAGGAACTGTTGCAAAATTTTAAAAAATTGTTTTACTGTATATTTGGAAACTATATACAATGAATATATAATACGTACTATATAATTATATGTTACATATATCAAAATATTGATTATATTACTAAAAATGTTACTGTAACGATATAATATGTCACTCTCAATGAATTTTTTTTTTTTTTTTGATACCGGGGATTGAACTCGGATCCTTGTGCTTACAAGGCAGGCCACTGAACCACTGAGCTAAATCCCCGGCCCCTCAATGAATTTTTTTTTTTTTTTTGATACCGGGGATTGAACTCGGATCCTTGTGCTTACAAGGCAGGCCACTGAACCACTGAGCTAAATCCCCGGCCCCTCAATGAATTTTTTGAGGAGACATAGTACACAGGAAAATTACAGAAACATAATGATTTTAAGAAAAAATGGGGAAATTTCTTTATACTCCAGTTGTGAATACAAAATTTGAGACAAAAATGTGAAAAAAATACAAAGCAAGATATTGTGATTCACATAATTAGAGAAAAAAGAAGTGGAGAAAAGGCTAAAATCTATTTTTAGTGATAAAAGAAGGGTGGTATAAGGTAGGAAAAGATTAAAGAAAGTCTATCTTTAGTCTCTCTATTATTGTGCAAACAGAGACATATTGCCTGAGATGTGAAGCGATTTAGTACTCTTCATTCTGTCTTTCCAAAGGGAGAGCAAGGTAAACAACCTCCTATATGAAGATGGTGAATAAACAATAACCATATGTCAGGCTAATGTGGAGGATTTTAAGGCTAAATAATGTTCAGAAGTCAAAACAGCTGTACCCCTACTCCGTTGCACTTTGAATCAGGGTCACTTTGATAAATCCTAAGATGCTGCACTGGGCTATTCCCTGACAGTCCCGGTGCCCTCACAGCCATCCAGTGAGGACCAGCCAAGAATCGATGCATGTGAAGGGGTTCTGACTATAGAAACTATTTGCAGAGAGAGGTACATGTTTGGCCTGTTGGTCTCCGTTATATAATGTTCTAGGGTTGAGTTTTCAGTGCTTTGAAAGTTCTTTAAATATCATATTAACTCCTTTTGATAGCATCATATATTAGAAAATTAATCATTCTGTATAATCCTGCCATTATTAAAAATTGCTCATAGATCCTGTGATTAAACTAAGCCATCAAAGTCAGAGATATTTATTAATCGATTGTCCTCCTTCTCCAGCACAGCATTGTTTTTATTAAAACATAATTTGATTCAGTCTTATATGCCAGTATGAAGATCCATTAAAAGAAAAAGTCCTGTGAAAATTCACTTACTCTTGTATTTAGTGTAAAGATATTTTCTATCACACAGTACTTTATCCCTTTTTTTTTTTTTTTTTTTTTTTTTTGGTGCCAAGGATCAAACTCGGGTTCCTGTGCTTGTGAGGCAGGTGGTGGAACCACTGAACTAAATCCCTGGCCCTACATTGTACTTTTTCTAAACATAGGCCACAGAAGAAATTTCTTTTCAATTCTATTATATAAAAGAGCTTTTTTTCTTTTATACCAGGTATACTGTCAAAGTTCTAAGCATTTATTTTTTGGTTTGGGTTGAACACACAGGATTTAGGGCATATGGTTTTTATACTAAGCTCTTTTCATAGCTATTTTGCTTTCCTATCATTTTTCTTTTTTTTTTTCTCATTGTTTATTTGTACATTTCAGGTATACAGTGCAGTTACATTCATCATTGGGATCTTGTACCTTTACATGACAGGTCTTGGTTCTCATTTTTTCCCCTTACCCCTGCCCTCCCTTCACCCCTCCTCCCTTCCCTATTTACAGATACTTTATTTCCATTTTTTCTCATATTTTTCCCTTATTTCCTATCATTTTTCAATTCTCCTCAGGTTTATTGCTTTTATTTTACTTTGCCATGTGCTTTATCTACCAATCAAGTCTTAATTTCAATCCTTCTTAAAACAGGAAAGGTAATTAGTTACATGAGTGATTACTGGAATAAATAATAGTCATTGGGAGCCACTGTAATATTGGGCTCCAATGAGTGTAATTACATCCTCAGCTTCCCAGAGCACAAATGAACAAACCTTGCCAGGACACCATTTTATTAAGGTTGCTCCTTGCTTAGTCTTCAATCTGGGGTGCCAGGATTTTTTTCCATGATTCTTAAGATTTGAGGACATTTGTCCTTAAAGTTGGATATTATTTTTGATAACTAAAGTATTCATTGAAAATATATAAATGCACATTACAATATTAACTGTGTTGTAATTATGTAATTGTTAAGCAAATATAAACTCACAGAGAGCAGACAGTGATTACACAGCCTCCCATATTAATTATTAAGCTTTCCCACAAGGAATTGTGAAATCTTAAAGAACATCTTTATCAGTCGATAAGTTTTTTTTTGTAACTTGTAAAGATTGGGGGGAATCTAAGAGCTGAAAAAGTACATTCTCTTTAAGAGTGCTCTTTATGTACTTTATCATTTATTTTTCGAGACAGGATCTCTGGTTGGTTTTGAACAAAATCTAGCTTGTCTGTGCCTTTGTATTTCTGTGGTATTGGAAAGCATGACTATTTTAATCATGTGCCTCAAAGCAGGTCAGGCTCTTGAAGAATTAGAGTTTTGATAACCACAAACTGGCTCCTTTTTTTTTTTGGTACCGGGGATTGAAGATACTTGGGACCTTGGGCTTGCAGGGCATGCAGCGTGGAACCACTGAGCTAAATTCCTGGCCCCAAACTAGCTCCTTTTTAATAAGAGAAAACTTCATATCTGTTCTGCATCATTAATTTTTGTCATTTCATTTTTCAGGCCGAAAACTAAAGGCATGAAACTATATTACACTAGCATCAGAAGGGCATATTTAAAACAAAGCACTTGAAGTTAGCTTAGCAATAGCTTTTTGGAGTTTCCTACTCCCTAATACTGTGATCCAGATGGCTGACAAGCAGTTAAGTAAAACCTAGGCTGTGGATTGCAAAGAATCTGCCATTGCTTGCTTTACTGAAATTCTTTGTTTTTGCAATGTCTGACCTTTGAGAGAAAATGCTAATGTTGAGAATTTATGTTAACTTTTTATAATGACTGTTGTGTTTATAATATTTTAGATATTGCTGTTTAAAGCCTCTCACTACCATTGCTCTATATTCTTTTGTTTGTCATGATTTTGTGACAATCACAAGTATACATTATAGAAGCTATTGCTATTTGTATTTTTTGTGTATATCTTGATTTATATCTAATTTGCAAGTTTTTTTTCTATTATATGTTTGTATTTTGCTCCCTTTTAGAAATGGAATGTTTTTCTCTAAATTTCAGTTTATAAGAAATAAATCTTCTACTTATTTTTATAACCAATAAGTAGCAGAAAAGCAAAACTTTTTCCAGTATGTATATATTTATGTTTCTATATAGCTATCTGACAGTTACGTCGAAAACATTTCAATGTTAAATGTCTTTATTTATCCATATGAGCATATATGGCTTTAAAGATATATTTATAAATCCATATACATATTTATAAACTCAAAGATACATTTAACATATCTGCAATCGGTATTAGGTTTCCACATGGCTGTGTCAGTCAGCTTTCCTGTCACAAGGACACAGTACCCACACCTGCAACTTAAGGGAGAGACAACCTTTCTCACGGTTCCAGCGGAATCAGTCCACTGCCAGCGAGCTCCCCGGCAGGGCACCGTGGCGGCCGGGCATAGGGAGCAAGGCTTCTCACCTCATTGTGGCCTGGAAGTAGAATAGAGACAAAGGGGAGAGCGACCAGAGGTGCTATCCAGAGTCACATGTCCGTGACCCACTCAGACACACCTTGGAAGTGTGCTTCTGAATCCCTAATGCAACTTCCGCTCTGTCATGTCGCCAGTTGAGCATAGCCATTACAGCGGACGTACAGGCACACTGAAAGAGTGGTGAGAAAACATTGAAATGTTCCAGAGCACAATGAAGTACGTCCTTCCTTCTGTTGCCTAAAAACCTAGTAACCTAATAACCGGAGACAGTCCCTGTTAGTCCTCGCGTTCCTTCCAGAGGTGTGCACGCACATACACGTACATGCAGGCACTCTTCCTTTTTTAAAAAAGATGAAGCTCACTACATATTTTATTCTTTACCTTATTTTTATTTCCTTTAAACTGTCTTTGAATTTATATATGTAGTAAATATGTGTATATATATATATTAAATGCATCTGCACAAAAAGTCCATTATTTTATGGTTTCTCCACAGTGTTATATTAGGTAAATGTGCCCTGATTGATTTAACTGGCTTTCTACTGACAAGTATTTAGATTTCCACTCATCTACAGTCTGTTATGAATGATGTTTCTGCCACAACGTGTGTGCACATAACAACAGATCAATAAGATGAATTCCTAAAAGCGGAGAGGAATTTTTAACCATGATAGACAGTTGCACATTAACCCTGGTTAGTCACCGTGAATCCCTGCAATCACTGTGACTGTAATAAACACCTGAAGTGATCAACTTATAAAGAGAAAAAATGTACTTCGACTCAGTTTTAGAGATTCTAGCCCAGCATCCTGTGGAGCTGTTGCTTTTAGACAGGATGGGGAGCATGTGGTGAGCAAAACTGCTCACCTCACGGCCCCTCAGAGAAAGAAAGAAGGAACCGAGGGCTAGGATCCCACTTCTCACATTCATGGCCATGCCCCCAAGTCTCCCCATTTGTACCACATCCAGCCCATGGCCATCTACTCTCTACTTCTATGAGTTCAATTTCTTTAGATTGCACATGTAAGTATGATCATGCAGTACTTGTCTTATTGTGCCTAGTTTAATTCATTTGTGCAATGAACTCTGGATTAAGCTATGTAACCAGAAAGGGTGTGATTTCCTTCTTTTAAAAGGGAGAATAGTATTCCATTGTTTATATTCATCACATAGCCTTTGTCCATTCATCTGTTGATGAACACTTTGATCGATTCCGTATCTTCGTCATTGTGAATAATATTGCAAAGAACATAGGCATGTGGATAACACTTCAAGATGTGAATTTCATTTCCTTTGGATATATATATCCCAGTAAGTATGAATGCTGGGTCACTTGGGAGTCTTTTTTAGAAAATAATTTGGGGAACCTTCATACTTTTTTCCCGTAACGATTGTCCTAACAGCATACATTCTCACTAACAGTACACAAGGGACTTCTTTTCTTTACATCTTTGCCAGCACGTATCTTTCATGGTTTTGATAACAGCCATCCTAATAAGTATAAGGTCATGTTTTATCACGGTTTGCTGCTACTACTCATCTGTTATAATAACTTGAAAGCAGTCATAGACAGTACTTAAATGAATAAGCAGGGCTGTGTGAGGTAAAACCTAATTCACAACAGCAGGCCGCCGGCCGATCTGGCCCTTGGGGTTATATCCAGCTGGTGGGTCTGGTGGGTCTGCAGAGAGGAGCTGAGATGACGTGGAATGTT
This sequence comes from Fukomys damarensis, assembly GCF_012274545.1. Classification (NCBI taxonomy): domain Eukaryota; kingdom Metazoa; phylum Chordata; class Mammalia; order Rodentia; family Bathyergidae; genus Fukomys; species Fukomys damarensis. The sequence continues at coordinate 36,520,618 of NW_022900949.1, forward strand.
TTCGTTAGGCAGCCTTGCGGTTAGCATTCCTCACTCCTGCCCACGTTCTGCCTGTGAAACTCAACTGCATGGCCCTGCCTGTGAGTGAATTTCGTTTACTTGTGTACCTAATAAAAGTGAACAGGGGTGATGGCGATCCTGTAGCTAGTTTTCACTGCACTTCTGCTTAACAGTTTCTACACACATAACTTTTTGTGGAATTATTTTGGTTCATCACTAGGAAGTGTGAAACAATAGTAGTGACGGCGAACGTATTTTTGTTGTTCCTGGTGTTAATGACTCAGTAAAAACGGTCATTAATTTTTATGATAAACTAAGAAATCTGCCACATTGTGAAGGGATTCCATTTTTTGTATTTGTATTTCACAATGAACGTGTATTCTTATTGTTCGGTGTGAGCTCTGTATTGGTAAGGCTCGTACGCTAATTATGGTTTATGTATTTTTAGAGAGGTATAAAAATAAACCAAGAAGAATGTGAAACTGACTGCATGTGGCCCATAAACTCAAAACTATCTAATTCTTTGGAGAAAAAATTGCCAACTCCTGCTCAGTGATACTCAAGGACCAGCAGAATCACTAACTTTAACACTATCAATATTTTGGGTTACAGAATCCTCTAATATGAGAACAGTATCTTGTGAACTGCAGGCCCTTTCTTTCTCTGGCTTCTGCCTATCAGATGTCATTATTACTCTCCTTCAGTCACTACAATAAAAAAAAAATCTCAAGGTATTGACAGATTCTTCCTGGTGATAAAATATCCCCTTGTTCAGAGACATTTATCAAACTACTTGTTTAAAATATTAACATATGGCCTTCTCTCAGGCCTACCGCATTAGAGTCTCTTGGACTGGAATCACTACCTATTATTTTAACAATCTTTTCAGGAGATTCTTATTTGTAGTAAGTTTTGAAAACCAGCAATCCAGAATAAAGAATTTTAGAATATCCATTCTTTCAGGTTTGTTAGGATTCCCTGTATAATCAGAGGGGCTGTTTTTAGGGTAGCACCGTGGCAACATTTTACACATATTTTTCTATATAAATTGAGAGCTTTTGAATTTCAAGCATTTCTGGTGATGCTTAATAAATTATATTATCTGGACTATCATCACGTAACTCACGTTTTGAAGCACATTTTCATATAGTTGAGCTAAATAATTTATTATGAATCTTTTCATTTTGACTTTAGCCATTTTTTATTATTTTATTGCTATTTCCAAGAGTGGTTTCTAATGGTTTTGTTTCCCCTGTTTTTCTAATTTATTTATCTGTTCAAATTTACATTTTAACCACTTCCTCCATTTGGCTTTTCTTTGCCCTTCGTGTCCTTCATCTTCAAGATTCTGTATATGGAATATTTTTTTAAAATTTTGCTAGCTTAGTAGTAAGGTACAATTATTCTGGGCTCATTCTGGATTTCTCTTTGATTTTGCTGTGTAATTATTTTAATAATGATGTTTCCCTACGCATTTGTCTTAGTCACCTCCCTTCTTGCTGTGACAAAATGCCTGACACTGACAACTTGAAGGAAGAGAGGTTTATTTGGGCTCACAGTTTGAGAAATTGCAGTCCATGCTTGGTGAGCTCTGAGGAAGAAGTGGCATGGTAGAAAGGCCTACCTCAGAAAAAAGCTGCTCATGTCATGGCGGCCAGGAAGCAGAGGGAGAAGGGAGAAACTGGGGAGGCAGGTACAGCTTCCAGCCCACACCCTGAGTGGCCACCTCCCAACTGCACACTCAGACCCTGAGCCAAACACCTTCTGAAAGCCAGAGAGCTCTGAGCTCATGAGATTTGGAGGACATTCCAGACACAGACAACAGCAACATTCTAAAGTTTTAGTATTGTTTTAGTCTTTGGCTTATGAATTTTTGAAGAAAGTTAATTTGTTTTAAATCTCTCCTTGCTTGTCTTTTCCTTCTTAATTCCTAGTCTTGTTGCATGTTTATCAGAAAATACTGCTGGGGATTTAGCTCAGTGGTTCTGCTGCCTGCCTCACAAGCTCAAGGCCCCGAGTTCCATCCCCAGTACCAAAAACAAACAAACAAACAATATTTAATGGAGGAAATAAGAGTGGGGTAAGATAGGGCCAAGGATTTAGCTCAGTGGTTCCACCGCCTGCCTTGCAAGCACAAGGACCCGAGTCTGATCCCCGGTACAAAAAAAAGAAAGAAAAAGAAAATACTGTCTACCTTGATGGTGCTCTTTTGGAATATTTGAGCATTTTATGCTGTTGATTAGTGGGTTTTTAAAGACTGTGTTTGGTTTAATATATAATTAAGATCCACTCAGTTTTCCTATTTGTTTATTTTATACTAATAATTGAGCTTAACTCATTGATAGTATGTTGATATGATTGATATTGTAAATCATGTTCCTTGTCATTATGCTTTAAGTTTATATAAGATACTTTTTTCAGTATTGTACTCTTTTGACTTTAATTTTTATATGTTTTTTCTGATAACATGGAAAATTTTAATTAAGAAGATATCTTTAAACTAGACCTTTGCAGAAAATCTTTAATTCTCTGGGTTTTTTTCAGCTTTAATTGAGTTTATTGGTACATTTTAGGGATACAGTACAGTTACATTCATTGTTGGGATCTTGTGTTTTCCAACAATATCTGTTCACCCCATAAAAGGAGCAATGGTTATGTTAGTGTATTTTTCTCACTATGCACCATTCTTCACACTCAGCTTGGTTGCTCAATGTTGGATTTCTTAACATATGCCATTAAACTGAAATTTTCCAATTATTCACCTTTTAGTGATGCAGTTTTTCAGCTAACTGTTAAGAGAAAAGAACCTCACATTTAAGACTTCTTGCAATCTCTCCTTCTTCCCCTTGCTTATGCTGTGAGATTACTGTATTGTTGGGATATATGACACCTGTTTAAATTCCTTACATATGCCCTACTTAAATTGATTCAGTAGTCCTTTCTAATCATTTGGCTATAATTTTCTTATTCTTTTATTTCTGGCAAAAATGTTTACCCAAGTCACTTCTTCAAGATAAGCGCTTAGCAAATGTTCTTGGCTTTGCTTGGTCAAACATATTGATCTACTAAGCCCAGTTTGGGTGAGGGGAAGATTTTTTCAACATATGATATCCTTGAGATTGGTGTCATCCTTGTTCCTAATGTTGACTATTGTGATAGAAAAATGAGTTCAGATTAATTTTTTTTTAGCTCTTCAGAAATGATTCGCTCTTTATGCCTGGCTGCTCATTGAGTTCTTCTTTTCTTTACCAAACAAACATAGACTTATGATGGGTGGGCATATAATTTCCTGGCTTTACAATGGTGTGAAATGGTGTATTCACATTCAGTAGTAACTGTACTTTGAATTTTGATGTTTCCCAGACTGGGATGCACAGTATAATGCCATCTGCACTGGAGCCAGAAGTAGTAAGCAGCAGTCCCTGGTCAACCTCACAATTCCAAGGGGAAACTACCAGTACTGTGCAGTATACTGTGTCTCTAACCTCTGTAGTTCATTCTGTTAGTTTTCTAAGCACGTGGGCATTTTATGATATTTTCCATTTGTGGTGGAACACAACTACATTGTGAGACACTCCACTGAGACCCATCTGCCTGTAACTAGGAAATGTTTCTATGTGAAATGTTCCTGAGATCTGATATATATTTCTGCTTTATTAATGAAAATTTTTAGCTTGTATTTTAGTATTTTGTGTGTTCCTTCATTTCTGTATCAATCATTTTTAGCCCATTTAACTCTATTTTTGGGGTTTTTTTCTTTAAATTGTCTTGTGCACCTGTGTCACAGTTTTGTCTGCTCCAATTTTGTATTTATTTCTCTGATGTTTTCACTTTTTTCTTCTACTCCTCTTCAGAACTTCATCAGCTCATGATTCACTTATCTTGTTTTTCATCATGTGTTCTCTCATCTCTTCTATCACTACATGCAACAAGAAGAATTTATCTTGCATTGTTCTTTAAACAAAATATATATCGATAGACAAGTTCCATAAAGCCTTCCTTAGAGAAAGTTTGCCTTGTTCTAGGCAATGTGTCACAAAAACAGGGAACTGGAAGCATGGGTTGCCATGTTAGTGAAAGAAAACAGAAGTTTGAGGCAGAAAGTTTTTTCTTGCGTTTTCCTCGGGCAAGGCTTCCAAACTCCATTAGACTGAATTTTATACAATATCAGAACCTAATTCAGGATATACACATTGCTATAAAAGAAACATAAAAGGAAAGCATCTTTGTGATCTCCCTCTGTTTTAAGTCTTTTATATCTCATAGAGACAGTAGGGATTGAGGATTCGATTTCCTGTTAACAGGTAGGCAGTTTAGCTGCCATGTCTGCATTAATTAATGGCAAATTAATGTCTAATGGCAATGTCCGATAAAATACTTACGTCTCCAGACTCCATTTAGCTTTGCAATTGCAATTACCTTGTGCTATATGCTTCTTCATGTCATGAGGATGTCATTTGCAGGTTTATAAATGTTTTAGGATATCAGCAGTTAAAATTAGATTTTGTTTTCCCTGGTGAGATAACAGATGTTCTAGGATGCTAATTATCCTAGGAGCGATATCATTTACTCAAAATATATTGGACTCATTAAAATTTTTTTCTTTTGACTTTGTTCCAATGGATAAGATTTTTTTTTCTTTTATATGTACAAGGGAACATAATGAGCACATGGTTGCCTGGTGCTGTTTTCAGCTCCTAGTGATCCGTGGCTGTTAAGATGCTCAGTGCACATGTGTACACATGGTGTTACCAGTCAGCCCACATGGAAACCTTGGCACCTCTCTCACTACCAGCTCATCTCAAGTGCTCCCCGTGTTTTCCTTCATTCTTCTCGCCGTTTATCATTTCCTTGGCTTCCTCCCTGACTCTTTTTCTCTTGGTTTGTTTCTTTTTGATGATCTTTCAATCTCATTATAAACTACACATAGCGAAAGTGTGTGCACTGTGTGGCATCTTACTCTCTCTTGGATTCTATGGGCATATTTATGAAGTTATCAGTACAAATTACTTTCTACAGATCGGCGTGTTGTCTCCTCTTTTCTCATCAAGTATTTATTCAGTGTCTTCTAGTACAGGACGGGGCTACCATGTGCTTAAACTGGGCAATTTCTTAAAACTCTAGGCATTTTAATAAGTATCATTCCTTGAGATAACCTTTCAGTTTATTTTGTGTTGTATAAAATGTGAATTTGTCGTCAAGAAGTTCTTCTAGCTGAAGTTCTTCAATAACAATCATTGAGAATTTTATCTGTTTATTGTGTGCTACCTCTCTCACTCAATTCAGGAAATAGGAATATGATGTTAGCTTAAAACTTTAAATTTTGAGCCGGGCGTGATGGTGCATGCCTGTAATCCTAGCACTTGGGAGGCTGAGGCAGGAGGATTGCTGTGAGTTCAAGACCAGCTGGGGCTACATAGTGAGTTCCAGGTCAGTCTCAACTACATAGTGAGACCCCCATCTCAAAAAACCCAAAAAACAAAACAAAACAAAAACTTTAACTTTTGTTCTTTTTTAATAAAAATATAAATTAACAGTCAAAGTAATATTTTTATAATAGACATTATCCTTGTGTGCTTTAAGAATATTTTGAGAGTCTATCTTCTAGTCTCTAGAGTCAAGCACTGATTTTTAGATTGATTCAACACATGGATGCCTTTGATTGTCAACTTCTGTGAATTGAATGCTTCTTTTTTCTTAAGAAAAAATTTTTAAAATTTGAATCACAAATATATTCTTCATTGTTTTCCAAAGCACATTCTGCAGGGACACTCCCCCTTTGAAAGATACCAATTAACTGTTTTTAGAATTTCTTGGAAGTGACTTGACATTGCACCAGAAGGCAATTATGAAACTGATGTTTTGGATGTAATTAGTAAATCACAGTCTAATTTAAATAAACGATGCCAAAAAAACCCTCACAAATGATTTGATCCCCTTTCAGTTAGTGTGAACACATTATATATTGATGTGCATAACATGCAACAGAAACTTGTCTCAGCGCTAACAGTTTTGCTTTGAGAATTTGTAAGCTTTATGTAGTAAACATTTCACGGTTACTCAGCTCAATATATTTGTTTCACCTCTAATTATCACTAATATTTCTCACTCCATTTTTAATTTCAGCTTGGAAGCAAATTAAAATCATGGTAATATCGAATCTGGGGTTTCTCTGGCTCAAAATTCTCTCAACTTTTAGAAATTTAAGCTTTTTCAAAATATGGTTGTTTATGAGACCTTCCTCAGAAGAGGTCTATTGGCTGTTCAATTATTATTCCCTTTGTCTACCAAATAGAATGTGTTGATTTCTTGCTCTTGTTCCTCCTTTGCCTTATGACCTACCTTTCATTTTTGCAGGTGCACATAAAAGGTGCCATAATTCATTCACACGTAAGTAATAGTGTCACTGCCGCTGGGCAGTGGTGTTGGGTTTATTCTCTTTGACTCCCATCCTTGATCAAACCACCACTACAGACACCAGCTGCTTGTTCCCTTGCTACTTCTGGCTAACTCAGCTCCTCTGTTAGAGACTGAATGATGTCACTGACAGACTTGAGGTCCTCATCCTCTTTATTACCCTTGAATTCTGTTCACTTTGCTTGGAAAAGATCGTACTTTCTGCTGTGATTAGTTATTTCTTATTTCTCCCTCCTTCTTTATACTTCAAGTAAGTATAACCCACATCTTTGTCATTGCAAAGTTCCAGCCAGATATGCCTGAGTCCTAGATCAGCGCCTCCAGACAGGTGGGGAACCCATCTGTGCTTAGTTTAAAAATAGCATTTCAAATCCTCATGGGCTGTTAGCTATGTATTTGTTATCTACACCAGTGTGTGGGTTTTTTTCATGAAGTTTTTTCATAAAGTATATGGGGAAACCACTTTTCTTTAATTAATGTCCTAAATTTCCAGTTCTTCTCTACTTCTGCCACTTCAGGGTTCAAAATTTTGTTGAGGAAAATAAAGAACCATAAAGAATTTTGTGCTAAGAAAATAGTGGCAAACCATAATCAAACGTTTCCCAGTGTTCAATAGTCATTTCACTCTTATATCACTGCTTCTCACTTGGCTTTTTCGAGTGATCATCACCCTCTTTAATTTCCCAAGCCCAGTTACATAGTATTCATTCTGGGCAGATGATTTTGCTAGCTTAAACCGTACCCTTATCTGCAAAAGCAGCGTGGACTCCTCTTTTCCTTGATGTGTCTACCACCATGACTTAGCTTTCCATTCCTCTTCCTGTGCTTAAAGGAAGTAGCTTGGAAGACTATACTAACATATTTCTCCTAACCTGTCCACCACCGGGTGATCTTCTTTGCAAGGAAAGATTTTGGGGGTTGTTGATGCTTCTCTACTCTTTATGACCTTCTTTGCTTGCACTATACCAGAAGTCTCAGACCAAGAGAGTATTCTTGTTGCTTTCTTATTTACAATCAGTTCTCTCCTTATTTCACTGAATGGAATTGCATTGCCTTACCTTCTAAGTAGATTCCATAGATTTGCCTTACCTTCTTCTGAGTAGTGGTCCTTCCTCATTTGATGTGATATCCATCAGTCTTCCTTCCCTGGTTCCCATCATAGAGTGTTATCTTTGTTTTCTCCTGCGCTGCCTCTCTTTCCTGTTTTTCTCTTTCCTATCATCTCAGAAACCATTTTTAACTTCAGGTATTTCTTAGGGAGTACCTCTTAGCCTCAACTGTACTTTTCTCTACATGCTTGATAATTAATACTGTAGAGTTCAAATCCAAAATAGTTTCTCCAGTACCAAAGCTATATAGATGTTTTAATTTCATAGCCTCTGGCACTGTTCCACTCTCACTTGGGACTCAAAGCGTCCAACTCCGAATTGCATCTTCCTGCTCTGTAAAGCAGGAGGTTATTTAGCCAATATTTCTATGTCCCCTTCTGTAAAGTGAGAATATTAGTAGTATCTATCTCCTAGGCTTCTTGTGGCTATAACACAGAGAGAAACACATGTATAATAAACTCTACCCATGACTACTCTTTCTGGACACAATATTGATAATTAAATTAGCCCATTCATATCACTGATCACTAGCAGTGCTGCAGAAAATCTCAATTGCATGCTTCTATTGAAAATATTTCAACAATCTGGAATCACTGGCCAAGATCCACCACCCTTTTAACCCATTACAAGTTGTAATCTCTCAATAAAATCTCACCTGACAAATCCAAGCTCAGTTGATTTCTCTCTCTTTTTTAGCATTTGCACATTTTGCATGACTTATCTGGTGGCTTGAATCTATGTTTCCACTGTCTTGCCCTCTGTGCTTTGCTATCTGTGGACATAGCAAGCACTTTATAAATAGTCTTTTTTTTTCTCATTGAGTTTATTGGTACATTGTAGGTATACAGTACAGTTACATTCTTCACTGGGCCCTTGTACCTTTACATGACAGGTCTTGGTTCTCATTTTTTCCTCTTATCCCTGCCCTCCCTTCACCCCTTCCTCCCTTCCCTATTCACAAATACTTTATTTCCATTTTCTCATGCTTTTTATTCTTTTCCGTTATTACCTTTCCCCTACCCTTCCCATTTCCCCTACACATTTAGCCCCTTTCTTCCTATTTCACATTGTCAATTATCTCATTAGGATCTTATGTACCATTATAGTTTTTCACACCGGAGAAACTATTTGGTATTTATACATGTGTGACTTACTTATTTCACTTAGGAGTATATCCTCAATATGTATCCATTTTCCTATGAATGAATCTAATTTCTCATTCTTTATGGCTGAGTAGTACTCCATTTTATAGAAAAACCACATCTTCTTTATCCAGTCTCCAACTGATGGGCAAATAGGCTGTTTCCAAGTTTTAACTATTACAAACTGTGCCACTATAAACATAGGTGCACATATATCACTGTGATATGATTCTTTTAATTCTTTTGGAAAGATACCTAGCAGAGGGATGGCTGGGTCCAAAGGAACCTCACATCCTAGTTCTTTGAGGTATCTCCATATTGATTTCCATAGTGGTTGCACCAGTCTGCACTCCCACCAACAATGGAGAAGGGTTCCTTTCTCCCCACAACCCTGCCAACATTTGTTATTGGTTGATTTCTTGATAGCAGCCATTCTTTGTGGGGTGAGGTGGAATCTCAGTGTTGTTTTCATCTGCATCTCTCAAATGACCAGTCATGTGGAACATTTTTTCATATATTTACTTGATGATTTTACTTCTTTGTCTGAGAAATGTCTGTTTATTTCAGATGCCCATTTTTTAATCAGGTCTTTATATTTGGGGGGGCTGATTTTTTGAGTTATTTATATATTCTAGATAATAGTCCTTTGTCTGAGGAGCAGCTGGCAATTTTTTTTTCCGACGTTGTAGGTTGTCTCTTAGTTCTGTTGATGGTTTCTTTTGCAGTGCAGAAAGCTTTTTAATAAGATGAGATCCCAGTTGTTGATTCTTTCTGCTAGTTCCCATGCTACTGAGAATTTGTTCATAAAGTCTTTTCCTATGCCAATATCTTCAAGAGTTCTGCCTAACTTATCTTCCAGCGAATTTAGTGACTATTTTTTAATATTTAGATCTTTAATTCACTTGGATTTTAGTTTATTGCATGGTGAAAGATAAGGGTCTAGTTTTAATTTTTGGCAGGTTGAAATCCAGTTTTTCCAACACCTTTTATTAAAGAGGCTATCCTTCCTCCACTGAGAATGGTCAGCTCCTTTGTCAAAGATGAGGTAGCTGAGTACATCTGGATTTGTTTTTGTATCTTCCAATCTGTTCCACTGATCCTCAGGTCTGTGTCTTTGCCAGTACCATGCTGTTTTTATCACCGTGGCTTTGTAGTATAGTTTCAAATTGGGAATTGTTATACCCGCTGCCGTGTCTCTGTTGCCTAGAATAGCTTTTGCTATTCTAGGTCTCTTCTGGTTCCAAATGAATTTTTGGTTTATTTTTTCTACTATGAATAGTCTTTTGAAGAAAGAATTAGTGTAATCCTTATAAGTACCCCATAGTGTCATTTTTATGAATGTAAAATTATATATATTATATAATTTTGTGTTTTATAGCTGTGTAAATAATACTGAAACTAGAGCCAAGTGCAAATGAGGAAATGTGCAGGCTACATTAATTGAATATTGAGTCACAGAGCTAGCCAGTGCTACCTAGAGGTCCCTGTAGCTTTTGCTTAGTACTAAGGGATAATTGTGAATTAGTGCATATTCTTGATGTGTCTGCAACTGGGATGAATATCTTTGGATCATCTCCTTGCAGAAGATACTTGTTACTAAAATCATACTTCTGATCCAGTATCTAGGAAGCTGATGTTTGCCAAGGTTAGAGGTAGTGTACCATCTAAAACTCTTCAACATGAGCTTTTTGGTTTCTATAATGTCATTTTTTTTAATTCCTCAATAACAGACTCCAGCTCTGGTATGCATAGTCAGTCATCATGTTATTCACTAGCCTTATGTGGCTGCTAAGTACTTTAAATGTGACTAACCTGAACTGAGACATGTGAAATTTTTGTTTTTAAAAAAATTGTACAAAAAGGAGTATAAAATATCTCATTATAATTGTAGTATTATCATGTTGAAATGAAAATATGTTGGATCTATCAAATTAAATAAAAATATATTATTAAAATTTATTTCACCTGTTTCTTTTTTTTTTTTCTTTATGTAGCTACCAGACAATCTTTAATTAAATAGTGGTTTTCTGTCTGTATTTGTGTTGCACAGAGCAATCTAGATCAAAGAGCCCTTTAAGGCTGCTCAATTAAAAAGGCACATGTAGTGATGTAAAAGTCGTTTGCTAAGAGCTGGGACTGTGGTTTACATTCTCATCCCCAGGCTTTATCCAGTCTATCTTCTCTTTGTTAGGTCCCCTGAGCAGAAGCTTTTCCTACACCACATTCTATGTCTGTCATATCACAGGTCTCCCAGCCTGTGTCCACAGTTAGCAGCACCATGTTCACTTCAAATTCAAAGGGTCCAACTCTAAATTATCATATGCCTTCCTGCACTGTAGGGCTGGCCAGGAATAGAGCATAACTTTGTAATAACTTCTCTGTCTCCAACCCCATCTCACCTACCATGATAGCTTCAAGAAGAACTGTCTAGTGATCAGCTAGAGAAAAGGTTTTGCACCAGTCCTCTGACACTTGATAGCTGGAACTACAAAGCACTTTTGTCGATACCTAGTAGAATTGTCCATGTTACACGATATGACTTTATTAGTAAGATTCTGCCTGCCTTAGTGGTTTTAGTTCAGCTGTTCCAAGGAATTTAGAGAAAAGCCTGTTGCAATTTAATACTTTTTTTTCTTAACACCTTTTGACAGCACTTGAAAAGCCAAAAAGATACAGCTTTCAGCTGACATGCATTCTCCACGATGGTCTCATGGTTGTAGGAAGAGACTCTGTCCTAGTTATCAGCTCTTATGCCTAAATCAGCTTCACCCAGAGCCTTCCTCGCCTTTGTTAGTAGTAGTACCATCCTTCTTAGTTAATTTAGACCAAACTGTTTGGACTCATGCTTTGCTGTTCTCTCTCTCTCATACTTCACACTCATTCCATTAAAAAGATAATTTTTTAGGCTTCCCCTTCAAAATATATCCAACACCTTTCCAGTTTTTACATTTCTATTTCTACCACCTTTGATGAAGCTATATCACTCCTCACATGGATGACTCCTACCCGCCCTTCCACCACCAAACTGCTGCCCTATCCCTTCTGAACCCTTGTTATACTGTAGTCTATTTTGACATGGTAGCCAGAGTCAGTCTGTTTAATCTGGAGTCAAGAATGTCAGTATTGTCCTCAGAACCCTGTAAAATTCTCCTAGCACTTAGAGCAGCAGCAGGCAGCCTTGCAGACACCTCAAGGATCCTCACCATCTTCACCACCTCTGTCATTCCTGGCAGCTTGAGATGAAAGTACTTCTGGCCTTCCCTGTAGCTCTTCTCTCTTCCTCAAGGGCCTTTCCTCCAGAAAGCTTCACAGCTAACTCCCTTTCTTTCATTATTCCAGTGTGACTTTTCCTGCATGTGTTATGCACATGTCACTTTTGAAGAAAAGTGCTGCTGGTCTGGATCATGCTACTTAGAACTGCCAGCTGACTTTCCTCCCACCTTCATTGCTCCAACCAGTTTCTCATTTTCTTCTTTAGATGTTTCTCTGGTTTTTTGTTCACAGCGTTTACTACCTTTTATCATGCTGTAAAGTTTGCTGCCACGTTACCTATTCTTTCTTGTCTGCTTCACCAAAAGAGAGGAAGTACAGAACAAACTTTTGGTCTTGGTGACCAGGAGAATGTAGAGTTGACAGTAGATGTGGTAGGTGTTTCATGGAGGAATGGACAAGAGAATGAATTAGTGTGAACTCACATCATGATTTGTAGGGTTTCTGCAAAATGTCACTGACGTGTGGGTTCATCTCCCAAGTAAGTCTGGGAACTCAAGGGCTGCATAGGTATCTTTAATGTTATTTTGGGGTCTTAGATTAAAAATTAATCTAGACCAAAACTGATGCCTTTGACCACTCTATGTTGATGGTTCTATGTCTATTTATCAGTCGCATGCAGTGGTAATGCATAGTTCAGAGTGAGTGCTGTGAAACCATCATTCCATGTCTGAAAGAGCTTAATGTGTTACTGGTCTTGAGTTACACTTTGCTGTCTATGTTTTCACATGTATAAGTTAGCAGAACTGGGGTAGCTACCTGATGTGCTTTGGTGAGGGAATCACGAAGAGCTCAGAACAGGGCTTGCCAAATAGGAAAAGCTTAAAATCCACAAGATATTTTCCTGATGGATGTAGCTTTATTTAATGAAAGCAACATCATCTAGGTTTAAGACTAAGATCTAATTCTAACAGGACTTGAAGGATTGGGAAAAAATTATGTGATAGTATTATTAGAGCTAGAAGTTTCAGCTTGAAGGGCATTTTCTGGTAAATGGCATGGGTAGACATGAAATCCTGTGAGGTTCAAAGGCACAAATTTGATGTACAGGATAAAAGATAATTGTAAAATTGGATCAAATTATTATAATTTATATTTTATATAAGGTATATGATATAAGATATATGATAAGGCTCTCATCCATTAATGAGATTCATTGTGAAACTGAATACAGTGCAACTGCAGCAAATTCGGCAAAATTACTTAACATTTCTGTTTTCCCTTTTGGTGTTCTGCTTAGTTCGGCACTCAGCACCTGCCTGTCCTGGGACCTCTGGCTGAAGTATAGCACCTACTTGATAACCATGTACAATGTGGGTGTTTAATGACCTGGCCTCGAGTCCTAACTGCTCAGAATCTGTGAGTTACAGTGAGCACGTTATTTCAACTCTTGCCATCTTATTATTATTATTATTATTTTTTTTTTGGTACCAGGGATCGAACTCAAGTCCTTGCCCTAGCAAGGCAGGCCACTGAACCACTGAGCTAAATCCCCAGCCCCTCCACCTTATTATTTTTACATGTAAAATTAACAGGAAATCATAATCACCTCAGAATAAAACTCAATAGATGTAAAATTGAATTAAGTTATAATGACCATGGAGAAGGTGCTGATAAGGATGCTTTCCACCATGGTAGCGATCTTGGTACCATGATGAAGCACAGAACTCTGAAATGGCAGATGGCTGTGGGCTATACAGGAATGTCATCTTCTCACTCAACCGTACCAGGCCAATGTTTCAAAAAAAGAAAGCCTCTACCTTCAACTCTTTGTAAGCTTTGGCTCTATTTCTGCCCATGGTACTTATCACCATCTCTTATAGTATACATTTTACTTAATTTTCTCTGCTTTCTTCAATAGAATGTAAGCTTTACGAAGGAAGGGATTATTTCATCCTACTTAACTCATTGCTTAGCAGACATAAATGTCCATGTGAATCAGTTAATGTACTCAGCTAAATATGCTTCATGCTGACTTATTTATACCTATTGTTGGCAATATATATGCATTTACAGTTTATGTCCAACAGCCAAACCTTGCCCGGGTCTTCTAAAGGTAAAAATTCCTGATTCCATGCATATTGGAGGGGTTTGGTAATTTTCATTCACTTTGACTCACAAAAGTCCTATCAAGAAGTCCTAAGATGAGGTACCTACTCTGTTGCTTTACTTAATGCATCTTACTCTGAAAAAATTCTATCAAAGGTTGTAAAATTAGTTTAATATATTTTGTACTGAATTTTTGAGGTACAAAGGCAATTAGTTGCTTGAGACAAGTTTGGGAACTAATGAAAAGATTCTCACAGATATAAAGAATTATAGTGCATGTTCTTTAAGAGGGAAAATGACAGATATATTTAAATATAATATACCATGGGGCTTTGCAAATTAATACACTCATTTCATCCCACCCAACTCTGATGACAGAACAGACAGCTCTAAAACAGTCAAGGTCAAAGATGAAATTTTGCCATTTATTATCCTAAATCATAAAACCAAATATACCACATAAATGAAAACTGTTATTCCCTCCGAGTTTTTTTAATAGGAAGATTTTCAGTCCTGAGTTAGCTTGTGATTTATGTACAAAAAAAAATTATGTTTCAGCATACAAAATTCCTGATGGCCTACTATATTTTAATAGTTTAAAACAAAAGAGTTTTATTTTTCTTTCTGAAAATATAGATACCCCTGCCTTTTGGAACTTAATTATTATGTCCCTGGGAAGTCTACCAAAGTCTGCCTTTCAAATGCCCTGTATAAAGCACAGTCCTGCAGGAAAATGACCTAAAATGAATGTATTAAAATCTTTACATCCTTTAAACATTTCCAACTGGAAATTAACCATCCCCAAGCAAGTTTAGAGCTATGACACAACTATGTTAAATTGTATTTGTTTGTATATGTATATATTTGTGTGTATATATATATATATATATATTCTATTTCTAAATGCAAAATACTAAAAATGAATACTAATGACTACACAAGAGCTAGCTAGTTGTTAGCTTGAAATCAGGGAGAGGGCTTTTGGAGAGAGGCGCTTTAATTCTGTAGCAGTTATTGAATATTTAGTTTGACTGTGGAACGGCTCTTGGTACCATGAGGACAGTCTGAGTCCTGTGGTCACAGAAATCCATAGCTGATTTCCAGTTACTGGCTGCCTCCTCTCTTCACATGTCTTACGTAGCATTACTAACATGGCATTGCTTAAAAGTGTAATATATATGATAATTGTCTTGTTCAGGTTTGTATGAGGGTGTAATAAAAACTCAGTGAATGTTTAATTTAAAAAAAAATGTAAGTCCTATTACAGCGAAAGACGCGTTGTCATTATTTCCTTACAAAATACTTCTTCCTTGGAAGTCACTTCCTATTTTTCTTGCCATTTTCCAAAACACTTCTGGTTCTCTTTTCTGAGTGTCTTTCAACTTAAAATGTTATGGCAATTTCTGTTAGATAGAACTTTACAGTATATCTTCAATCATCTCATTCACCGGACCTAACTTCCCACTTTCCCTCCATGTCTATGTGATCACAAAAGGTAAATGTCTCGAATCAATTCAGGACACTGAGTTAGCCAGGACAACATAATCAAAGACACCAAAAGAGGACCTCCAGAACTGCTTAAGAAAGTTGGGGGGGATGATGGATGAGTGTGTTCAAACCCAGGGGGAATATTTTGTTGGACATTAATGGCAAGTGTCTTTAACTGTAATAGATTGCTGTTAGATTTAATTATTCACTGTATATTTTGATCACATCATACATGCCTACATTTGGCACTGAAGCATTCAATATTTAGGGCAAATTCTCACAGCTAAAAATAACACAGCCAGAACTCAAGCCCCTACATTCTTACTTAGTCCCCTGCACAGCAGCCCCCTTCCTTAAGTACGTGGTATTTTTCCTGGCCACTGGTCAAACAGATTCTAATTCACTTGCTGACTTACTTAGCCCCACACAGCTGATGGTTGAAAGTTACTCTCAAAGTTTTGTCCGATTGTGAATCTAGCTCTGCAATGAACCAAAACAAATTTCATGATGGGCCTTTTTATCTTTCTTTTTTTTTTCCTTCATTCGCTGGAGGAAGCAATAATATTAAATAAAGACTATGTCCCAATACTTCATGATGTCCTGCATATGTTTAGGAGCTTTAATGTTGTGATTTAATAATGTTCTCGTGTGTCCTTTGATATTTACTAAGCTTCATAAAGCTTCTTTTAAACATTATTTTCTTTGCAGGGGAGAAAATCATGTAGGCAGCAATAAAGAGTAAGAGGAGACTCCCGGACTTTATACCTGCACATGTTGCATTCTTTACACTACACTAACTCCCATGTTTCTGACCTCTGCAGAGTTCATTGTACTTTTCAGATATACAGTGGAAATATAAGAAGTATATTGTTTTTCTATAAAAACTGTACCATAGTGCTTTGGGGTAAAAGACTCATGTTTTCCTCACGAAGGTTGTGCCATGAGAGATGTTATTACCATTGAAGAAATAGTTTTGATAGATTTTGGAAGTGAACCATTTAGCAGAACAGTAAACTGTATTTAGAGACGAAGCCAAGGCATAGTCAAAGCCTTAGAAAAATCAGCCCGATAAAATCTTTTAGTACAAAATCATGATAAGATTATTGCCTCAAATAAATTATCCACAATTATTTAATTCTTTTGATATCACATGCATATTTAGCACTTGGATTTAACAGCTAGCTTCACCACTAGCCCAGTGAACTTGGCTACGGATCTCTCTGGGCTTCCAGTATTTTCATCTATGCAGCGGGAATAATGACAGTGCCTATCTTATTGTACTGATGTGACTAATCTCTATATTAATGTATCCATGTGTAACAGATACTTAAAACAGGGTCTGGCTCCTTTGGTAAGCCCCAGATGAGCACTGGCAAAATAATTACATTGTTAGAATATAACACTTATTGTTAACACCATGCAGATGCACTGTGGAAATATAACAACAACTAAGTAGTCACTGTACTCTGTATATCTATAAGCTATCTTAGGAAGTAAGCCTGAGGTCAGAGAAGACAGCATGAAGGAGACAGGATTCTAACTGAGAAGATGACTGAAAACAGTCTTGGGACCTGTGAACTCATAGGAGGTCATTTCTGCTAGGAAACATGCATATTCCTAAGTCAAGCTCCTTAGTCAAGTGCAAATTGAGCATTAACAATTAGCCATGGAACTCTGAGTTCCCTTAGAAAATCTAAGTGAGAAGGATGAGGCCCAGGAAGAATCAGTTTCTTCTCACTGACTTTGGAAGAGGTGGCGGAGGAGGAGCCGAGGATAAGCATAAAGCCTTACAGGATAGTCTGTGTGGGAGAGCATTCCAGGTTGGAGGAATGGTGTTTGCAAAGGCCCTCAGATGAAAAGGCTTCCTGAGGTTGGACATAAGGAGCAAGAGGTAGTTTCAGGACAGGAGAAAAGAGAGATTAAACACGATTGAGATTACAGTGTCTGGGTTGTCTCTGTAAGGAGTTTGGGTCTTCTCCAACCGCAGTGGACAGACAGCAAAGGTTCCTAAGCAAAGGAACCACTGTGTAGAGTATCTCTGAAGGTGAGGGGGAATAATCAGTAAGGAGACTAATGTGTCAGTTGAGGAATGGAAAATGTGGATGTGAGTAGATTTGCATGTGTGTGTGTTTTGTAGTAATAATAGAAATGGCAGGATCTACTGAGGGGTTGGATTGGATATCAGATGAGGGAGATGAAGAGCTTAGGGAAACTGCCAAGTTTTCACCAAGTTCCCCCTTTGCTATATGGACCTAAGTGGAAAGTCGTGCCATTTATAATTTAGTTTATTTAAAAATTTTTTTAAGTTTTTATGATTACTAGTGTTTCATTTTTAATACTTCTAATCTTTGTCCAAACTGTGCACGTAGCAACTATACTTGATCTTTTTCCTTTTCCTACTTTATAAATCACAAGTTTCTTATATTCATTTGCAACTTATAATTTTATGATTTGATAATCCGTGAACATATATATATTTTAAGACCATATAGTTAATTAAACTAGTCATTTTCTATCATTAGAGATGAAAAGTGATCATTTTCTCAAGTGGATCAAATTTCTGAAAAGATGATTTGATCCTTCAAAAGTAGGTGGGCTTAGAGATAGAAAATTCAGTCAAACAACTCTAATAGTGAATGATTTGGAGTCTTTCTCTTAGCACATCTTAGATTTTTGAGAATTTTAAAATATTATCGCAGCTGGGTTATTGTTTTGCTTCCCCACTTCAACAAGTATTTCTTTAGCATGATAGAAAAACTTGGCTGTATGCATGTTGTGTTACAATGAAAAAACTTAATTACAGATGATCATACTAGAGATGTTTAAAGTTCTCTCCACTGATTTCTTATTTAGTAAAAATAGGTGGTTAGATATTTTGATTTGTTTACTCTGTGCTGCCTTTAGTGAAATGTCACTTCAGCAAAAGTGATGAGAATTACCCCTAATGAGGACAGAGTTTTCAGGAGTATTTCTGGTGTCCTTTTGTTCCACAGTATTACTTTGGTGTCCAGCCTACGACATGGGGTGCAATTTAGCACCTGAAGGCCTGTAAGCTGAAGAACATCCACATAAAAGCAGTCTGTCATTAGAGGACAAGCGAGGTCTTCTGTGGCCATTAACAATTGTATTCCCATTTTATGTGTGACCTGTTCTAGCATTTTAATCAAGACAGGCATATTGAATATGATAGGGAGGTTGCCTTGCTCGCCAAGCTGCAGAAGTGTTTAATAGTTATAAAAATGAGGGAGAAATTTTAAGCTTTGCAATAAAATTTGCCTGAGTCCTTCTGGATGTACTTCCTGTAGACCTGTGAGATAACTCTCCTTTTCCTCCAGTCAGTAATGTAACACAAGTGAAAGAAAACAGTGGGTGTAAGGTGCGGCACTATTTGAAGAATGCAGAAGCGTAGACTTTCGGAGGAGGGTGCTGGGTCGCCGTGGCCTGTGTGCTGTGTTTCTGGAATGGAAGGCAGTGGGCACTCAGTTGCTCAGTCTGGGTATTCTGGGTAAAGATAGGAACTTTAAAAAACACCCAGGTATTTGTGGGATGATTACGATAAAAGATTTTCATCTGTCTTTCATTTTAGTTTTCCCTATTTTATTTTTCCACTATTGATTTGCCTTGAACTTTTACTATGCTTCAAGCTGTTGAGAGCTCTTGATATATATTGTTCATGTAGGATAACTGTTTTTCACTAAAAGATATTAATAATGATGAGCCCAATACTATAATACAAGGCTAAATTACATTCAAAAGGCAGGAAGAAGCCTAAATAATAAGGCACAGTAAAAATTACTATCATCTTCATGATTTTTTATTATCCTTGAATAAAACAAAACTACACCATTGTTCTAGATGGAAGGGTCATTTTATATTTCCTGAATATGGATAATGATAGAGTAATCGGAGGATTTTCTATATTATTTTGGTATTTTAGTAAAGGAATCTAGGGACTTTTTATTGTATTTTGTTACAGAGAAACTTTTAAAAAGCTAAACATGTTAAAAGTAGATTGAGTACATTATAGATGCTCTACACATTGTACTTTCCAATACCTTAGCCACTATCCTTATGTGATTATTTAAATGCAAATTAAATTAAATCAAATTAAGAATTCAGTTCTTTTACTTGTTCCAGTCATATTTCAAATGCTCAATAGTCAGACATGCTTAGTGGCCACAGAATATTCTGTTGGATGTTGCGGCTCTAAATATACCTTGTACATGTCTTCCTATTCTTTATTTCATTAATAATAACTACACTATCATGCTCTGCAAAATGACATGATCGTTAATGGCTGACTGCATGTACACAGTGGTACCATATGATTATATCAGAGCCAAAAGATTCCTATTGCTGATTGTCATAATATCATAGTGCAACACGGTACCCAAGTTTGAGAGAGCAGCACATGCAATTACATAGAGAACATAACACTTGACATGATAGAGATGACTATGTTCCTAGCTTATGTACTTACTGTATATCGTACCTTTTGTCATTGTTTTAGACTGAACTCCTTGTACTTATTTTTTCAACTGTACTATAAAATGATGTTCTGTGCCCCACCAACAGCAGCTTCATGCATCTTGTGTTGACTGCCTCTCCTGATGGGGAGACCATGCTGAGTGACTGACCCACTCCACCCGGGTTTGGTGGGACTGCTTTGTGATGTCACACAATGATGGATTTTCCCAATGACATATTCCTCAGAACTCGTTAAGCGATGTGTGGATGTGATTGCAATAAGAACACAGTAGAGGTTTTTATACTATCATGTATACAGAAAATGTACTCAGCATTTACACAAACTGGATTAGCCTACTAGTGCTCTGGAACAAAATCCCATGGACTAAGTAGCTGGAACAGCAGAGATTTATTTCTCAGTGCTCTGGAGGCTGGAAGTCCAGGATGCGGGTGCTGGGTAGGCGAGGGTTCTCTAGAGCACTGCTCTATGACTTGCAGGTGGCTGGGCGCCTTCCCACCGTGTCCTTACATGGCCTTTCCTCTGTGTGTGTACATGCCTGGTGCTCTCTCTTATTTCAAGGACACAGCATATTGGGTTAGAACCTTGCCCTTTTTTATTCCATTTAATCTTAGTTAATTTTCAAAGGTCCTGTTTCCAAATACACTCATCTTGACGGTTAAAGTGTCAACGCCTGAAATTTTGAGGAAAAACGATTCAGGCCACAAGAACACATTTTAAATGACTGATAAAGAGCCATACAATGTGTGTCTTCTTAGCTGTTCTATGTATGGATAAACTGTACCATAGTGAAAGATAATCAGTGGTTAGAGCTGGTATTCAAATCCAGGCCTTTCACATGCTGCATATCATAGACTTTCTTGTCCACATGGATTCATTAGGAATGGATTCATGATTCAAAACAAATATTTAAAGCTATGTTTTGGAAATAGAAATTCTGAGACAATTTACATGACTGTTGGAACTCATATCCTACAGGCTTAGAGTAGAACCATGGACCACAGATTATTATCTTAGCTATTAACATTTTTAAAATGTGCACGACTGTATAGTCAGACTCATGACAAAGCAGAAACTATGTAATGTGAGATAAATGTGTGCATGTATAAGTATGTCTGTATAGGCATTTCAACATGAATAACTGCATATCGGGAGGACACAGGTTTTGAATGTTAAAGACTTTTATACATTCCACTGTTCTCACAGAGAGGTCTTATATACTGATTCTACACATAATTCAATATAGTTTCATAAAATATTGTGTTTTTATTTTTTTCTGACATTAGCAGGAAGTACTGTATAATTAAAATTATTATTAATATAGTTCTTATACTTTGAATGTTTTCTACTAATAATGAAATATAAATTTGGAAAAGTTATTTTAAATCTATGTAGGCATCCAAACTTTCTTTGCTGTAACACAGCACTCAAACTGAGCTACTTGCAGTCATTCTGCAAAGCTATTAGAGGAGGTAGGGTGGGAAATGTTTTCTGTGTATCAGATGAACCCTGAACAGGGTGTATTAGGCAATGCTATTATCTTAGTATTGTTATTGAGTAATATTCTCCAGAGACTACTGACTGCAGAACAATTTTTGCATAAACTGAGCTAAATAAGAAGTTCTGATTTTTATTTATTTTAATCATATCTTTGGTTTAATAATTGCCAAAGGGAATTCATATGCATAATTCTCCATCTAGGATGTGAAACTTTAAAATGGAGGTTTGATCTGACTGTACCTTCAGAGTACATGTGAGTACATTGTACAGTTGGAGAAAATACTTGAAGTTTTTTATCAGAATAAAATGAAACAGAAAACATTTGAAGGTTTTAATTGGAAAGAAATAAAGGCATTTTACTCAGCAGCTGATATGTCCTCCCTTATTAGATGGCCTCACAATAAACTAAGAAAGCTGTTGTCTTACTTCTAGACAACTCAAGCTACTAATGTTGGTTTTAAAATTTGCGTATAGCAATCACAACTTGTGTGGGTCAAAATATATTCTTTGATTTATTTACTTCAAATGATATCCATAAACCTTGAACTATTTACTGTTCTTTAAAGGCAATTTTGAAATGTTTTCAAAAATACTGTTAATAAGAACAAGAAACAATTTATGCAACCACTAAATTTGAAATTAAAATGGGACAGTTTAAATGCCGTATCAAAAATGTGAAAATTCCTATTTTGCCTGAAATGTTTCAGCTTAAAAATATTTCAATACACGAACAATGGAAAAATTAAGTAAAACATTTTGGTTTCTAAGATGATATGGAGTAGTGAATTTATGGCACATGTGTTATTTATTTGTATTTAAAGATAAAAGATGTTAATGTAAGAGTATTCAGTATTCAGGTTAATTGGAGTGTTGGCACTTGGAGATAAATAATTGGGTTTTGGGTTGCAATTTGGGCACTCATCTCTAAAAGTTTCGCCACTATTGGCATAGAGTATTTTAGAGTTAAGTAGTTCATGTTTTGCGAATGATTTAAAAGCTTATTTTAAAGAAGGTGGAATTTTTAATGCTAATATGATGTGGCCATATTTCACCACAGCTATCCTAGGAGGGTCACACAGTGGTGGGTTCGCTAACGGCAATGGAACCATTGTTTAACAAGTCTCAGTCCTTTCTGAGTTTCAGGTCTACTATTGGCTGAAGTGCAGGTTGGTAGGAAATCTTGAGAATTTATGTTGAATCATGCAAAATAGTATCAAATTCAAAAGTATATAACTAATACAAGTACAACATTGCATAAGTGTTTTGGAACAATTTTCTATCGAACAAAACAAAAATCATCTTGCTTTTATTCTCATTATTTTGGACATAAGAATTGTTGGATTTTGCTTTCTTCTTAGCTTTTCTTTTTAAATTATTTTCGAGGCTTTGGCAAAATTTACCTATCTCTAAGCCTCAACTTATGTGAGTATATAACTCGAAGAAGAATTTCTTGGCACCTATTCATAATTATTTCAATAAAGTGCTATCTGTCAAGTCCACTGAAACCTTTGGATGGCCCACTAAAAATGAGCCACTCTTATCTTTCTTTTTTGTTTTCATAAGGCTTCAGAAGGAATTTTCTTAAGGAAAGGAGAAAAGCCTTCTTGTTCTTTTAAATCTCCTCAGAACTTGTATTCTATAATTCATGGGAATTCTTTAATATCTAGTTAGCAATGAAACTTTCATTATTTATCTAAAGGAACCTGAAGGGGCTGGGCATGGTGGTGCATGTCTGTAAACTCAGCACTAAAGAAGGCTGAGGCAGGAATGTTGCAAGTTAGAGTTCAGCTGTGGCAACTTAATGGCAGCAAAACCCTGTTTCAAAATTGAAAAAAATAAAATAAAATAAAGAGTTGGGGACAAAGCTCAGTGTGAAGGCCCTGGATCCAGTGAACAGCACAGCAGTCGAGGGGGACATGGGAGAGGAAATGGTCACAACAGAATAGTCTAAATTACTTCCTCTCAGCCTCCTCTCACAGGGTAACGGTACAAAGCAAACAAATGACTTTATCCCCCAAGACTTTTGTAAAGGAATCATATTCTCATTTGGTTGGCAAAGTTAAAATATTTTAGAGGTAGGTGGTAACTACAAATGGAAATTGTACGAAATGCTGCAGTGCCAACTACTCTTTATTTATAGTTGCTTCCTTGTTGGTCAGTTTCCTAATATCTTTTTGTCCTTCATCAAAATAAATGAATCTTCTCTCCTGCTCTTGTGTAAAGTTCTATAAAATACATTTTCAAAACAGAGCAGCTAAAGTCATCACTACTGGGACTTTGGGATCCAACTCTCCATTTTCATTCTTTTTATTTTTTCAGTGAACTAAACAAAATTATTAAATTTAAAGAAATATAGAGCTGATCTCTCTTTGGAATATGTTACCTGGGACTTTGAGACAAAGTTTTGCACTCAAAGCGCTTATTTGTTTTTTCCAGAGAAACCAAGTAAGAGAGCTTCTCAGAATATTTTTAAACTTTTTCTAAGAAATTGCTTTTGTGAAGCTTGCTACAAACAAACTGTTTGTGGGTCAAAGTATGTAAAGACATTTTTATAAATATTATTTGAACTCTAAGTTCTATTTATTTATTTATTTATTTATTTATTTATTTATTTATTTATTTATGGTACCGGGGATCGAACTCAGGACTTTGTGCTTACGAAGCAGGTGGTGGAACCACTGAGCTAAATCCCCAGCCTGAACTCTTAAGTTCAAGGGGTGAAATTCTGTTCTAATTCTGGAATGAACCATGCAATAAGCACTCAATAAATACTTACTTCACAGTGATCACCTGAGTATGACAGTATCTTGTCAGCTGAGGCTGAGTTAGTTCCGGGCCTGTAACATTTAGACTGATGTTCTCAGGACCATCTTCATCCTGGTGTTAGCATTTTCTAGGTTCCTTCGTCACTTTGGACCATGCAGAGTTTCTGGCCAAGTGCTGGCCCACTAGGTCTGGCTCCTTTAACAAGCGCTCTGGTACGGTGTTGGAAGCAGGTGGGAAAGAGGCTAGTCCTCCTGGTGAGGTAAGCAGACTCCTGTTCAACAGGCGCAAAAGGAAAGGAAGAACATCATTAATTAAAATAAAAACAGTTCCTCAGAGACCCACTAAAGGAAGATATCGAACTTTAAGTGCTTTTAACATTATTATTTGAATTAACCACAGTTGAGTTTAAATATTGATCAAATTTGAATGAAGCAATCAAGAAATTCCATGGCTCTAGAGTATTAAAAAATTTAAGATCTGATTTTGAATGGACTTTTTTTGTTTAGTTTGGTTTAATTTTAACTAACGTGATAATAAAATATGAAAAAGGATCCTTCTACTTCTGTAAGTGTGAGAACAATAGGTGTCCCTTTGCTTGTCTAATTCAATAGCACTATGAAAAAGTTGTTCTACGATGTCAAAATAATTTCAGAACTTTGAAAACGCAGTAATCACAATAAAATATTTACATTTTGATTTCCAAATTGAATGTCCACATAAAAATAAAACTTTCTGAAAGCCACATGAACGTTTCCTCCAGAGTCTCTAATCCTAATCCCCGGGAGGCCATTGATTTGACACGTTTTTATTGAGACTATTTCAATAATGTGCCAGGAACTAGTCTAGGCCCTGGGGAGAAATTAGTGGGGAATACAGACAGAAAGTGCTAACCTTGTTGAAATTCAGCTGGGGGAACCAGACAATAAATATAATAAATAAGTAAATAATACAGAGAGGGGATAAGTATTTAGGAGAAAAATAACCCAGGGAATACAAAGGCCGAAAACTACAGGGCGGGAGGAAGTGCCACCACAAATGTGGATGGTGGGAATGGCCTGGCCCAGGCCTGGGGTGACATTTGAGCAGAGATGTAAGCACCAGAGCCTTCCAGGCAGTGCAAATAATAAGTACAAAGGCCCAAAAGCCCCAAGCAGGGATTTGCCTGAAGTACACCAGGCAGAGTGAGAAGTCTGGTGTGACTGGAGTAGAATGAGAGGTCATCGGAGACGCCTTTATAAGCCGCTGTAAGAACACTGGCTTTACTCTGTGTGAAACGGAGGCCTCAGGGACACTTTGTGCAGAGGAGTTTGTAACATTTATCATCATGCAGTCTGCCATGTGGGGAGGAGGATGCAGGCAGCAAAGTGGAGGCAAGGAGTCTCCTGATGGGTCCTTGGAGTAAACCAGGGTTTGGTTACATGGCTGGGGTGAGGGCTGAAGTGGTGGAAGTGTAAGAAGTACTTCTATTTTCAGCCAATTCTGAACCACAGCCGATAGGATTTGCTGAACTATGTGGGGTGTGAGGGGGAGGCTGGTAAGTCCCATTGCTGAGGCACTGATTCTTCACTGGGGCTGACTTTTCCCCTGGAGAACACTTGGCAATGTCCAGAGACAATGAGTGCCTGGTCCACTTTGTTTCGGAGAGGGGAGAACAGGCACCAGTGGGTGTGTACTGGGTGTTGCAGTGACCGGTCGGTCCTTTTCAGGCTCTTACTATCCTGTTCAAAGAACTGGGCATAAGGATCAATTAAAATGAAAGTATGGGGTGAGTATGAGCCAGGTAAAGTAGGAAAAGAAGTTGGCCCTGCAGAGTGAGAAGGCTCACAGCAGATGCGAACTGCATGGCACCTATCTTATACTCTCACCCTGACATCAGATCTAAGCTGTGCCATCAAGCTGGTGGATCTCATACCAGAAGACAGGTCTGAGGCGTAGGGCTGGGGAGCTACTCTGCATGCATCCTGAATCCCCGTGGTTACAAGTCTCTGCCATTGACAGATCAAGCCCAAGTGCCCCAGCCACTTCACAGTGCCCTAAACTCCTGCCTCAGGCAGAAGCCATCCTACAACTCACAGGACCCCACAACAAGCAGGTATTCACCACCAATGTCAGCAGTGCTGATGTTAAGAAACTCTGGACCAAGCTCTTCATCCTGAGCAAATGAAGAATAGAGCTGAGAGTGATCCAAAGGTGAGGCTGCCACCGTGGAATTCAAGGAGGGACTCATGAGCTTCATCTCTGTCTTTGAAGGGCCTCTGAGATTTTCAAGAGGCTAAAACCATGAAGGAAGAGTGAGAGTCAAGCTTGTCCGCTCTTAAACTAATGTTTAAAGGATTCCCTTAGAAATTAAATTTCTATAGAATGGAGATAGTGCCTCAAACTATTCCTTTGCCATCTACAAGGCTTAGCATAGGCTCCTGTATGTCAGATGTCATGATGGACGCACGAATATAGGGAACATATTTCTCCCCACTTAGCCCATCGTGGGTTTTTTTTTAAATGAGATCATTCTAGTCTTAGAAAAGTCTCGCCTCTCATTTTGACAAACACAATACATACATAAAGGACATAATGTTTTCTAATGTAGTGCTTTTACCTCCTCATTCATTTCTCAATTTTAGGAAGAGGAAATTTCCATGCTGGAAAATAACTCAGGAACAGAAAAAGGAGAGATTATTTGGAGTTTTCCCTACTTTCTTTCTTTCCCTTTGGATGCAGGACTAGGACCTCACACTTCTCCCAAGCATCACTACTATGGCTTAGGATGTCCTCCTGAGCCTATCCCTGAAAATAACAGGTTTCTTTTCATGAGTTGGTTCTCTAAAATACCTCCCTTTAAGTCCAGAATGCCTCTAGCTGAACAAGCACATCCAAAGGCAACAAAAAGCGTTGCCAGGGGATGAGTGCTTGTGACTTCTCGGCCAGGCTTGGTGGGTTACATGGGAAAATGGAATATGTTTAACCCGAGAATTTAAGTTCTTCAACTCTGCAGTTGAGAGCCTGAAGCTGAGTTTCTTAATTAACTTCCAGATTGTGGCTGTCCCTCTCCCTCCCTCCCTAGGGGAGGAAGGTGATCAGGAAATACCTTAGTCCTACCCTCCAGTCAGGAAGCAAGGAAAAAGCACACACAAGTGATTGAATCACTTCTCCATCTTTAGTTAAAACAGATCTCTTTTCATTTCCAATGTGTCATCTTTTTCTTAAAATATGATTTTTTAAAGTTGCCTTAAAACGCAACTTTCATGTAAAACTAACTCAGGATAATTAATTCAGAGTTGTTGGTTTCAGTAACCCAGCTCAGGGCTGCAGTAGCAAATGGTAAGACTCGGGATGGGAGGGGACTTAGCTGGATTGGTGGAACAGAAAATGCGTTACAGAGATTCTTTGGAGAGCTGCTGGTATATATCACCTTCTTTTATTTTTAGAATTTCAATTTTAGTCCCTTTGGTATTTTGAGAGTTTCAGTTCATCTTCACTTACACTGCTTTTATTAAAACTTCAGGGGCTGATGATTTAGCTCAGTGGTTCAGTGGCCTGCCTTGCAAGCACAAGGACCCAAGTTCAATCCCCAGTACCAAAAAAAACCAAAACTTCAGAAATAGGAAGTCATATTCAAGTGCCATGTTGCATGTGGCCTTTATTTTCTTGTTTCTTACTTAGGCATTTAAATGTAGACATCTGATCTTCAACATTACAGGGATGACTGGCACATGTTACAACCTATGAAGTCACTGGAACTTACTCAGATTTTGCCATAAACATGTTTTGCAATACAGTTGATGTGTGAGCACTTTCTTAAGATGAAGGCAGGGAATGAAAACTGTCAGAAATACAAAATACAGCTTGTGACTGGTGGGTAATCAGCACAGGCAGAGCTGCTCAGCTAAGGAACTGGGGGCCAACTCTGCCTAAGGAAGGTTGGGAGGAGCTGAGCAATCTCATTTCCAGTATTCTTTTGGTTTATCTTTTCCCTCGGGTGGTGAAAAGGGAACATCCCATAATACAAATCTGTTACAGCTGTTTATTATAACTATGTGATCCTCCATTGTTTTCTGACTGCACTTGACAAATTTTCAAAACATACAAGGTACGTGAAACCTTGATTTAATTTATCTAATGTACAAGTTCCACCTAGCATTATCTCATCTCTGTCCTGCCTCTAATACCTGCAAATTATTTTATTGAATTCTTTATCAGTAATTTAAATCATATTTTTCTGTATCCAATTTTATAAAGGATCAGTGTTACCATGAAAATCAAATAAAAATCCATTAAATAGGCAGAAAAGAGTTAAATTGCCCATTGAAGCATCTGATTCTGCTAAGATTTTCAGTTTTTTAATTGCTATTTTCCTTATGTGTCAAGAAACAAAGAGGAAATACACTTAAATTGAGGTTAAAGAATCTGGTCACACCTAAAAATGATGTCCCAAAAGGATAGGTAAAGGAATACAAAGTTTTCATTAAGAATAATGTAAACCCTGAAGATCGTTTATATGTGGAAAAGTTACCAAGTTGAAGAACTAGCTAGGATTATCTCTCCAAATCCCCTTCAGTTTCATAGCATTCTTTGATGGTTATTCTGAAAACCAAACTAAGCACAAGTCAGAATGCAATACATTTCTTATTAAATTATACTTGTCCTGTCTTCTCCTCAGTGCTTTAGTGCCTTATAATACACTTTTAGACTTTCACCAGTCTTATAATTTGTAATTTTCTCTGTCCACAAACTGAAAACAATTCATCAAAGCAGAAAACAGTGAACAATCTTATTCAACAGCTATAACCTGGGGTCCTTTTGGAAGGAATCTCCCAGCTACAGGAGCTACTTGTGAATTATAACAGTCTACATGGAATCAAAACTATGTCAAAGTTAAAATGAGGAACTGCGGGGAACAGGAAAGGGCAGGGGAAGTTGGCTGGCAAATGCAGTGTGTTTTCAGAGTGCTATATATAAACATAGACGAGTACCAGTTATTATAGTAGCACACGTACGATGCTAGGGCCCTCTTCAGAGAAGTCACCTCTAATCTGAGATCAAAGCATGACAGTGAGTTCAGTACAAAGAGTCTGGGCGACTGTCCTTGTGAGGAGCGTGGGATTTCCTAGCTGCTGTGTTTGCATTTGCGAGGGAAACTTAGGAGACGGCACCCACAGGTGTCAGGAGGATCCTTCCTGAGGGGACTTGTGATTCAATGTACCCGCTCAGAGACGGAAGTGACCCAGCTGTGGCGTTAGTTTAGGACAGTAGAGGAGAAGGGAAGGGCCAAAGCAAGGAAGCCCAGTGAGGAGCCTGCGACTAGATGAATGCAGAAATTAGGTAGATAGAGAGCCCGTGTCAGTGACGCTGAAACTTTTAGAGCTCAGGTGCCCACACTGCAACCCCAAACCCACTTCTTTATTGCAGAATGCCAACACTGCAGTGAAACCCGAATGCTTGGCTGCTGGGGTGTTGCTGGAGTGATCTGGGGTGAGCGCTGACAGAGAGGGCCCCACAGGCCTGCAGTGGTGGAACGTCAAGCCTTCCCACTCTGTGCCTTTCTTGTAACTCTCATCACTAAGTGACAGGAAGTGCTCCAAGATACTTGGGACAGAGGTAGGGGCAGTCACAGCTCAGGGCCCATTGTTCCCTTGTTGTGGTGAAGTGGACCGATACCAGGAATGCTGAACTTTCCCCGTTATACCAGTGCACAGGGAGAAGCTGCCTCAACATGGAATCTTCATTTCTGACACAGGTTTTCTGGGGGAGCAACGTGAATTTATTTAATTGAGAAAATCTGACATTAATCTGAATTTGCACTGCCCCATAAGCCTGATTTAGATTCCCGGGACACACATCAAGTCAGAAATTCATAGCACACATTGTTTAGCTCATGGGGGAGGACAGAAGAGAAAGAGATTGTCATCTCTCTGGGGCAGTCAGTCACATGAGACATCTTGCTAGGCATCAGATGAGGAAGAGGGAGTTAGGAAGGGAAGTGTGGACAGTGTGTGACAGGCCAGTGCTGTTAGAAAGAGGAAACAGCTATCAAAAACTACACATGGGTGAAAATCCGAGTAAACGATGAAAGGAGACTACAGCATCCCTGTACTGCAAACACATCCAACACTGACCTCTTTGGGAAGTGTGAGAAGGTGCAATGCATTCATTTATTTCACTGGACTCAACTCTGTGCAGAAGATAGTCATGCGAATATAATTTAATGCGTCTGCTGCTCCATGCAGGACTGTTCCAAAGAAAATCGCAATAAGAGATGTAGTGTTTACAGCAATGCGGGAAAAACTGCCCCCAGTTGGTGAGCTGGATTCCCCACTTGCATAAGAACATTTGTCTACACCTTCTTGTGGGGCTTCGGGGCAGGTCCCCAGAGCACTGACTCTCGCTCAGGAGCCAGGGAATGTGAGGGAGGTGTTGTTAGGTAAAGAGAGCCGAAAACCAGGACCAGACCAGGACCGTAACAAGCCTTTAGTATGACAAGGGTCTGCCGGGCTGTCTCCAAAAAAAGTAGAGAATGCAGCACAGCAGAGCAGGTAGCTTCTTTTATAGAAGCGGGGTGGGCAAGTTCCCAGGTGACACCTTGTATCTTTGCTTCAATACATTTAACTGGGGATCCATTTTTTTATGCCTCAGTACCTTTGTAGGGGATGTTACTTACC
Source organism: Fukomys damarensis (assembly GCF_012274545.1). Taxonomy (NCBI): domain Eukaryota; kingdom Metazoa; phylum Chordata; class Mammalia; order Rodentia; family Bathyergidae; genus Fukomys; species Fukomys damarensis. The sequence continues at coordinate 36,551,501 of NW_022900949.1, forward strand.
TCTGAGTTGCCTCTTCTTGCCTTGAATTACCCACCTGGCAAAAGCTTTACTATTTTCTCTGGCTTCCCTACTTTTTCCAAGCCTTTCTGCACTTCCCAGCAATAATTTTATGATTATTAAAGTTTTCGTATATATTTTGTCCATAGGTCCATTATAGCCGTTATCAGCAAAGGATGTGTGAATAAGTAGAAGTGACTCAATACTATTTCGGGTGAGGATGCCAGGAGATGTATATACAAGAGGCTTTTGTGGAAGACTTTTGTATTGGAGCTGTGGGCACAGTGCTTCTTTTTTGTTAAGAATACAGAATACGCTTCCTTTTCTTCTGGAGACTCCAGAGACATTTTTTACATTCCCGGTGTGTTTATGTGACTGAGTGCAGGGCTTTCAGTATCTTATGCTGAAAACAGAGGTTTAGAAGCTGCTCTTGAAGACTGCGATTGCTGGTGGTAACAGATACCCATTGGTGTCTCTGCCCAAGAAAAAACTGTGGGGCACACAGACCACCAAGTCAGTACAGAGTAACCCCTAAAAACAGGCACTGGGAAACCTTGAAGGGGTTGGGATCTGAAGCAAGGAGGAGCTTTTACCCTGAGTTAACCAACCTTTGAGACATTCATCCTCAGGGACCCCAGGACTGAGTGAAACTATAACCCGTGAAAAACGGATGCATTTAAATGAGCACAGCATAATTTTCTATTCCTAAGAAGAAATCAAGTCGGGTTGGGAATTTAGCTTGATGGCACCGTGCCTGCCTCACAAGCCCAAGGTCCTGAGTTCAATTCCCACTACCGAAAAACAAACAAAAAAAGAAGTAGAGATCAGGACAGAAGACTGTGGACATCAGCCATCATACTGATGCTATTCTGATCCGTTCCATGTGTCTAACTGAGTCAGAAACCATGTGGGTTAAGTTTCTCTTCAGATCCTTAGTTGTGAACATAAAGATCAAGAACAGTGGGGAAAAACTCTGAGCAGAGCTGGAATGCAGTAGGAAGAGGCAGTGCTTAACTAAGCCATATTGTGGCCAGATGAGTCCCTTCCTTTGCTGGCTTTAAACTGCCCTTGTTTGTGAATTTCTTTTTAATCTACACTTCCTCTTTAAAAAATTAATTTTATTGGTTCATTTTAGATATACAATATCTAAATACATTCATTGTTGGAAATTTGCACTTTTACATACTCCATCTTGGTTCTTATTTTTTCCCCATCCCTTTCCTTTTAATCCATGCATCCTTGGGGAGTGGCGGTGGTTTCACAACTCTGTCACTTCCTAACAGTGTTCTCATCCAGGTATAGGCTCTACACAGACACTGCAGTGGTGGGAACAACTGTATTTGAAGATCCTCCCTCCACGGCTCCCTCCACTGGAGTTGCAGGGGCTCGTCTTGGCAGTTAAGGCAGAGTCTTTCCTATTGCTCTATATCAGGGGGCCAACCTTGATTCCCCATTTGCTGTGATGGTTAAATTCTGACAACAGATGAAAAGGAGAGGCCAACTCCCGGTTCTGATGTTTCTAGAGGAAGCCATTTTTGTGGATTTCTCTGTGATGACGTGGACTTTTGATGTTCAGGGTAAATAAGGGTGAGGATTGAGGGGGAAAGTATTTACAAACATTTAGAAAGCGGAAATGAAAAATATTGAATCATCACATTTTCAAAGGTCAGCTATCCTTCTTGTATTTCAGTCTCTACTCTGCTGATCACTTCTTTTCTTCATGTCTGTCAGTCTTACGTTTTGCGGTAGTGATGGTGCAGTCATGTCTTTAATAATTTGCTGACTTGCTGTCTGCCTGCCTTGAGATGCTGGACTTAGGAGAGTCTGAGTTTCCCTTTTACAAAGGTACCCAGTGAAGATGGTGCTGTTTTGATAGATCATCTGTAGAAAAGGCTTTTTCTTCATGGGTGAAGGATAAGACTATACAAAGAAAGCCTTCTGTCTGCAGCAGTTCTGTAATCCTTTTGCCCTTCCTTTGACTTGGGCTGGACATGGAAATTCGCCACTGCAGGATGGAGATCTCCCTGTCCTTGTGCCATCCTCATAGGAATAATTTCTTCCTCTCCCTCTGCAGTGGTCCAGAAAGCCTTCAGACACCCCTGGCCACCTGCAGGCCGGCTCCTTTAAAAAGATGAAAGTGGTTTTTATCTTTGAACTTGGTTCTCTCATGGACTCATTTTATAGTTGAATTTTGGTTAATGTTTTGTGATCTACATTAAACTCTTTCATCATGTGGAAAATTACAACATCTCGGTGTATTTTCAAAGTTTTCTTCCTGTTCCTCAGTCAGTGTTCCTCTCTGGTCTTTATTGCACCTATTATATTCAGTGAATGCAATTTTCAAGGCGTGAGTGAAAGAGAAAGAGAATCAGACTGAGATCAGGGCTGGAAAAGAGCCCTGCGACCGTTCTAGGAGGACTGTCACACTGCTCCTGAGAGTCGCTCTGAGAGTTGGTGGCTCAGTCCTGGCCTGGGATGCTCTCACTTGAAGACAAAAGCTATGCCTTTCTTTCTACAGGAGTCATATGTTTTTTAACCCATCGGATCTAGTTCCCTGGACTGGCGAAGCACTTTTCTTGGAACATGTGAAATAACTTTTATGGCAAAGCTCTATGAAAGTTACAAAATAACACTTTATTACAGAGCTCATATTTAATAGCAATAATATCCCAAGAACTTCAGAGAGAAAATCTGAAATTCTTTATTGCTGTTCCCAATGTACAGAATCTCACAATGTCTGCCCTAGCCTGATCTCCAGCTTCATTCTTCAAGCTAATAGAAGTAAGGATTAAACCCCAGGCTGCTGAGCAAGGCTGAGGTTCTCAATCTTAGCACCAGACTGGGCTATTTAGCAGTGCATTGAGACTCCCATCTCAAACAAACAAAAACAAATAAAGGCCTGGGGATGTAGCTCAGCATGAAATCCCTGGGTTCAATCCCTAATACTGAAAAATAAAATTGTCACAGCAGAAGCATTGATATTTGTTTTCCTTACTGCTGCCTAATTAAAAAGGAACTAAAGCAGGCAAATTCCACCAGTCTCACTGAAGAGTCCATCTCCCTATTATTATCTGCCACTGTGGGAAGTACACTCATCTTTTAAGGAGATTAAATGAATGGTCTCACTTTATCATCTATACCAGAACAGCACAAAATCTATCTAATATATGATGATAACAGTAATGTCAAATCACCCTTTACACATTATTCTTTACAAAATAAATGCATGCTTACTGCCATTGTTTGCATAAGGTTTATCCCACCAAAACTCCTCTTGAGGCTTGGTCCCCAGTGCGACACATAGCAGGCAGCGTTGAGCAGTATCTTTCTTCCTTGTTTCTGGGACACCTTGTTGTGTGCTAACACCACAACAGTTAGGAGACATTGATTTTGGCTCACAGTCTGTAGAGGTTTCAGTCCATGGCTAGTAGGCTTCAAGATAGGGCAGCGTGGTAGAAGAGTCTGGCTGGGGAGAGCTGCTCACATCATGACAGATGGCAAAGAAGGGAAAAGGCAGGGAGGGAGATGAACTTCACCAGCAGTGACCTGCCTTTGGGGACCAGGCCTTTCCATAAGTTCCATGTCTGAGTGCATGAGACTTTGGGGGACACCTAGATGCAAACCATAGCATAGGTGTGGGAGGCTTGAAGAGGTGGTTGGTCATGGTGCACTGATCTCAGAGGGATTAATGCCCATCCCTTGGAAGTGGATTGGGCCTCTCAGAAGTGATTAATTGCCAAGAGTGAGAGATGTTATAAAGCAGACTGGGCACCTCTGTTCAGTTCAGCCTCATTCCCGTGTGTTCCTTCTATTGGGTGCCCTCTGCCATGAGGCCCTCACTAAAAGCGCTGGATGAGGGGGGGGGTCTAAATAAACTGCTTTTCTTTATAAATTACTCATCTTTGGTATTGAGTCATAGCATAGAAAATGAACCAAGATATATACCGTATCTAAATCAACCTCTCTTTGCAATTTCCAGAGCAGATGGTATTTGTTCATTTTCTAGGTAAAAAAGCTGAATCCTCTTCTAATTCTACAGGAAACTTATGATCACACCACTAGTAGGCATAGAGACAGCAAGGATACAAGTCAGTCTTTCTGAATCAAAGTCCTCCATTCTACTGATATGGGACCCGTAGGGAAAAATCAGTGAGCAAATGGTGCATTTCCTCATAGAAGGATATGCTAGTCTACAAAATACTGCTATGCAGGGTGGAACCAATATTAGCCCCTGTAAACCTTGAGTAAATTATTCACATTCCCTACTCTTTTAACCATCCTGAATTGACCTGAAGCATCTGCCTGAGGTAGAATTTTTATTATTATTTGAGAAGTCCTTGTGGGTAATGAGAACCCAAGCAAAACCCAAAATAGCCACAAGTAAAAGTCCATGTAGCCAAATGGAGTTGTGCAGAATTATTGGTACCTGTGAAGAGGGCAGCAGAAACACTTTGTAATGAAGAAGTGGGGCTGAAAGAATAGTGTTAGAGTTTCTCTTTGGGCAATATTTTAAAGAAGGATAAGTGACATAGTTTATAATAGAGGAGCAAAGAGGAATCCCAGTGAGAAAAAAAGAAATCAAAGATTGATCACCTTCTTCTTTGGCAGGAATAAGAGCCAAAATATTGCCTGTAGCAGAAAGAGGAAGTCAGTTATATAAGTGAGAAGCAAGTTGGGAAAAAGCAAGATGAATGAATCTCAAGACAATAATGAATGTGATCCGAATTTCACTAATGGAAGTTAGGCAAGAACTAAAACAAGGAATGAAAGATGTGTCATCTTCCCTGTCCAGTCCTCTCAGAATGTTCTCTATAGACAAGTACAAAGGTTCAACACGGATCAAGCGGTTGGCAGAATATTGTGTGAAAAACCTTAGGTACAGCACTTGCCGCTGCCACAACATGGGAAGTTCTATGAGAAGTTGTATTTTGACATAAGCATTTCTGGATATCCTTCCAGCAACAGATTTTGTGTAATAGGTGAAGTTGATGAGATCATCCTCTCCGAAATGGCAGGTACGACCAGGACAGAGTTCCAAATTCTGGAAATATGATGACACTGAGCCTGCGGGAGTCATTGCAATTGTCTGAGGATTGAGTGGTGACTGAAATGCGTGAGGTGCTTCACCTGGCATTACATTGAGCTTCAGCTGGCTTGTGGCTGCTCTTGTCGGACAAAGCCAGGTGGCCCAGTGTTTGAACATACCCCTGATGTTTCTCGTCCCGCAGGACGGGGAGAGCCAATGCCTTTCATCTGTGATTATGCTTGCTTTGAAATGCATGTCTGACTCCTGTGCGCGGTCCCAGCTGTGCGGCAGTCTCCTGCTATTAGGGGAAAGATGCCTGGAAGACTCCAAAATTAAAATGGAGAAGCAATAAAAAGAATTTCCCAAGTTATGAATAATTGATTATGATTATAAAACTGATGATAAGTTTTCATGGCATAATTTGATTGATATGGCAGTTATCATCACAGCTTTGAACAGAAGGCTCTTGTGAACAAGATAATTTATCTCACTGAGCCTGTTTCTGCATAAATATTTTAAAATGAAAGGCATAATAAATCTGTCCATAGAATACACACAGTGGGTTGCCAAACCTGCCACCTGTTTAAGGTTTTAACGAACCCTTCTGCATTCAACAGAAAGCCACGTCAAATTAACGCTGACACTTGCTTTGCTGCTTCTGTTTGTTCATGTTCCCTGAACTCTGAGAGATAATTTTTCAAAATCCTATAAATGGGGCAACTCTGATCTTTTGGATTGAATTCAACAATAACTGTTCAGCAGGCTCCCCCAGAATTCCTGTGTCTGTCTGCAGCTCCGCTGGGACCTGGGGTTTGGGTTAGGAGACTTGATAAGTGGGGAGTCAGAACTGCAACGTAGTGGGAGTAAAGAGTGTTGGGTAGGGACCAGGAAGACTCAGTGTTTTTCTTAGTCTCCTGCTCCTATCTGGTGGCCACTTTGGCTGCTGAGAACCCATTTCTGGACTGTCCTGTGCACTTCCATTCCTGAAGTTGAATAGAGCCAGGAGAGGGGATGGAGGTCAGTGTAGGCCACAGAGGGCCTGGCAGGGCCAGTTCAACTTTTGAAAGTCTTTTGGGGACAGAGTGCTGTCTCTCATTGCCTAAGTATACTGCCCTTTGTTTCTGTCAAAAGAGGTAGTTGTTTTGAGAACAATAGCATGTAAAGGAAAGGGCTCCTGATTTCCTATTCCAGTGCCAGTAAAAGACACGGGTGCTCACAGTATTTGAAAAGTAGCAGCACAGGAAAGACTCCAACAGAGCTGCAGCTTCCCTGAGGCTGGAAGGAGGAAGCCTTTCACAACACAGGCAGGAAGGGCCCTTCCTGGGGCCGTGCAGCACATACACCCTGAGGAAAGTGATGAATCTGAGCAGGTGTTTCGGTTTTTGTTTTTTTCAAACAATATGCAACATTACATCTGCACAGCCTGGAAATCCTCTGATTACAGGAATTCCCATCAGACAAAAGCTATTAGTAAATCACACACATACGTGCACATGCACATGTATAAGACAGTATTTCTGCTTGTGCTTTGCTCTTTTTATCTGCCTCGCCCCACGGCAGTGAGCTGTCAGTCCTCCATTTACATGTTGGCATGTTTGCATACAAGGACTTACTGCGTAGTCCTGAACCTGGCAGACATTCCGTATTTCGTGTGCACAGTTGGGAGGTTGGGGTGGGACAGGATCAGGTTAGCCATCCAACCTAGCTAGGCACACAGCCTGTGCCTCCCTGCTGTCCCTGAGAGGGACAGCCGGGCACAGTGGGCTCGGCAAGACTGTATTGCATTCCGAACAGCTCTTCGGGGAGCCGTTGGGCCCGCAGGCCACTAGCGTGTGTCATTCCCGCTCCTGCCTCTGCTCTCTGGATGGGGAAGTGGTTTGATTTTTTAATTCATTTAGTTTATTCAAACATTTTAGGTTTACTTTATGATCGCATTCATCACTGGGAACTTGTGCCTGTACCTGATCCATCTTGGTTCTTGTTTTTCCCCAGTCCCCTGCCCTCCCTTCCACCCCTCCACCCCTATTTACAAAAGCGTCGTTTCCAGTTTTTCTTTCTTTTCTCAAATGTTTTTCTTTCCCCTCTCCCCTTTTTCCCCGTCCCTCCCTCCCTACTTCCCCTTCCCCTTTGGACCTTTTCTTCCTATTTCACGTCATCTATTATACATTTTGATCCTCATTTACACTTTCAGTTTCTGGATTTTTAACCAAGGACGACTGTTAGGGACCCTCTGATAACACAACCATGATACAACGCTTCGATCTCTGTATTTCTTCTAATAGCTTTCTTGTAAAAGAACTGAAGTGCAGGTTAGCTGGCCGACAGCCCGTGCCAGCAAGGAGCACCTGTAGTCTGTTTAAATCAAGGGCAGACTTAACATCGAGTATCAGAAAAATAAACACTGATTAAGGATGTGTTGGTGTTCTACATTGATTTTCAATTTTGTAGGCTAATTTTTACTAAATGAATTTTAAAAGTATCATTTCCAGGGGAAATTAAAATCAGAGTTTAATATTGTCAAGCAAAAGTCCTAGGTTCAGTGGCCAAATTCTTTAAAGTGATTGATTGATTGATTGACTGATTGATTATACTGGAGGTTGAACCTAGAGTCTTTGCCCTGATCTACATCCCTCGCCTCCCTTCTCTCCTTCCTTCCTTCCTTTCTTCCTTTGTTTCTGTCTTTCTTTCTTTTTCTTTTATTTACAGATAGGGTTTGCTAAGTTACTGAGTTGTCCAGGCTGGGCTAGAACTCGTGATCCTTTTGCCTCAGCTGCCCAGTGTGCTGAGATTACAGGCCTGTGCCACTATGCCTGGTTTCTTTAAAATAATTTTAAAAAAATATACACAGAAAGACATAGATAAACAAAACGTTAAGACAGGAGGGAACAAATGTGCTTGGAGAGGTATGAGCAATATCAGGAGGTTTAAGCTTGGGCAGACTGCCCTTCTGGGCTGTCCAGGTTGTAAAAAAATCATAAAGTTCGTATAAATTTTTTCAGACTACAAACAGTATGAAATTATATGTAACTGTGTTTTATACGGTTCCTACTGATCTGCACTTCAACTTCCTGTTCTGAATGATAATGCATGATTAGTATAATTCTTAGGCATTTTCACATTTACAGTTAACTGAGACAGGAGTTTTGCTCCCTCTCCTGTCTCCAAAGTAGGCTTCACCTGCTCGGGGGCGTGGGTCCCCGCACCCTCTGCAGAGGTGTCCAGGCCACGTTGGCAGCCCTTGCTGGGGCAGTGAACTTCCTCCACGTGCTGCTATCTGTTAGGACAGCGTCCTGGGCTTGCTGGTCACCCCCATGTCAAACTCTGCTCTCAGCCTAGCCCGGTGCTGTCCTCTGAAGCACATGAAGATCGACCTGCTGCTCTGTGTTTCCTAGGATCTGTACTCCCAGGGCTGCACCGTGCATGAGAGGGTGGGGAACTGGCCCCTCGCTTCCCTGACAGTAACCAGTGGGGGATGAAGATCAGGGTGGCTGCATACATAGCCCTTCTCCAAGAGCCTCAACAAAGCAGACTCTTCCTTCTCTCCTGGGTCCTCTCCCCACCGCAGTTCAGAATTTCTGTTCTTTTTTTAATCTAACTAAGATTGGCAATAGGGACAGATGGGAAGAAATACACAGTTTCTGCTCAGTTGGAGTTTGCATCTTGTTCTCGGTCCAAAGTTTTGAATGTCGCCACTCATTATGAGTTTTTCTCGCTACCTCTGCTCTCCTCTAAGGAGATGAGAGGGTTCTCCTGGGACCCAAGTGATCTGAAGACATGGAGCACCAAGGAAGCTCAGGCAGTAGGAGCTGTCATCACTCAGATCCTGTAGTCACAAGACACTGTGACTTTGTCTGGCCCAATCAGTACCAGGTGAATTCTCACTCCTGTTTAAATGGTCCCATCACCAAGGAACTACTGAAATCCAGAGGTTTTCTTTCCTGTGCTTGAACAACTCTCATTGTAAAATAGAAATTTATTTAGTTTAGTTGAAACTGAAAGGCAGTATAAAAGATTTTTTAAAGCCCCATCTACCACTTAACAAACACATAATCGACCTTTTGCTGAATGCCACATGGCCAAAGTAGACTACAGGCCTGGAAAATACATTGCTCAGTTGAAATCAGTTACTACTGCGAGTCAGAAACACCCCAAAGAGGTCGAAGGGCTCACCTTCTCTTCTTCAAGTGTGGATGTCCCTAAGTTGTGAGCTCTTAGGTGGAGGGGCTTGGGCTTTGTCATCTGAATATAGAGTCCCCGTTCCTATTGTAAACTCACATAGCATCTGAGGGTGGTAAGAGGTAAACAGTACTTACCTGTTTCAGAGTAAACTCAATCTCGGAGGACCTTTTCTGGGAAGTCACAGAGAGTGAGTAGCACAGCTAAATGAAAGCAGAAATGTTCTGGAGCCACGCCTGTGCACGCAGGTGTCTTTCCGTCACTCTCCATTTTGCTGGAAGGAACACTGCATAAATGGCTTCCCAGAGCTTGACAGTCCCATCTAAGGAGAGAAGAATCTCAGTGATGGGCCTCCAGATTTCCCTCAGATAAAGCGATGCATATTGCGGAAAAGAGTCTCACCACACATCTCCGATGGTCTTGGCTTCCAAGAGTGCATCATGCACAAATATACCAGAGATTGTGTATAGGAATTGCTGTCAGATTTTGTCTAACTTCTTCAAGTGTGCAAAAGAACCCCTAGGATAATTTTAAGACTTGAAACTAAAATACTGTTTTAATTCTTGCCAAATCTTGCCTTCTGAGATTTTGTCCATCTTTTAACAAAAAGACAAGTCAGATGAACTCAGAATGCGTATGCTGTGCTGTTAAGAAGCCAGCCAGGCCAGCTGACTCCAATGTGAACAACTTGACATCCTATGACTCAAGTCTAATTCAAGGTCCCAAGTGAACCCAGATTTCTGGTTTCTTTGGAGATACCAGTAATTTTTCTCCTTGTTCTTCCTTCCAAGAATCACCACAAACCCGACCGCACAGTGAGTAGCGTTGGATGGCATTAAGCATGGTGTAAGCTCCAGTGAGCTTTTGCTAACTCCTGTGACATCCAGCTCCCCACTGCCCTGCCAGGGCTTTTTCCTGTGTGGAAGGTCAGAGCCAGTCCTGGCTGGGGAGTCAGTGATAAGAGCATTGAGCTCACCAGGTGCGTCTAGAAATCACAAGCACATCCCAGAGGAGCACCCATTTTTCTATAAGAAATAGGCCAAATAATTTATTTGTATGGAAATTTAACTGCAACAATTCAGAAAAACCTATTTATTTAAACCCTTTATGTAAGACAACAACCTCTCAGAGCCTCTGTGGAGGAGAATGAATGTCCGAGCTGGGGAGAAGTTCAAGATAAGCCTTGTTAATATGTGTTTATTATTCACGACTTGAATTTCCAACTTTATAGCATTTTCATTTTAATAATAAAATACTTTCTTTTGAAGGGGAGGGAAAAATAAAATAAATATCACAGTTCAGTTATATTGAGCACTGACTATGTGTTGGTCAGGTTCAGAATGACTTACACAGGGCCGGAGATTTAGTTCAGTGGTTCTGCTGCCTGTCTCACAAGCTCAAGGTCCCGAGTTCGATCCCCGGTACCCCTCCCCTAAAAAAGGCCACAATGACTTTCACAGAATAGATATCTAGTCTTTAAAACACTCTGAAAATGCAGGTACTACTTTTACCTTCACTTTACAGAGGGAGAAATTTCTGCAAAATTAGAGACTTGCCCAAGTCAAAGTTGAGTTTACAGCTGAAAATTAGCATATGTGATTCCAGGGGTGGGCTCTTAAACACTGATACACTCATCCCTGAAAGAGGATCTTCTTCAGGAGGCACCTGAAGCCAGTCAATCTGTGCCTGCTAAATATCAGCAGTAGTGCACTGTGGCTACAGTGGAAATCAAAAATGTACAGAATCACAATAAGCCACACAAGCATTTGCCATTATATCATGAGACCTTATATTTATTCCCACTTTGTACTTTAATTTGAAAGTACTTTTCTGGCTTATTGTACTGTCTGAAAAACATACCATTTCTTACTTGAGTGAGAAGTGACTGGTTTTTGTTGCCTCAGGCTTGTGCATTGTTACATAGCAGGGGCTCAGAGAATTAATGAGGGGACACCATTCCCACAAGCAAGTGTCCCAGCTTCTCCTTATCCTCATTGAGACTTGTTTTGTTATTCTCCTCCCATCTCTGTCCCTGTTTTAAATAATCTCCACCCCTACGGGTGTGAGGCGGTATCCTCATTGTGGTTTTGACTTACATGTCCCTATTGACTAGTGATAAAACACACTACATTTTCATTTTTAAGCCGTTTTGATTTCATTTGGAGAACAAATGCTGTCCAGCACAACACATGTTGTGCTGTGACTATGCCTTTCTGTCCAAGCTGATGTAATTCCTTGGAAATCTCTGTGGGTCTCCAGTGTATTGTATTGTATCCTGCCCCCTTCAGCAAAAGTTGCACCTACATTTCCTTATAAAGTAGACCTTCCATTTGACGGCGGGTCAGTGGAGGGAAAATGGCCTCATACTGATCAAAAGGCTTTTTGCTGTTTTTATTGGGTTTACAAGACAGATCTTTAAGATTCTTGGAAACTCTCTTAACTAGATTTGAGAGCCTTGTTTTTAAGAGCCTTAGAAGCTCTCCTTGGTACACTATTAAAGCTTACAAAGGTCTCAACAAAGTGATTTTCAACCACACTTCTGAGATATGTACTGCTCGACTTGTAATGCCCTGCATATATTATGGGCTCTGAGGCAGTTTCTTCCTTGGAGATCTTTTGTTTTCTGGAGAAAATGGGGATAAGAAAATAGTGTTATTGTTAGATTCAGCAAGTCTTGCCTCCTTTTCCTGTTGTCTAAATCCTTCTTTTAGCAGCTCCTTTATAGCTCATCTTCTTCTACCCATATATTATCATATGCAGATACAAGAAACAATTTGCCCCTTACAACACCTTGCCTGAAAACCTTAGCCAAACCTGTGAGTTCGTGTGGTCTGCTACCTCACCAGTACTGCAGGACTGCCAAGAACTGATGCAATGTTGCTGGAGTTGCCTCTCTCCTGGCTCTACTTTCCTCACTGCCTTTGTAGCCTCTTGTAGCCTCTGGCTACCTTCTAGTCTCACAAATATGCTACATATTTTAGATTTTTGTTATGGTAGCGGATACTGCTTTATGTTTCTGTTATATATCAGTGCAGAGTAAACTATCCCAGAGCTTCGAAGCTCACTTGTCATGATACAGTGTGATGGTACAATTCTTTTCTAATTAGTAGCAACAAAGACCCCTTGGTGCACACTGATGGATTCATTATGAATGGGCTGTAATTGGAAGGTCCTAGATAGCTTCGTTCATGGGTCTAGAACTTTGGTGAAATCTCAGCTGTTAATCAGAACCCCTATATGTGGCTTCCCTTTTCCTAGAGTATCAGGTCTCTCACAGAATATCCCAAAAGATAGGCCCAGGCAAAGAAATTGGCACAAATTAAAAGCAATTTCAGAAGCCCACCTGTATGAAAACGGAAAGTCAAACTCCCCACTGCTTGACTAGAAAAGTATCGAAGAATTTGAACCTATATTTACAATGCTTTATGATGCCATAGGAATTACTACCAGTCAGTGCAGAAATAAAAGAATTGGAGCTAATATTTAGTAGAGAAAATGACACAATAGGGTTGTGCTCTAACAGGTTATTAGACTTAGTATGGGGAGTGAAGATGTTCTAACGCCAAACCTTATCAAGGCAGAAAATACATAAATTTGGTGAGTTTACTTGTATTTTTTTCCAAAGTAAGTCAACAAAGAGGGATTTCACAAGAAAATTGAGACCTCTGATAACTGCTTGTCTTGATGTGACTTTCAATGAAATCTTCTGAACTAACTAGAGAGGTCCAGAATTGGATAGTTATTCACCCACCTCACAGCAACGTTTACACACTCCAGGGTTGTGTGCATAATAGTACTCACTCTCACTTCTCATTGTGAATGGTGGCCTGCATACATTAAATAAGTCCCTAAGCTTGGTTTTTAATTGGAGGGTGGGCATAACTTCTTAAATCCAAACATACTTGTGAAATGTGAGCATACTTTTATTTACTAATGTCACAAATTCAATGACTCCAATAAAGAAAAATGTCTTAAAACAAAAGTCAAGACTTTTAGCCTCAATTACTGTAATGTATTGGTCAATTAGTGGATTTTGCTTCCGAGATCTGTTGAATAGGTCTGATCATTACAAACGTTTTAAGAATGGTTCCCACTAGAGGAAAAAAAAAAAAAGTAAATGATTGCTCACCCTGAGAAGAAATCTTTCCATTAACCTCTTTGCATGCCTACCAGGTGTTTCCCTTGTTAGTGTTGAGAGGAAATGACCATATGAAGATCAATTCTAAGAAAGTTTCCCAACCTCTAGTTGGATGATAGCTAGTTAGATGCAAAGATCATTTTCATTAAAAACTTGTGTTTTTGTGTGTGGTGGAGGGCAGCTTTCTTGTTTCTGGGACACAATTCCCAACACCTACAACTTAAATGAGGAAAAGTTTAATTTGGTTCACTGTCATACGGGATTTAGCCCACAGTCAGCTGGCTCCTAATAAGGAAGATGATGGTGGAGGTGTGTGATGGAACAAAGCTGATCATTTATGGCGGCCAGGAAGCAGAGCAGGGAAAGTGGGCCAGAGAGGAAGGGGCCAAGGACCAGGTATAGTACCCAAGACCACACCTCCATGACCTACCCCAGCGTACCTAGAAGTGTGCCTCACCCATCCGCTCTATGGTTCCCAAACTAATGGAGTTGACACAACCAAGCTTAACCGTTACAGGGAAAAATCAGTAGGGAATACTGAAGAAAGGATATTTAGTCTGGGAAACATAGATTGAGGTAGTGCTTGTTTGTTTGTTTGTTTGTTTGTTTGTGTGTTTATCTGGTTAGCTTTTGTTTTTCTCAGAATTTCTCAAATAGGAAATAATTACTGGTGTTAGTGCAGGAGAGACTCAAAGTCAACTCAGTGGTACTGGAACAGCTGGGGACTTGTGGTGAGTCACTTAGAAGAACATGTCTGATCTTCCCTGATACCAGACTGTCTCTCTTACTGCACTGTCATTACTTTTTTGCTATTGTTATTGTTTTGGGGTACTGGGGATTGAACTCAGGACCTTGCAATTATGAGGCAGGCAGCAGAACCATTGTCATTACTTTTTAATGAACTAATAAAGTTTTGGTATTGCTATTGAAGAGTATTAATAGTACTAATGGTATTAATTTTTATAATCTATAAAGGATGACAAAAATACAGTGTTGGCATATATATAGGGAAAAAGTTTCCTCCCCTTGAAGAAACTATATATATATCTCTGGTTGACCTGCTCTCCCTTTCTCAGACTTTTTAATGTGTGTTTTATATAAAAATATGTACTTTTATACATATAATTGCATATATTTTTTTTTTAGTTTAGCTTCCAGGATATAAAGGAGTCTGATAGACAAAGATATTTAAAGATAAAATGGATGATTTTCATTAATATTATAATTAAAATTATACTCTATTAAAACTCTTCAAGTAATGAATTGACCTCACACATCACACATGGATTGATCCCAGTTTTACTCAACATATTATAGTCAACACATAGCTCATTTATGAGAACCACAATGAAAATGAAGGTTCAGTGTGGTATTCTGACACTCCATGATGAGATATTCCAGTTTTTATTTGTGATGTTAATAGAAGAATTCAAACCTCAGACTTCATCTCTGCTGTAAGCTCTTAATATTATGTGCATGTTTTAACTTATCTATTATGGACACATCCCTGTAAAGAATAAAGAAAAGTATGTTTTGGCTCCTATATTTACCAATCTATTCATTAAAAATTAAATGATGCTGATATACAAAATTATGAGGTTTCCAGAATCTTCTCAAGATGGGCACTCATATTCTCTTTCCTTCTGGAATGTGCCAAATAAAGACAAGTTTTGTCTTCATCTAAACATTTATCCACAATGTAGGTGTGAGAAGGGCTTACCTACTTTCGTGATTATTTATTTAGAGGCTAAAAAGTGAAACTTATCTTAGCATAATCAGAATGCCCACAGTACCATAGATGGGGGGGTTAAATTTTTAGGTGAGATATCTCTACAAATAATTTTCTATTTTAATCTGAAAATTTCATTGTCATGGCAAGTATAATTATCAATAAATAATTGTATTTTTGTCACTGACTCTAAAATATTGAAATTGGTATGTTAAAATTTGGAAGCTAATAAATCATACCTAAGTTATTTGATGAGTTCTAGCAGCAGGCAGTCAAACAAGTTAGAGGTGACTGTTTACAAAGTAACTATTATTAATTAATATTCCTTAAAGTAAATTTATTTAATTGCCTCTGATTGACTTTAAAAGGAACCACATTAATTGGCACAATATGTTGTGCAGTATTTGCTAGTTCCTACTTTCCATCTTCAGACTTATGGCTCTTGAAAGCAAACAGAATGCCTAAGAAGAAATGTACTGATTCCGTGTAACTCAAATTTATTTTCCTCCAGAAAATACATTCATAAAGGTACACACAATTTAAGGGATCCAGAGGGATGGGAATGTTCCTTTTCCTCTATGTTTAGGCATACACGGATAAAGTAGCATTTTGGAAATAATTTGTGCAGGTGTTAGGACAATTATACTTTGTTAAGATACACATAAAGTAGATTTGGAGTGGTGGGTCTCATTAGGGACAAAAAGGTTTTTGTTTGTAATGAAAATAAATTCTAAAATGCTTTATTTTTAAATTCTTAAAACAAATAAATATTGGATATATTCACTTCTTTCTGCCTTAAAATCAGCTATTATTAGACCTCCCCCAGACATTTAGATTGATGAAGAATAGGAAAAATATATTTTGCCTTTTAAGGAAAAGGTAGATGTATGTTCAGTAAATATAGAAACTCATTTGGAACCTAGTAAGTGGAATGATTTATCTGAATCATTTCATATTCATGATTTGTTTCCTTCCCTTTTTAAACATATTTCTATTTTCTACTTGAACAGTAATACTATAACGGTTTGTGATATTTTAAGCTTAATACCCTTTCATCTTTTAAGTTCCACATTAAATAACAACTTAGTTCCTGAAAATCACTCATTGACATCACATGTGCAATTAGCTCACAGCTGTGTTGTGTCTATTGCCAATAAGAGCGCCCAACAAGTTATCCTGCCCTTCAGGTTGGAGCCTGAACCTTTCAGTAGAAAGGCAGAACTTGTTCAACTCCTTGTTGACTTGCTTGAAAGGACACCAAGTGCACATGGTTCAATAAGTGGTGCCTTTACCAAGCTGTTGAAGATCTGGCTGCTAGTGGAAAAAGAGGACTCAAAAGGGATGGGTAGTGACCGGAGAGTTTCTCTAGGAGAAGGTACTTGGGACGGTAGTGGGATATGAGTGAGGACAGTAACATCACAGGATAACGACCATGCTGCTACTGAAATAGAAGATCTCCTTTGAGCTGTAGAAAATCACTGCATTAATCAATGATCAACTAGTGAGGAAAAGGTCTTATGCTTTCTAGTTCATCACTTGGTATGCATTTAATACCCCAAAATATTTTAATCATTATAAATAGCAGCAACTTTTTGTCCTTAGCCTTTATGGTGAAGTATTAATACTTTATGTTTTTCTATTCAAGGAATTAAGTATTTGGTTGTGCTCAGAAAATGTGCATACATAAACCTAGGAAATGCTACTTATAACAGCAACACTGTGGCAATAAGTGCCCATTGTATGGTAGATGGTGACTAGGGTAACACAATCTAAGCATGTGAGTGTGTTCTATCGTCTGGGCTGAGTTTCCAAGGAAAGGAATGGTGTAAAAGGCAGAGCCTAAACGTAAGGATGGATTCCATGCTGAACAACTAATTAGCTTGATGGAAAGGATATATTCAGAGTGATTGGTAAGTCTAAAAAAAAAAAAGTAAACCTGAATTGAGATTTAAAATCTCAGACCTAGCAATAATTTTCACTTTCCTACAAAGAACAAGGGTGATAGGAAATGGATAATTGTGGATCTGTTTTGAAGATAGAGCCAGCAGAATTTGGCCATGCACTGGGTGTGGGTGTAAAAAAACAGAGAAGTCAAGGGTAATTTCAAGAGTTTTGCCTGAACACCCAAGGACACATTTGCTACCAACAGAGATGGACAAGATTACAGGGAGAGCAGGAATCTGGGGTGGTACTAACTGGGAAGGCAAGATAAGGAGCTGAGTCCTCGTGATTTTCAATTTATAGTGACTATGAGAGAGACACCCAGGAGGGTATGGACTAAGTATATACAAATAACAAATTAAGGCTAGAAAACAGAGCTGGAGATTTGAGTTTGTATTGATCCCATTAAACGTTTTATTATTATGAACTGGATGTGAAGTTGACTTTGCACATGGGCTAATTTTAAGATGCTACCATGAAAAATAAATGGAAAACCATTGATAGCGGTGTTAGAAGTGTACCTGGCATGAGCATTTTCCCTTTAATAATCTTTCTTACACTTGGCAAAGGACAAATGAAATATTTACTTTTTGGGTTTTTGCCAAACTTTTGCATTTTTGGTGCATGTGTAATTTATAATGTTTATTCTGCAAATGACCCCCCCCCAAGAAATAACTAAGTTGATCTTAACTAGGAAGAAATACCTCATTGAAAGAAATAAATGAAGTAAATAGCTTTGAGGAATTACATTAGGTTTTTTTTCATTATAATTACAGTATTTTTTAATGAAAAGTTTTATAGGAAAAGGAACTAAAAGAGCATCTACTTCCTGTTACCTCTGCTTCTGTCAGCTACTGATATTCCTTCTTGCTTATAGCCACATTAGACTTAAAACGCTTATTTTTAGGACCACATTGTCATATCGTCAGATTCATTGCCTAAGAGCCACTAGCAACGTCTTTGTTTTGTTTTTGTTGTGTTTTTCAAAAGAACCCTGTCCTTTATGTGGTTGTGTTTTACTGTAACATAAAATAATATCAATAAAAGAAAAATTTTGAACAGCTGTCCCAGAATTAAATCTGTCTTTATATTTTATAGCTTGTGTATTCAAATTCTGGTGGGCAACAATTTCCTCTTGTTAAGATGAAGCATTGTTTGGGTGGTCCTGACAGATGTTCACGAACCTAGTAAATGCTCACATTAGCACAGACTGTAGAGTGAGTGGCGTGAAGACACACATACAGACACGTGTGTGCTCTGTGTATTTGTATAATAAAATGGAGGCCCCTGCTGAATGAAAACATATGGTAAATGGATTTCATAAAATCCTTGTTTGAATGCTAAGTGTCTAAACCATCTGCTATGTGGTCAGATCACACTTCTTTCATGTCTTGTCTGAGAAAACAACATTACCAGAGATTTGGACCCAGTTTCCCAATCTAAAGAAATCTGTCTACAAGTCTATCAATCCCTTGGTCCTTACTTCTCTTTCTGAAAGTCTGTTTCATTGGTATTCCATCCCAAGTGGCTATAAATCTGTATGTTTCTCTCCCTTCTCTCTCTCTCTCTCTCACACACACACACACACACACACACACACACACACACATACACACGTGTAATAAGGCTTTTTTCTTCATGACTGAAATATATGTGTAAGATAAGATGAAGGAAGAGGGGAAACTTAAAAAAGGAAGTAGACTCTTGTATTTTGGTAAAAAGGCAAAACAAAATGAAGAAGTGAAAAGTTTTTTTCTTTAATTTTAAAGTGTGCTCATCTTATTTTGGCTAAAGAAACATAACTACCAGATGCAGTTTCTTAAAATTAGAATAGGGTGTACCTTAAAGTGATCGTCTCAACTTATTTCCTATTGCTATAGCAAATATATTTCAGCCTAACTAATGATTAGTGATTTATTGATACTTATTTTATCATCTAAAATGTATTTTAACTGAACTATTTGAAAATCACCTAGGATATAGTAATATTTTACAGAATTTAAAATGTTATAAAAGATATATTTTCAAACCAATGAAAAGTTCCTCTTCAATTTGGTAATTTTTTTCACAAAATGTCAACAAGTTATTCAGTAAAATGTAAAAACCAAAAATATAAATATGTTTTGTTTTATTTTGTGTGCCCTAGGGGATTGTGAGATTTCCTGTATGTGTTTGCATAATACATGTCTAGATTGTAAAGATTAAATGCATTTTTAGTTTATAGCATCATTTGTACCTAGATTTGAACATCTGACATCTACTTTCATTATTGTGAAAATGTGCCTGATTGCATCTTTTGATGTGAATCTGGGTTTTATATTGTATACAGAAGTTCTAGTATTTATAATCCTCTGCCCATCCGGCATGTGAGGAGATGAGCTGAAATTTTAACTTGTGAGTGAACTTTCAGTGTTACTTTTGGGTATGTCTGAAAAGTGCACACTATGCTCAAATGCTGACAGAGAAGAGGACCCCTCTTTGATCTGCAGAGGTGGGCTGTGGGTAGATGGAGGAGAGCAGAGGTATAGCTCAGCAGTTGTCATGTGCAAGGAGTGGTAACATGTGGAAAAGCAGAGAAGAGAAACCAGCATAGGGAATGGGAAAGAAAAAAAAGGAATAAGCAGAAAGTTATGGATTCCACTAAGATTGGGGTTGGGACAGTCGGGTCACTGATAAAGCTGATAGAGAAGGACACTTACTTTTCATTCAAGTAGCGGAAACAGAATAATTAAAGTTGACAAATCCATGAAAATGATAATTATATAATAAACTTATTCATGTACTTTTTATTTTAGTTGTTTGTTTTGTTTTGTTTTGGTACCAGTCGAACTCTGGACCTTGCGTTTGCGAAGCAGGCAGCAGAACCACCGAGCTAAATCCCCGGTCCTCATGTACTTTTAAATTAATTTATTTAACCACTCGTCCAAAAATATTCCTAAGCCCCTATCATGTGAATGATACTAATATTGTATTTTCTCTGTATAGGGTATTAAACACTGTTGAATGCTTACAAAAATGTGCGAGACACATAACTCTTGTATTTGAGCATATTACCTAGATGGGAATAAAGAGTAAGTCAGGAAACAGATACTCCTCTTAGGAGAAATGCATGGAACTAACTCCTGGGAGAAAGAGCAGATCAGTCCATCCGAAATGAGGTGCATAGAAGATACAGGTGTCCAGGGTAGGCAGAGTGAGAAGGCTCAAGGGCCTGAACCCTAAGATCAGGTTGAAGTGCTGTTTTTGTTTTGTTCACAGAGATTTATACATTAAAATCCTATCCCTGCGATTATGGTATGAGGAAATGTGTGCTTTGGGGGGCAATTAGACCACAAGAGCAGAGGACTCGTGAATGAGTTCCCCTAGAGACACCACACCCTTAAACCATGCAAGGTTCCAGCAAAGACTGTCACCTCAAACAGACTGCCACCTTCCAATGGCCTGAAGCGTCGACAAGATTGCATTTTTAAAAGTTGGGTTACTAAGGTATAATTTACTCATAGTTTTGGAGTCACTATTACATCAAGCAGTAGAGCAAGGGTTCCACGCATCCCCAGATTCCTCCTGTTCCCCTCAGCCATGCTCTGTCCCGCCCTCCGCCCCTTCAGAAACTGGCATGTTTCTGTAGCTCTGTCCTTTCTAGAATGTCATAGCCACGCATTCTGCAGCACGTAGCTCTCAAGTGTAGCTTCTGTCGTCAACCTAGTGAATTTGACACTCATTCCAGATGTGTTCACTGTGCTACCAGCAGCCCTTCCTTCACTTTGAAGGGCATATTTGGCTGATTAGCTGCCCCACCTCTGTCTACCCACTTCCCCGCCGAAGCATATTTGGAGTGCTCATCAGTGAAATTTAGTCATTCTCCTATGGATTTTTGCTTACCAATGTTTAATGGCACACTTTATTATCTGTCCCTTCCACCATTGTGGCTGCCAGCCTTTGAGTCAGTGAAACCACTTCTCCACACTCAAGTTTAAAAAAATATGAGACCATGTTAAATTATTTCTGTGTGATGATTTATTGATGGCTACAAGAAAACTTTTCATAAGATCACTTTTGATTTAGAGGCCATAGAAAAATAGAAAATAAAGCAGTGATGGAAGAATTTGGATAATATCTAAATGTAACTTCTTCCAAGTGGACTGTCATGAATCAGGGAATGTACTGCCCATTAAGGCCATGTGCAGTGACCTCGGGGGAATTAAAAATTCTTATGGTTAGTCATCTGATGATTTAAAAATAATATGAGACCACATCCCATGTAAAACATTCCATTGTTTTATGGGTCCTTAAAAATATAGCGCTGAAATTTAAATTATGATCTACCATTGTCTATAAGGTATATTCCAAACTAAGGAGAAACATCTAGATTATAAAAGGAATAAAATGTGAAGTTTTTATTAAATTTAAACAAGTTACATTTAAAGCTCTTAGTCCATACTATAAAAAATCACATAAATGACTGCTACTATATTTTCACTTAACATTTAGTGTGAATACAAATTGACAAGGTTATTTAACAAAGAATATAATAATATATAATACAAAAAGAAAACAAGATTTATACACATTTAAGTTAAATAATTACTTGAATTGTTATCAAATACATGTAGATGTTCAGGTGAAAAGTGGTCAGGTCTTCACAGTAAGAGAAGTATAATAAAAATACCTGTAGTGGCATCGAAACATCGACATTTTAAATTGAATTACATTGTCCTAGTGTAAAAGGGTACAGTAGTTCCGGACATCAGCATTGTGGAGGGTACTTATCATCAGTCGGCCTTGTCTTCAGCTGCCAACAGTCCTATAAGTCGCCTGTGATATTGTCTTGTGGATGAATGTTCTGAGGTGCAGAAAGACTCAGAAACTTGGTCGAAATCCTATCTCCAAAGGAAGAGCTTGTATTTGTATGTGACCAGAAATGGTGGCACTCCAGAACTCACGCTTTTCTCAAGTGAGCCACTGGATTTGGGTACCATGCCGTAGTTGTTACAGTAACAAGCAAATGTGGACTTAGAGAGGGGTGTCTGGACGATGACCTATCTGGACACTGATTTTTCTGGACAGTAAAGTCAAATATAAAGAGGGGAAAGGAATGGTAGCTGTCTTCACAGATGCCAGGGGCCAGAGAATATTCTTGGGCAGCCACTGGGTAAAGGCACAGGGATGCCCAAGGGTCTGGGGTTAGCCAGCTATGATGTTGGGAGGGACGAAAGCCTGCCCTTATGAAAGGCTCTGGCACGTACAGCAGAAGCTTCAGGAAAACTGAGCTGAGGCATTTTGGAGGAAAATGAATTGGGTAACTTCAAAGTTCTTACCAGCTTCGCCTTGGGTGCTACATGGATAGAAAACCATCTCAGGGAACAGGACACCTAGGAAGAAAAAGGACAAAGAGGAAAGGGAAACGGGAGGGGTGGTGGAAAGGAAAGAAGGGAATGGAATCAATATGAGAAAATGAAAAGTAATGGAAACAAAGTCTTTGTAGATTGGGAGGGAGAGAGGGGTTGAGGGAAGGCGGGGGAATGGGGAAAAAATAAGAACCAAGATTGTTTATATAAAGGTACGAATTTCCAACAATGAATGTCATTATATTTTATACATTAAATGTACCAATGAAATTAATAAAAGTTAAAAAAATTCGTTAGAGTAATTCCTTCCCCGATGAATTTCAGATCTGTTAAAAACTGCAGTCACTGCATGGCTGGCTCTCTTTCAAGACAATTTAATAAAATGCATTTTGTTTGATTACTGAATAAAACTTGTTGAATATGCTGAGAAAACATGTATTTAGAAATTGTTTTTAACATAAAATATAATCCTTCCTACTAATATTCACCTATCATAATAAGAACTTTATTGTAGAGTCCGTTTTAAATCAATATTTTGTATGACTAACAATCACTCATATAGTTTAAAAATTTAGTAAAAAATAGAATTTCACTGACGTAAAACACCTGTTTTACTAAAATACATGCTTTTCAAAAAGATATAATTTGAAATATTTAAATTTTGTTCATAGTGCTTTACTTTTTATTTTATATACTTAAAAGTTGAAATTTATCATCAAAGAAAATCATTATGCTACTATATTATTTTGAAAGATTAATTGCACAGCTGAAATTAAGAATAATAAAATAACATTAATTTGAATGTAAACATATTAAAAATAGTGTGCTTATATGTACAGTATGTGTCTAGTTATTTCTTAAGTATTTTAAATCAAATATTAACTAAAAGAAGGTACAGCTGTACCGATAGTCATAATGTGTTCACTGAGGGAACAATGAACATAGGTTAAAGATTTTATTTAACTCATCAGTTACTGAAGAAACCAATAAGGTATTGAAAATAAGACAAAAGGTTCAAAGGAGAATTCACAGTGCTTCACATATTAGCAGATAGAGTGCCAAGCTGAATTTATAAAGCGATACAAAATGGACCAATAGCTAAATGTATCTCACAGGTATGGTAGTCAGTTTTCTACAATTTCCAGAGTTGTGAAGTAGCTCAGACAGTGAGCTCCCGTTTACCCAGATGGGTGCCCACAGGTGAGTTGGTGATGTTTTCCCTCATTCAAACCCTTTCTCAATTATTGGCTCAACTTTACCAACTCTCCTGATTCTTGAAAATGTTTCTTCCTGTGAGATCCAATAAAGCAAGTAAATTTGCATTCGAACATTGAACTAAAGTGCATTTTAAAATCCCATTGGTCAAGACTTTTGACATGTATATTTTATAATTAAAATTTGGTATTAATTTAAATTCATTATTGGAAGCTATTATAGAGATTCCTTAGAAGGATTGATATAGTCAGTCAGGTGTTCATTATCATACATGAAATTCTTTCATTAAACAAAAGTGGGTTTTTTGTGTATAGTATATTGAGTTCATTTTTATTTTCTTTACATCACTGCTATGTATTCCTTTTGTGGGTAAAGAGGTACAGAGATATAAGTAATATATCTTTGTGCTTCATTTTTTCCTCATTTGAAAAATTTGGAACTCATCCCTGTATTTCCTGAATTAGTATTTTGACTACCTAAGAGGATAAAAACTGTTATCTATTTAACTTTCATTTCACCATGTTTAGCAAAAATTTTCAATAAGATTCTGTATTAATAAATTGATGGTTATAACAATAATAAAAAGCAACTAGATATGAAACTCAGATTTTAGATCTTCAGAATGTCCTGGGTGAGCACATTGGTAATAATAGCAATTCTTCATGATTTTTTTTCATTAGAAGTACAAATTCTTGAAAATAATCACTCACCCTTGGATTACTTCCCCAAAAAGATGAACTCTAATGAATATTATTGAAATAAGTCTAATGGCCCATCCAAGACCTGGGTCAGGACAATCCTAACAGAAGAATAGAAGCTAATGATCTCAAACAGAAATCAGAGGAAACCAGAGTGGCCACTGCCCCTGAGTTCTGACTACTCATAAAGCATTGAGTTTGTTATAAATCATTAATTTTATATTACTTTTGTAGAAAGTAAAGGCAGTAATAGACTTCGTTTTCTACTCTCCATCTACCTGTTGTTAGTAAGCAGTATAATGATTTGCCTGAGCCAATGAAACTATTGTTTGGAATTCCAGCTAGTTTGGGGTATGAGGCTTGGTAATTTTCATTTGTTAACTTTGTCAAAGAAGAAAACTGCAAGAAGACTCTGAAAACTCCCAGACATAAAATACTCATCTGCTTAGGCCTCACTCATTCTTCAGTGGGTGTTTCCTAGAGTAACATTATATATGTGTCATCACTTTCAACATACACTGTAATTTATGGCTGTGAAATGAAATAAAAATAATGTGTGATCTACCCAAAGAATGGCTGAACAAAGCTTGCAAGAAAAACAGCGTTGTTAATGGCTGCAGTTTCTAATCCCTAACAATGACTGCGTACTGTACTAAATATTTCACTGGCATTATTTCATTTAAACTTCAGAACAACCCTCTGTGGAAGTCTTTTCCTTTTTTTTCAAGTCTGTTTTACTAATGAAAAATAGAATTGCACATATTGATAACAATTTTCCCAAAGTTATATATCTTATAAGTTAGAATTTAAAGCTAGTTTGTCAGAATCTCATAATCTTATAGTCATGTTTCACTGTCTTCCTCTTTAAAAATAATCCTATGAATGCATATTTTATCTACTCTCCAACTCTTTATTATTTTGCCTTTCAGGAGTTGAAAGGGTTAGGAAAGTCTAAGGCCAGGATGTCAAAAGACACATTCTGTTGGAATTTCCTAACAAATCCACCAAGTAATTTTTCAAGTCTTGTTTGAATTCCTCTGATAAAAGCAAGCTCAATTCACCTAAGAAAAACCAATTTTCACTTTCATTATTGTTAGACAAAATGAATTTTATCAGGAAACTAAAAGAACAAAATAAAATTACCTTCCCTGCAGTATTTTACAGTTTACAAATTCCACATGCCTTGTTTAATTTTATCTCCAAATCGCTAACTGTGATAGCTCAAGTATGCATTGTAGGATAATTTGCCCCTATTTTACAGATAATGAAACTCACCAAAATATTAGGTGGATTCTTTCGCTCCATCCAATAAACTTTTATTTGTGCATTCTATATTCCCTGTACCTTCTTAACTATTGGAGACAGGGAAATCAAATAACTCTATTCTTGTGGTCCTTAGAGACGATGGCATTCTACTGGCTCAAATTGCTTCAATGGCTCTCTCCTTTTGTTTTTCTTCAGAACAAGTCATTGTCATCAAATAAGTTTCAGCAGTGCTCATTATGATGTTATGGTTTCCTGAAAGTTTCAAAGCTTTCAGAAATTTATAATCTTCTCTAAGCATGCATAGGAATATTTCTGGAAAATAAAGTATGTGCTCTTTATGATACATAATGCACATATATGATATTATGTCTGGAATAAAATATCCATTTGTAGTATTTCAGTCTCAGGACACCTTTTATCCATGATACAAATGGGCAGAGATGGGAAGGATGATGCCAGGTATTTTATGGCTAAGTTGAGAAGTTCATGTTATTTTTGACCAGCAGTCAGGCACAGGATTTCACCTGGCTACAAAGGCGCCTGGGAAATGAATCTTGCAGGGTACCTATGGGGATATGAAATGGTTGCTTAAATATAGTATGATTTCTCCTTTTTGTAAGATTTAATTGTTAACACTTAACAGGTTAAAAATGAAAACATGATTACATCCAAAATAAAATAGGGACTTTCAATAAAGTAATATATATTCATGATGCTAAAATCAAAACAAAATGATTAGTAACAAGCTAGCAGTAGAAAGGAAATCCCTTGAAAATAATAGTTTCTCTTAAAACTTCCATATGTCATTTATTTAATGAAAATACTTTATGCCCTTTAATCCTGAACTGAGTTAAGAATAGTAGTCATCAATAAACCATTTTATTAACAGGTCCTTGTCAGCATATGACAGATAAATAAAAGAGAAAATGTTCAAGAATTAGAAAAAATGCACAACTATATTTATTTATAGACAATATGCATACACACACACACACACACACACACACACACACCATTTTCTTTCTTTCTTTTTTTTTTTTTTTTTCTGTTTTTTTTTTTTTTGAGACAGGGTCTTACTGTGTAGTTGAGACTGACTGGAACTCACTATGTAGCCCAGGCTGGTCTTGAACTCACAGTGATCCTCCCGCTCGGCCTTCCGAATGCTGGGATTACAAGCATGTGGTACCACACCAGGTTCATATAAAACATTTTCAAATAAAATAGTTTAAAAAGGCTGCTGTATTAAAAATCAGCATACATTTCCACATACTAGCAGTAAATAGTTTAAAATGCCATTTTAGAGCGTCAAAATATACAAAGTGTATCAAAATAGGAACTAATATATATTTACTATGTTTATACAAATATACATGTGTGTACATTATATGTATATATACAAAATATACATTCTATATTCATTTATGTACTAATTATAACTTATGATTACTGAATGATGTTTAAAAACCCTAAAGCAATGAAGATATATAACATGTTTACAGATTGGAAGTCAATCCTAAAAATACTCTATATTATAGGAGGTTTAATATCATCTGAAGGCAAATTGATGTATATAGACTTAGCGCAGTGCCAGTGACCATCCTATTATGGTATATTGGAAGTAGGGGTTGACCAGCAAGTTCTTACTTTATACAGATCAAGTAAATATTCTGATGAAAAACACAAGAAATCTTGCCTCATGAATTATAAAAATATAGTAAATAACATAGTGAACTACCGATGCAGGGATTTTAAAATCCAGTAACAGAATATAATAAATAGTTGAGAAATATATTCTCAGATGGTAGAAAATTAATTTAATGTCAGAGCTGCACGGGAGGATCAAGTGGAAAAGAACAGACTTCTAAAAATAATTCTGGGATAGTGTTCCCTCTATTGAACCATTCCAGCTATAGCATAATATGCTCTATATATTCTCTCTTAAAACTAAGTAACACAAAGCCAAACACCTGGATCACGCCATCTTTCTTTAGCTATCAACTCATTCATTGACCCCTGCCACATCAGAGTCCTTGGAAGAAGTACCGATCATCACCATCCCCAAGTTCCCATCTCCAAAGACTCCTGCTGCAACCTCCTAAACTGAGCTGCCTTTCAACCCCTGTGTGGAGACCACGCTTGCCAAGTTCAGCAGTGGCTTCCTTGGATACAGTTCTGTTTGCCAGTTCTCTGGTTTTCACCTCACTTGTTGAGGCAACTGTGTGGACACAGGTGACTGCTCCTCACTGGGCCTCTCACGTCGCTTTCAGGTACTACTGCGCCTGTCCCTCCAGCCCCTCTAATCCCTCTCAGCTTTCTCTCTGGCTCCTCCTGCCCTGTGCTTCCTCTGGATGTAAGCATGCCTTGGCGATCTTCCCTCATCGGCCCACCTTAACCAATCTGCTCTCCCCCAGCTGCCTCAACAAATGCCCCAACCGCAAACATAATTTGTAATCAGATGACACTCAAAATTAGATTTCCAGCTTGAATCTGTCTCTGGAACTTGATGCTCATACATTCATACACCCAACTTCAGTTTGTAATTTCCCTGTATGTCTTGTGGGTCTTTCAATCTGAATTGGCCCAACTGAATTCTTCGTCTTCCCCTGCACCGAGTTTCTCCCCTCTTCTGTCTTCCTCAAAACAGTGTGTGAGACCCCCATGGTTCAGCACTCAGACATCTTTCCAGAAATTGTCTTGCTTCCTCTTTCCTTATGCCTCACAGCCTACACTTTCCCATTTCCTATAACACCACTTTTCGGCACCTGAATGGCTATTTCATGGCTTTTCTACGCCATGTTTGTCTGAGTTCTCTCTCCCCCTCCCATTCCTCTTGTACACTGTATCTATTTTATATTCACTTGCTAGCGTATTCCTTTAAAAATACAAAAACCTTCAATGGGTTCTCAGGTATTCAGAAGAAAATTCATATACACAACTTTCTTATAAAAACTGAACATAATCACCTGGGTCTTCCTCTCAGATGTTACCACTCTCCTCTTCATGTTCCCCTTTATCGTCAGGGGCATGGACTTTTCTCAGCATTAAAATTTCAACTGAATCACTACTTGCTCAGAGAAACCCAGAGTAGCCACTGAGACTCTTTCAAAAGTGCCACCCTGTGTTAATTAACTGCATGATACTTTATGTTGTCCTGTAATTCTCTGATATCTTAAAGTGTATTTATGCATGATCGATTTATTTATAGATCAATACACTTCTTCCTTCATTAAGGTGGCTGCAGCACGCAAGCAGAGACTTTTGGCCACTTTCTTTGCCCCTACATCTTCGATGCTGAAAACACCGCCTGAGCAGAAGGAATGCTGCACTAGGGTTGTAACATTAGTGTAGGAAATCAGTGCGTGTGAAAACAACTAGCAAAACACTGGGAAAAGATTTCTACTCAAATAGTTGAGAAGTGGGAAAACTGTGGTATGGATTAAGTCTTGCTAAGTTAACTTTTTTGGTACCAGGGATTGAACTTGGGTCCTTGCGCTTGCAAGGCAGGCCACCGAACCGCTGAGCTAAATCCCCAGCCCCTAAGTCTTGCTACATTAAACCAGATTTTAATTCCATTGCCTCATTGTCACTAACTGATCTGTTAGGGGCCGGGTGAAAAGGAGTATTTGGAACTGTAGCATCTTGCCTTAGAATCATAGCAGCCAGCACAATAGTTTCAAGGTTAGAAAACAAACAAACACCAGTGGCATTTGAGTAGCTTGGGACTGAAGGCCAGGGCAAATATATTGTATGACACTGTGTGAGAGCAGCTATAAAGTCAGTGGAACTTCTAAGAATATTAGACATTGAATCCAAAACATTAGTCACTGATATTTTCCCTTGACATAACTTAATAAACAAGAGTAGGTGTTTGCTCAAAAAGCCAAAATTAATTTAAAAACTTAAAAAAATAATTTTCATCCACACACATAAAACTTTTCCCAAAGAAACTTGGTTATGAAGCAATTTTGTAAAAGAAACATGTTTAGGATCTTACACTCTGTGGGATCTCAATTCCCCAATTTATGTTTCTGTCTGTCTAGGATATTATAAAGCCTGCTAGTTGTGTCTTTTTTCTTAATTTTTTCCTTACACATTTATTAAAATGTATTAATTATAAACAGTTTTTGGTGGCATTTTCATACATATGTATATCATACTTTCAACATACCCATTCTCCCAGTTACTCTCCCTAGATCCCCTGCCCCTTAGTACTTTTCTCTTATCAATAGTCTTCTGTTTTCATGTCTTTTTTTCCCAGATTTCACATGTTTGGGAAAACTCGCAGTGCTTGTCTTTCTGAGCTACTAGCTGTAACTTTAGCACTGAAAGTAAATTGACTCAAACCAGCTTTGCACAAAAATAATAGTTATTCATGTTATATTTTAAACTTCTACAAAGTTTCTGCCAAGTAGAAATTTGGGAGAAAAAATAAAGTACAAAACAATTCCTGTGAAAGGGGCTTTCTAGTTTTAAGAGTGCAATTGGAGGATTTTGGTTTTAGAATCATATCATCCTTTTCCCTTATTTCTAATGTGTTCCCTCTCACCACTAATATAATCAAAGGATCCATTCACCAATGAATTAAAGCATATTGACAAACAGAAGGGATCCTGTGTGGCTAGAGTCTTGGGGTGTAGACTCCATAAGAAGGAAATCCATGTGCTTCTCTCTGTGCAGAATGGGGTCATTGGGGCTGGTTCCAAGATAGATTACTAAACCACAAACTTCCTTGTTATGGGTAGATTAATATATGGTCAGAGACATGTGAGCATACTTTTATACCTCTTATAAGCATACAATATCTTGTTTCCTTTTCATAAAATGACCTTATATGTACTACATTTCAATTTTTTTTCCTTCCCTGAGTAATTCTTAGGTACAGGCATGCAAAGACTTTATTGATCTTTTTCACCATTACATACTTTGTGCCTAGGATAGGGCCTGACATATGTAGGCCCAACTTAAAAAGTTGAGTGATATTTATTTTACCTTGAACTCATTTTCAATGTCTAGTGTCATGAAAATATTCATATAAGTATATGCCTGTGTATATACAAGTCAAGATGGGACTTTGGCTAGTTCCTTATGATCTCATGGTTATTATTCATGCTGGGGAAAAAATTTCCACCACTGTGTTTATGGAGCTAACAAAGTGTTCATTTATGTACCGCTTAGATGTGCATTTTTTTACTATTCAAATTTCAGAGAATAAGATCCTTCTGTCCATTTGCAGCAGCAACTAGCCATTTCTCAACATCTTGTGGTTTTGGCTCAGTGATTGGATATTAACTGGAAATGAGATTTCTTTTTAATAGCAATTTTAGTTGAAAGCAAACTACCAATATAGTTCTGAATTACGTTACTTTTGCCAACTATTACTTGTCATACTATAAAAGATTTTGTTCAGAATATTCTCATTTTGAAGTTTTAAAACTACTTTATTTGAAGGATATCCCTATTAGAGATAAAAGTAAGTAAAATAAGAATAAATGATTACTTACTGTCATGTAATTATTGCTATTTGTGCTGAACTACCAGAAAGGTTATGCTCCCTTGCCATATTTGAACCTGTTCTCTCTGATCTCTCAAAATTTGCAGTGAGGCACGTTGAATAGTGTGGGGTCCAATGCCCTACTCAGAAATCTAGTAGCATTTGTACTCTAGCTATCTTGTAACTCAGGATCCCAACAAGAAATCACTGACTTAATCCCCAAAGGGAAATTTGAGAGTGTGTGATAAAGAAACCAGTTAGAATGTATGGGAAGGGTATGGTGAAAATGCCCTGGAATCATTACTACAGGCTGCTCTACTGGAAGCAGAGAAGCTTGCAACTTTAAGAAATGTGGACTAAGGTGCCTCAGTGCAACCAGGGCTAAACTGCTCCCTAGTGGTAGAGGGAGACAGGGAAGTGAGTATCTTGAACTGTTTCCTGCAGTTTTCTGAACTCCTAAGGTGGACTGTCCAACCCATTCTGAAGCTAGAAGCAAGACAGCCTGGTTTATGCATATAGAAATCTCCTGGGGTGTGCTAGGCAGTTTTCCATGACTAAAACAGGTACATGGGATAATTCAGTTACAAAGAGAAAAGACTTATATTTGCTCACGTTTTTAAAGTTTCAATCCATAATTTGTTGGCCTTCTTGCTTTGGGCCTATGGTACAATGTCATGGCAGTGTGAGTGGCAAAGAAAAACTACTCAGGTCATGAGTGGGTTGCAAAAGAAGAAGAGAGGAACAGACTGGCATGGCCCCATAATGGCCTTTATGAGCATGCCTCCAGTTACTGGAAGACCTCCCACTAGGCCCCCACATCCTGACATTGACGCCACTTCTCAGTGTGCCCAGTCTTTAAGAACAAGCCTTTGGTGTTGTTCCATATCCCAACCATAACAGAATGATGGGTGGAAAGAGCTGGAGGACAGAGGATATGTAGCATAGTCACCAAAAGAGAATTCAAGAATGTCATGGAGTTTTGGCTCAAGTTCCTGGATGGGCCTTGTGGGGTGTGAATTTTCCTAATTCCTCATTTCTAACAAGAAACTTTACCTTTCATCCAGATATACAGAAAAGAAAAACTGAAGTCATCTTTGATTCTTCCTTCTTCTTTTTTCTCTGGCTAAACTGTGATCAGTTTCTTTACACGTTTCTTAACACGTTTCTCTCATAATGCATTTCTAGTGTACACATGTTATTTCTGTTGCTGCCATCTTTGTGTAGGTCTTGGCTTTGCCATTTTTTGTCCAACTACCTGCTTCATGATAACAAACTGGCAAGAGTTTGGCGTTCTTAAATCT
Organism: Fukomys damarensis; assembly: GCF_012274545.1. Classification (NCBI taxonomy): domain Eukaryota; kingdom Metazoa; phylum Chordata; class Mammalia; order Rodentia; family Bathyergidae; genus Fukomys; species Fukomys damarensis. Next base: position 36,583,827 of record NW_022900949.1, read on the forward strand.
CTATTACTTGCCACAAAACCTGCACTGGTTCTCAGATGCTGTGCATATCAAGAACAATACCATCTTCCTAGAGTTAGACTTTCTATACCACACCCTCAGTATTTGTAACTGATCATCATTACTTCCTAATTATTCCTCCAACTGGTAAAACTTACTGTCTGCTTATGGCTCTAATTCTTTCTTTTGTTGATACTGTTTATCCCACTTTGAAAGATTATCCTAAATTCACTAAATCCTCAAACCTACATTCTTTTAAAAAATCTTTCTTTACAGTATCTAATCAGATTGTCCTCTGACACTCTTCTTTGAAATTTATTATATTTGCTTTTCCATATACTTTGGCGCCCTTTGGTTCTATGATTATATACTCTGTTATTCTTGTGTTGAGAATATGCTTCAGCCTTTATTTCTTTTACAAATTTTATGTTACCTGAGAAATAACACTGACACATTCTTGTCTTACGATATATTACTTTTGAGTTAGATTAAATCTTTAAATTACATGTCTTTACTAGTTGGTTTCATTTGTGGTTGCTTAATTTAGACCACCTCTGGGAGAATTAACCGAACCCATACAAACACTTCATACTTTTGACTACTCACTTGTCTTTTAGATATTTGCCATAAAGGAATAAGTTAAGAGTGAATTCAAATATTTAGCTTCCTGAATGTCCTTTACAGTAACAAAAAAGACTATCACTGCAATCTGTATAACTCAACTTTTTAAATGAAGTTTATTATTGCATTGGAATAACAACAATAAATGACTTTATTTGAAGCAGATAATAAGGTTGTTTTTATTATGTTTTGTGAAAGTGCTCTGTTTATACACAAATGTGCATAAGTACATAAAATATAAAAATAAGTATATGGTGTCAATATTAGTTATCTATGGTGGTTAAGAATGAGATTTTTGTTGGTTTTTGTTACTTGCATTTTGTGATAATGTGAACATTGTCAAATACTTTAAATGCCTAGAACAGTTATGATACTGCTCATACTTATGGACTTTAGCAACATGATGATGATCAACTTAGCTGTTTCAATTAAATTACTTTGTTTTCCTTACTGAATGATTCAGTGAATTATCCATAGATATTTGTAAATCACGGAGCATTCCACCCTAAACATTGTATACTCTTCTGTAGTATTTAAATTATTGTTTTTACGTCAGAATTTGCCTGTAAAGCTGCCAAAACATGTTACATAGTATAAAATTTGAAAATGGAAATAAAATTTTGATCCAGAAGAAGCTATTTAGAATTTGAACAAAATAAAGCCAAAAAGGATAACATTAGTCGGAGTCTTTTACTTGCCAAATGAGGTAGTTTGGGATTTTTACGGAGGTGTTGTTTATGTAGGAAAGTGGCCTAAATTCCGCTTACGAGGCACATGTATAATATGATCTTAAGTAGAGCCTAAAGGCACGGAATTAGTAAGAGTGACACATAAAAACACACATGGATACAGTGTATCTAGAGGTTTAGATCTATGTTCTAAAACTAAGATGAATCACAATGAAACCCTTGACCAAATCATTTCATATAGGTAGAATAAACTCAAAATGGAAAGAATCAATATTACCACTATTAATTATTGTAATTAAAGAAAGTCCCTAATTATAATGAATGTCTTCAAAGTAAGATTATTAAAAAGATACCAATTTAAAAAGTGGGACCCATGGACCACAGGAAACTAAATGTAACAAGTAGGAAAATTTGCTTCCCAGAGGGGAAAAAAAAACAAACGAATATGGATACTTCTAACCTACACTTACTTAGGTCTCACTTAGCGATTGCTGTGCTTTATCACTCTAAGCCCAAAAGGAGGAAAATAGTTGGTGACTATAATTTCATGTGCCAAATCTTTTAGGATGAGGACTGGGTAAAACACTGGTTGAGCTATTGCTTCAAGCTTGAAAGAAATGGACACTACACTCCAGAGGACGAGAGCATGGATTCTTTAATTCAGTATATGTGGCTCTGAATACCGGTTTTATTATGCTAATAGAACTCACTCACTCTGTTGTATATGCCCAGTTAAATGCTTGGCATTCCTGGTACATTAGAAAACAATACCGGTATGTTTTAGATGCAGTTAATCTGAAAGACCAGAATCAAATAACAGAGAAAGAATGTCATTCTAGTGTAGGTAGGCACAGGATATCATTTACAAAAGCAATTGGCTGGGTCACAGAAAAACGTAGAGTACTACGAAAGTTTAGAGTAGATGTGAGTAGAGCCAGGTCACCACGACCTCTGTCCTAGAGCGTACAAAAGCCACTGAAGATGTTTGAGCAAGAACGTTGCAAGCTCAGATTTCAGTTTCTAAAGACTACTCTGACTACGCTAAAAAATGGATTAAGAGATATTTGAGTAATACTTGAAGAAGCCAGGAAAGTGCATGGGGGGACATTCCACATGAGAAATAGTAGTCACTGAAACAAAGAAGTGGTGGTTGTAAAGCTGTACTACAGTAGAGCTAATGAATTATATATTTATAACTTCTACAAATGAATGAGTGAGGGTGTCAATCATTGAACTAAGGAACTCATCATGAGGAATAGATTTAATTGAATCTTAATTTGACTAACTTGAGTTTAAAATTCCCTTGAGAAATACAGCGGAAAGTGTCGAGTAAGCTGTTGGATGTAGAGATCAGAAGTCTGGAGAGTCTTGGGTTAGAGACATTAATCTGATCTGCACTGGCTGGTAGCTGGTTACTGAAGTCAGAGGCATGGATGGGATAGCTTGGAGAAAGAGTCTACATGAAGAAGAAAGGGAGTCGTTGGATAAATTCTTGAGAAACTCCAATGTCTTAAGGCTAATTAGAGTTAGCAAAAGAGACTGCCAACAGCAATATAAAGGGAATATCTGAAAAACAAAACAAAACAAAAACAAGAAGGTGAATAACTGGCTCCCTCTGGGAGGCTGCATTTGTTGAGGATTGTGAGCATCAAGTTTATAATTTGTGAGTCAGGTAAAAGGAATGACGGATCCACAGATCAGGTTGCCTTGGATACATATGAAGAAATAAACTCAGTGTGGTCAAGTGGAAAAAATAGGACAATCACTGGGGGAGGAGGTGGAGTTAAAATGCTTTTATATATGTTTCAATACTCACAGGAATGATTCACTAAAAAGACAGAAATCTAACAGAAAAGAAATAGTAATCAAAATGCATTAGTCCATTTTATGCTGCTATAACAGAAGACTGGAGCCTAGGTAATTTATGATGAACAGAAATTCATTCCTTACAATTCTACAGGCTGCAGAGTCCAAGATACAGAGGCTACCTGCAATGAGGGCCTTTTTGTTGTGTTTCCCTCTAGAGAGAGCTAGAGACAAGACAAGATCAAATTTCATACCCTGGCTCCCTTTTATAATGGCCACTAACTCTTCATGAAGGTGGAGTCCTCAAAATTTAATACCTTTCATTAGGCCTCATCCCCTGAGTTTGCTTCCTGGGATTTAATTTCCAATATGTGAGGAATACATCACCAGGAATAGCACAGAGAAGGCTAATTGCAACTTTGGCTAAGTTACTTATCGTCTCTTGATTTTTACCATTATAAAGTAGAGGTAATATCTAGTTCATCAGTTTTCTTTGAACAATTAAATACTGAGGTTAGAAGAATGCTCAGTGAAGTTTCTGGCTTGCACAAAATTTAATAAATTTTAGTAAATTGATGCTTAACATGTATACAGAGTTTTACATGGTGTCGTACAAATTAAATGCTCAAGAAATATTTGTGAAACTTTGAACAAACATGATTGTGGTACATGCTATCTTATTGTCCAGAATATACAGGAGTCTAATCCATATTACTGTACAGTGTCGTAAAGGCACACCTTATACCCTCAACTGAGGGTGAGGATGATGATGTGTGTAATGCTTGCTATCATGTTGATGTTTGGGTCATTTTTGTTTGCAGGGGACTATTTTTCTGCCTGGAAATAAAGTCCTGGAACATACCTGCATTGAAGAGAACCCAGGAAAGTTCCTTTTTGAAGTAGTTCCAGGTAAGATATTTTTCTGGTTTGATTAAATTCTGGCCGATCCATGTTGGTGAAAACGAGCCTATGTCAATCAGGGTTTCATCTTCTTGAGTTGGGGCTGAGAACATTGATTTCAGAAGGCAAGTGTCAAGTCTGGTTAGCGCTTACACAGGGGATGACTTCAGCTTTGCACACTGACTGCGCATACACGCGTACGCATCATCGCATATCAGTATCCTTTCCATTTGCCCACAAGACTACAAAGTTGGCTGAAGTCATGACAAAGTATCCCTAAGAAATACTGGAAATTTCATTTTACAGTGATCTTATGAGAAAGTTGAGAATATGTTACAGTTTAAACGTTCTGCTCAGCTGATTCACTGATGAATTTCCTTACAAAACTGCATCTGAAATGAGTTTTGGATACAAAAACAAAACACAAAACCTCTTTCAATAACCGACCAAGTATTACAGTTGTGCATTTAACGTAGCTGCCAGCCAACCACTTCCACATATCTGGCTTACGGAATGGAGAACCTCTCTGCCAACTCATCAGATTTTGCAGTTACATTTTCTGCAACATCTGTTTATTTCTTCCCCTACTCATCTGTACCCATCTCTCCCAGTGTACTTGATCCCCATTGAAATCTTTGAATAGCACAGCAACAATTTCCTCACAGCCATGATCTACTTCTTTGGTCAATTCTTCAGTCTTTCCTTCCCCCCTGATGTAAAGAAAAGGGAGCTAAGAGTGTGGTTTTTATAGTGTTGGCCCTGGCTGATCCAGTTTATGTGATATTGGTATTGAGCTAATCGCAGTCAAGGGTGGGTGTAAATTTATTTGAGGGAATAATATGTAATTCGTATCAATAATGCTGGCACAGAGACGGTCACTCAAACATGTTTTCCCAGGTGTATAAATGCATGGAATCTAAAATGTGAGTGCATATTTTTCCCTTCGATGAGAACAGCTGCAGCACTGAGTTCACCTTGCTCATGGTGGAATCCATGACTAAATGTTAATTAATACAACTGAAGTAGCACGGAAAGGTTAGTCAGATGCACTGTGTTGTTTCTCCCTGGAGAGAACATATTGCAAGAAACCTGAATCTTATTTGCCCTATTAAAATCCTTTTATTCTTACTTCTTAGTGGAGTACCCCTATGGAGCTAGGTTCCAGATGTTGCAAAGTCTTTGAAGTACCAGTAGAGGAAATTTATTTCTTTATTTATCTCCAAACATTAATGCCTGTTGGCTTTTAAGCCAGCATAGTATTAAACTGATGGCTTTGACTTTTCATTTCCAATAATACTGGAGCTCTGCTTTCCCATTCAGTATATTGGCTGCACAGCTAGCTCGGATGCAACATAGGCAGATACATTCATGACTGTTTGAGACGGAACTGTGTCTTTAAGCTCAGAAAGATGTGGATCAAACTTCCTTCCAAACTTGCTATTCTAGCGTTTAAGTTTCATATGCAGAGCAAATGACATAATGGCTTTTGATGAGCCTGGTTCAAGAAATTTAAGGCTGTGTAAGATAAATTCTGAGAGTTATCTTTTCAAAATATTTCTGGAGGAAGTTCAAGCTTACTGCTGTAATTAAGGTGGTTAATATAGAATGCCCAAAGAACATTTGAAATAATGCTTTCTGAGTTGCTAGTACAATATGATGTAGTAGCTTGTAAGTTAGATTTTGAAATTCTGAATCATTTTAATGAAGTGTGAAAAGAATTGTGTCAAATGGTTCTTTGAAGACAGAGCTGGAAATACACATAGCTGGCTACACACTGAGAATCTACCGTCTATGTTATCAATCTCAGTCATTGTGCTTTTATTGGTGCTAGCTGGCTGCATACAAGAATCACATTTTCAGGCAAATACTTTTGTACTTGTATAAGAATGTGAAAGATCTATTTCACATGGTTATCACCAAATTTTGCAAAATGGGGATTATGTAAGAACAGCAATGTATGTGTTTTACCTTCGCAAATGGAAATGATAAGAAGATACTCTCCATTTTTTCCAAATGTGTAACAGTGTGACGTGAGCACCTGGGAAGTTCAAAGACAAGAGTTGCCATTTGTTAGAATTTGTAGGAGATAAGAAAGATTGCAAAACTGAGGGCAGTCTTGTACAGAATCCACCTTTGTATGCCCACCTAGGTAACACATATTTATTCTACATTGGCTTTCTCTGACGAATCCTCTCAGTTGCCACTTCTGAAAACCTGTCCAAAAATTCAACTCACCTCTGTCTTCATGGATAACTACCTCAGGCCTAACCACCTAAGTTATATGAAGGAATAGCAAGGAATAAAATCCTTTTGCCCCTCTGCCTATAATTCCCAGTGAAACTGAAAAAGTCTCCAACAAGCTCTTTGCTGTATATTCTGGCCTTTTGTGTTCATATACACAGTGTGTGTGTGTGTTCAAGAGCACAATTTAATCTTGTGTGCACTATAGGTCTTTATAAAGTTTCCATATAATATATATATGTGTGTGTGTGTGTGTGTGTGTGTGTGTGTGTGTGTGTGTGTGTGACTTTTTTGTTTTAGTTTTAATCTAAAGTATCCCATAATGTTCAAGTACAGAAAACCAAGAATTTTTAGTAGAATTGAGGATTCTGGGTCTTTTTATACTATTTATTTAAATATGCCTAAATATTATTTCTTTCCAGGCTTTAGACTTTTATAGAATCTTACATAGGAAACCAATCTACCACCACTCAGGGTTAGTTTCATCTAGATTCATTATTTCCTGAAATGAATTATCTCTCTGAATAATGCCATAAGGTGTAACATTTTACTCCCATCTTCTTTTTCATTCTCCCTACTTGTTATTCAAAAATATGTCAGGAAAATTGGCAAATTTGAAGGCTTTTCTGTCAGAATGCCAAATTTTAGACCAGAGTGAGCTTTTACAGCCAAGTGCTAAGCTATTGGGAGATGTGGTTGAGAAAGGAATGTTGGCAGGTCTTTAATGCATAGTCCTTGAAGAAAGAAAAATGCAGTTGTTCTCTTGGCTTCTGAAAATGTGTTCTGGTTGCAGTTCTTGTGATGTTTAAAGAAACAAACATAAATATTAAGGCAGCAATGATGGGATGTCTTAGCTTTCTTAAGAGAACAGTCTCTCAGAGAGGGAAGAAGAAAATGATGTGGGGTCACAGCAAAATGCACAAAGGACAGTGTGTGACCCCATCTGGTTAGGATTGCATCTTGCCTGCTCTTTGCTGTATTCCTAACGCCCAGCACCCAGCACAGCAGAGTGCAAGGCGCTCAGCAGTTATTGAGGCGCACATATTCACCATGCTTAGGGATGGAACTTGATCATATGAAACTACAGGCATGTGCTCTGTTGGCCTCTTATTTCCTGCTGTTCAGGATCTTTTCCTGGTGCAGCAGATAATTTTTTCCCTATTAAGTTCATTGGTACATTTGAAGCAAACAATAGATTTTTTATGACTGTAGTGATTGAGGTGGAGGGAGATTCCTTGCACATATTCCCTTTCCTACTCCACCATCTTTCTCTGATGGCTAGAGTAAGAGAAGGAGGAAGAAAGTGGACCTCTTGTTACACAGGTGCATTGCTGGAGAGCACCCCTTCTCTGTAGCCCTCCACTGACACTTCCATGGGGTATTTTGCGGGGGTTGTCCATGTCCCTGGGTTTGGCATTCCACTTCCCACTTTAGGGTTCTCCTACCTTGGAGGTGGTTACTTTGGATGGAACAAAGCAAGTGAGCTTACAATCCAGCTGCTTTCTTTGTACTTCTTCAGCTACTGAGAAAAATTATACTCCTGTGTCTGCTAGGAAAGGAAAGGGAGAGCAGGTTATGTCTCTGTTGCTCTCTCCCTCATCCTGCCCTTTTCTCCAGCGGGTATGAGCTACAAAGCCCAGAAAGGTCAGTGGTTAAAAGCTCCAGGAATCTCCAGAGCCTAGAAAAGGGATGGGCGATACCTTCATCTCTAGGTCACCTTTACTTTTGCAAAAGATCTATCTCTTTATTTTTTAATTATCTGTCTTTTATTTGCTTTTTTGTATTTTGGGTTTCTTATATGAGAGAAGCAAGCACTACTTCAGTTTCTGTGTCTAATATATTTTACTGAACATTGTGGTCTTCTGAAGCATCCATTTTCAAACAAAGAGCTCAAGTTTGTCCTTTGTGGCAGAGTAGTGCTCCGCTGTGTGTAATACCACACTTTCCATTGCCCATTTATCTACTGATGGACATATAGGCTCCTTCCAAGATTTCACTGTTACGAGTTGTGCTGCTCTCCACATCGGTTTGTAGTATCACAGTAATACGATTATTTGAACTCTTTTGGGAAAATCCTTAGAAGAGGAATAGCTGGGACAAATGGAATTTGTTGTTTTAGTTTTTTGAGGAATCTCCACACTGGTGTCCATAGTGGCTGTCCTAGTTTACATTCCCACCAATAGAGCAGAGATTATTTTTAAACCTCTTTCTTCAAGTAATGCTTCTTATTTTCTATTCTCTCCCCCACCCCTCCCACAGTCCGGGGCCAGTTTCTCCTCCACAATTTTCTCACAGCCAGCCCTGCAGGGAAGTGGCTCAGCACAATGTCCACAGTCTTCACAATTTAGAACGTGGGATTTTAGCACTTTTTTTTTTTTTTTAGCTTTGAGCCTGGCCAGAAAAAAAGGAGAGGACACATTTAATGTCTGTCTGTCCATGATCCTGAATGGAGAGTGCTGCTGGGGACTCCCTGAGGAGTGCTCTCTGGGAAGTCAGTCTGCAGGATGGGCAGGAGAAGCCCGCTCACAGTGCTGCTGCAGTCAAGGTCACAGCTGATCCTATGTGATGCTCTGAGGCAGTGATGTTCTTCAAAGTTACTCCAACTCGGGTTGATCCTTAGTTTCCTGGGTTCAGCTGGTCCTTGAATATGAGGGAAAGAGACAGATGAAGAGGGGGTATCAGCTCCCTGTGCGTTCACCTCAGAGGAGCTGGAAGGAGTTCCAGTGTCCATTCTGGGTCTAGAGCTGTGTCTGTGCCTAGGTTTCTGTGTCACAGACAACATGCCATTTTACTTTATTCAATCCTTACTATAGCATTATGAGATAGTGCTGTCGTCCGCAAGCCCGCTCTCGGAACAAGATTCTGGAACTCGGACTGGGAGGGTAAGGCGCGGAATCACCATGCAGACTCTGGGGAGGTTTCTGGAGCACTTCTGCTTTTAATAAGTTCAGCCAGCAATTATGAAGTTTTGAAAGAGGGAGTGGCAAAGGAGGAGTAATATATTTGGCTTAACAGGATAGATTATTGGAGTATCCTTGAACGGGCAATGAAGGCATCCAACTGGGGGGACAGGTGAGGCCATAGCTGGGCAGACAAGGCTCAACGCATGAGTTAGGCCTCTACTAGTGTGCTAGGAGACACACGTGCAGTGCACTTGTCCCAGCCAGACTTGTTCCTTGGTTACAAGATAGTAACACTGTATCTTCATCCTACAGAAAAAAACTGGTGTATGGGGAAGTTATTCAACCAGAGTTAAAAAGCTAACATTAGCTGGTGAATCCCTATTCTACTATTGTGGTGTGTGTGTGTGTGTGTGTGCACATGTGTGTGTGTGTGCTTGAAATGAGCTAGTGGTATATTAGGGGCTGGTGTGTATTTTCTGAAATATGAACATGTGAAGTTATTTTTCTGAGCTTAAATGCATACACTAGGATCTTCTCATCCATTCAGGATGGGAGCTTTGGCACTTAAAGGGAGAGTAGGTATTTTCACTTATTTGTACCTATTTCTGTGTTTAAGCTCATCCCAAAACAGGTACTGCATAAAGATGCCCACTTCGAGCTCCTTGGAAAGCACTTTCTAAGTTTTCAATTCTGCCTGCATGAAGTGGTGGGAAGACACCCTTCTTGCCAATGATCTGATTCTCCTGGGGGTGGATGTTGCAGAGGAGAAAGCTACCTGTGACTGCCTCCGGCACCGTGAACTGCTGGGATCCAGTTCTCTCCATGATGGAATAAACTTGCTGAAATTGTCCTCAGCTTCTTTCAAACTCCTTCCACACTGTGGCCAAGTTATCACTCACTCTGTAGCCGCCCCAAAACACACGTGATATTAATCATGTGCTGAAACTAAATTCACCAACAGAGCAAGGTCCCAAATGGGTTTCAAGGGCCAAAGGCCAAAAATACTCCAGACCCTCAAAGCCCTACACTGGCCCAGTGCCCCAGATTAATAACTAAATCGGGAAGCTTTCTTATCCTCTTCCTTTCCTCAGGAAAACCGAAGGGGAGACTGCCTGAGTACTGAGGGAGGAACTATGGAAACAGAAAGAGTGGAAAAAAAAAACAAACTTGAAGAATGCTCTAACGTGATTTTCATTTTTCTGGAAACAACTTTAAGCCCTCAAAAAAGACAATGCATCATTCACCCCGCTTTTCACTCTGACTGCTAGTTATTTCCAATACCCTCAGACATTCACAGATTGCTTCTGCAAATCTCAGTAAAAGTGTTTCCATTCCAATTACTATCCATCAGGATTTCATAGAAGTCAAGTAAAAAGCTAGAGGAAATGGATACTTAAAGAATCTAATAAATGCATTATGGATCTTTTGTTCCCCCAAATGCATATATTTAGCAAAAGTGTCCACACATTTGAAGGCTCAGAGAGTCCTTCAAACCCAATCATGGACTGTAGGGTGAGAGCAGTAGTTTAAATTTGGCATTAAAGACTTGATCATTTGTGTCTCACCATCGCAGTCTCTAGCTCTGTATTTGCATATTTATTTCTATCTCCCTGTTCACTTATCTGTACATACACAAATCACCATGGTACAATCTTCTCTACTTGGAATTGCCGCTTACACTAACCACTGTTAGACTTTTACCTCTCTGACTGAGTCAATCCTCTCCTCTCCTGTGGCTGTGTATCTCCACAGATCTAAGCCAGGCATTTACAGAGGAGCGTTTCCTGCATCAAACAGTCCCTAGGTCTAGGAACTATAAAATGTTTAATTTACCCAGACTTGAACCTACTTAGATGGTCAGTGCAGCTGTGTTATATAATAAACCAACCGAGAAATAAATCATCTGACAGATACCCATGGCTTCTCCGGGAAAGAAAACTGCTTGGCCAGAGTTTGAGTTTTCAAGATAATTATGTGGCATCTGCAATGAAAGTTTACCATCTATGCCTGCATTTGCTGTGCCTTCTGGGTTGAATAAACAATGACTTTGGACATATTAACCTGCTGCTATTTAAAATTTAAATCAGTATTTAGCATCTATTTTATATTTAAATGTAGGGATGTTATAATACTGTTTTTGCATAAAACTGGTAATTTTCTTGATCACTAGTTAAATATGCTGGTAAAGCACTAAATTTTACAAAAGTCTCTTTGTCTTAACTTTTTTCCCTTTTGCCTAGTACTTGGGTTAAAAATCCATGTAATTATATTTGTTATCCACAAGCAACTGTGACAATCTCTCTCTCTCTTTTTTTTTTTTTTGTCTGCCTACATCTGTGGGCAGCCCTGAGGATTTTTGTTTTGTTTTGTGTCTTTGCTTAATTTTAATGTGTGTGAGTCATTTAGAGAATGTGAGTAGGAGTTGTTTATAGTATAAAAACATCATTCTATAAACACAAGTAGTTCTGAACATGAAACAAATAAATGCACTGGTGAAAATCAGCACACTTTAGCTACTAAGCATTCTTTCATTTAAAAGGAGTTTTTGAGATTTTTGTTTCCAAATTCCTTTCCTACTTAAGATACCTTAAAATATATATATTTGAAAGAGACTATTAACGTGGTACAATGAGAGCTTTTTCAATGTTCTAATTCTTTAAAATTTTCACCGGCATCATTATGACTAACAAGCATTTAGAGTATTTCTGAAACCACTGACATGAGCTCATATGATCATGTATGAAAAGAATCTGTAGGCGGAATGGTGCCTTGTGATATCTGTAAACATACTGGTCTATTCCCCATCACTACGTGCTAGATCAGGAAGCAGCAAATGTTTTGGAGAAAGACCGAAGAGCAAAGGTTTCTCAGGCCATAGCGTGCGGTTCCAATTGTTCCACTCTGGTGTGGTAGCGTAAACTAATGGATGTGGCTATGTTCCGATGCAATTCTATTCGTGGTCACTGAAATATGAGTCAGACAATTTCCAAATACTAAGAAATATATTTCTCTTTTAATTTTTTACAACTTGTAAAATTGTAAAATATAGGCAGGGGCTAGATTTGGTCTATGTGCTGGATAAAAAAAGCAAATCTATGAAAAGCAAGCTGAAGATACCAGTATAAGTCACTAATCCCCTCTGGTGCCACCATGACCAGAATTAGAACTGAGAGACAGTCTGTCTCCCTGTCCATGACATCCCCACGTCCTCAAAAATCAGGATTCAGGAACAATTTGCCAAAATTCTTATTTAGAACGACCTCTGAATAATATATATTTAAAAAATCATGACGAACCTAAAATGTACTCGTGACTAAACTGAGAGCCCTTATTAAGCCTTATCTGAGATCACTTAGGACTCTAGATCCCAATCAAGGCTGAAATTCCTTAAGAGACTTTTAAAATGCTGAATACCGTTAATGGAAGACTGGGTGTGCTTAGCATGAAAACTGTCCCTGTATTTAGTCAGGCACACAGGTTCGGGTAGATATTCATAAACATTCAGAGCTGGAAACATCTCTTGCAAATCAAATAAGCTCAGAGTGCCTTCTAAACTCTCATTTTTACAAAGCTCATTAGCAATTTAAGGTGTAAGGCATCTCACAGAAAAAAAAAATGAAAATAGTTTGTTTACAGAGAAAGCAAACCAAATTAACAAAATTGTCTTCTCGGAGGGTGTTTTTTTCACCAACCACTCATTTATTAACTTTTCTAGCTCACCCCAAACCCACACTTTCTTTAGCATCAGTATGAGAAAAACTCCCATTGTTCATGGGCTTTGTATACAAGGGTCATAGCACTTGTGATAGATATCGTTTTCCCCACGGCTAATCAATGGTACCAATTCACATTTCTAATAAATTCTAAAACCAGACTTCACAAAAGCACAGCACGCTACAGCCTTCTTTACACCCATAAGAATATAGATAAAGTATCAAGATCCCACAGAGAACAAATAGGCAAAAGTTAGAGGAAGATGAGAAGAAATGTGAAGATGAGTTTCCAGGCCAATGAATGTTATAGTTCCTCCCTCTCTCCTTGGTATTGAGATTTCTTGTATTGTTTCTAGTCTTCCTCTCTTTGAAGGTCTTAGGAATAGAGATGGCACCTTCTACCCATAATGCCAAGTGGAATGCTGCGATACAGTACAAGCTCAACACATTTGTTGAATGAATGAGTAAACTAGACTTCAGTTTTATCTCTTTGGTGTGACTGCATTGGAATAGTCAAATTTAGAAGAACATTCCAGCTGTAACTTATTTAAGTGGATCAGAAGTCTCCAAGTGCCTTAGGAGGGCTGGATAGTAGAGGAGTTCATTAACTTCACACACTCTTTACTCTTACAAGAGAAGTCGTCATTGCCTCTTTCAGGTCAGGGCTAATGTCATTTAGGAACAAACTCCCGCTCATGTATCACGTACATCTATGATGTGTCTAGGCAGGGGTAGAAACCCAAAGGGAGCTCTGCTTCTGTCTCTTCCAGTGGCCCGAGACTTCTGTGGTGAACGACTGATTTGTGGAGCGAGGAGTGTCGGGTTGGCAATAAAAGTTCTGGAAAAGAGTGAAGGTGGGCGCAGGGCATGAGGTAGCACCGATCACATTGGCTTCTTCTGATTCATGATCCTGATGTGTCACTTGCTTACAGGAATCATATGACAACACTGCCTGAGGACTCTTTGGCCGTGATCCCTGGGCTGTGGTTTGTCATAATGGCTTCTTTGAGATCTGAAAGATGCATAACTCATTTCACTATGACATAACTGATGCAAATCAATGATCTTTTGGACAGCTGATTTATTTTGTATTTTATTTTTGATCACCCTATTTTCCATGAGTAATCTTACTGCTATCTCGATTTTATGAAAATGCCTCCAATTTTCTGAAGCAAAGTATGCAGACTTAGTTGTATCTTCCATTTGGTGCTCTCTCTCTCTCTCTCTCTCTCTCTGTCTCTCTCTCTATTATCCAGAGGAATTGTCACTTGCCTTTTAAACCCAGTTCTTTGTCTATCTCTGAACTCTTTCCAGTCCACTCCCTCCCATCCATTTTATTGTAGAGCTCTGACTCCCACTTCGTATTATTCCCATAGGCTTAGAGATGTCAGCTAGAAACTTGTCTTTACATTGAGAAGGCAATCCCATGCATCTGAAGTTAAAAGTTATGGGCATTCAGTTATGTTACTTTTACCCTAATTTTTAAAATCTCTTGATCACCTTTCACATTACCATTTCATATTTTTCATTTTTTGCAACAAAACTCCTCTATACTGTTCTACACACTTGCTTCTTGTTGCCTATGTTACCATCTTTGTTGCCTCCTCCACCAGAATTTTGCTAGTTATCCACAAGAGCTAATTTTTCTGAAGCCCGTGATGAAGCCTCAGTCCTCACAATAACACAATAACCCAGTTGAAATCATTGGATGAAGCCAAGCACTCTCTCCTCTGGACACACATCCTTCAGCCGGCCCCAACAGCACTGCACTTGCATGGCCTTCTTCCTGCTTCTTCGTGTCCCTCAGTCGCCATTATTTGTTCTCCTCTTCTCCCTCACATCCACCTGGCACAGGGTGCTTTTTATGTGGAAGAACTGCTATAAACTCATAGCTTACTTTTGGACTCCACTCCTTCTCCCCCTCTATTCCAGTCCCTATGCTGCATCCAGAGTAATATTTTAATGTGCTTTATTTCTAGAGGTTTTCTAGGTTTGTAGAAAAGTTACACCAAGGTATTGGAAGTTCCCATATACAGTGATGCTTTACTAAAGGGCTGGGGGTTTAGTTCAGTGGCACTGCACCTGCCTTGCAAGCACAAGGTCCAGATCCCCAATACCAAAAAAAAAAAAAAAAAAAACAA
>NW_022900949.1:36598960-36614266 GCF_012274545.1 Fukomys damarensis
AAAAAAAAAAAAAAAAAAAATCCAACACTGATATTTTACTGTTCAAATCTAGTCAGGAAAACTCTTATTAATTTTTAAAGTCTTACTACCATCTACAAGGACTCTACATAAACTACTGCTCAGTATACTTTATTCTTCTTCCTTGGAACTCTAACCACACTGGCCTGGCAGATTTTCACATGTGCCATCCTTCATTCTGGCCACAAAACATTCATATATGTTGTTTCGTCTTTTTAGACTGGTTCCTTCTCATCAATCCCAAATTCTTAAAATAACTCCAAGTCATCCCTCAAGTAGCACCTCAATTGTTTCTTCCTTGTGTGCTTGATCTTCCTTCCCAGTAAAGCTACCTCATTTTCAAGACCCATAAACTACTACTTACCTTGTGTGTTATACCAATAATGTCTGTCTCTCCCATAAGAACGAAAGTTCCATGAGAGCTGGGACACTATTTTGCTCATTATCTCATTTATTACATATAACAAACTTCCTCCATGTCACACTTACTGAATGAATATTTGTCAAAGAGAAAGAGAGAGAAAAGACAGCAAGTCAATATAATTTGGAAGTGGGTAGATCCTAGGATTGAAAAATCAGATGCCTTAAATGCTACACCAATTCTACAATTCAGTTGCAATTCAACATTTAGGAGGAATCAGCTGTGAGCCAGGTATCATGTGCCGAGTGTCCTTGAGGAACTATGTTTTATTATCCCTCTCAACCTCTCTCAGAGGCAGAGTTTCACTGACTATTCTGGGAAACACTGACCAAGTCCATTTTTGAAGCCATTTGCCATTTAAGGAAGTGATAGCAGGGTGAGGAAGATAGGACTTTTGCTCCTGTTCTCTCTTAGGAAGGTCACCTTACTGTGCTGGTTACCCACGTCCCCACTGGTGACATTAATATGACTCCATGGAAATATGATGTGTCTACCTGAAAACTAGTGTCACACAAGGGAGGGTGGTTATGCGTATCACATAGTTCCTCTGGTCTACTATTACTTATATGTCAAACTTGTCCTCCCCTCACCTCTCTTTAAAGGGTCCCTTGTTATTTCTAATGTGTTGAAATCCAATGATAAGTCTTAGTGACACCCTTCTGCATCATTCTTCCCCTAGTTGATGTGTGAAAAATCAATCAGTGTGCAAGCACTCAAGAAAGGATTGGGAGGATCTACATGATGTTGTAAGGAAAGAAATAGAATTTATTCATGTGACTGTGTTCCATTTCTGCTCTGGGTTTTGAAATTCATATCTAAGCAGTAAATGATTCTCTTCTTCAGTTTATATGTCATTCCCATGTTAAATCTACCTGTTCTTCCCAGGCCATTGTTACTTTTGGGCCCTGGTGGATTTGTGTGCTGCCACCTATGAGATAAATGGCTCCTCTTGCCTTTCCTGGCAGCCAGCAGTGTAGTTTCATTAGTTGTCTGGAACACAAAGCCTCAAGGGCATCACCGATGCTACAGATGAGACCACTGTACGGAACTAATGATGCATTGGAGACGGTAGGCAGCAAACTCACAGTGACTTAATTACATAGAAAGGGCCAGGCACAATGGCTTGGGATATTAATTATGGCGGAAAATCCTATCCCCACCCACAAAAAAGTAATTGGGAGCAGCAAAGAGAAGGTAACGTTGTACCTTTTCAACTCGCTGAGCACTGGAGTTTGACATGTTCCCATTTCCGTGGCATTTGCAAATTCATACTCACCTTCAGGTTAATTATTTGAAAATATGACAAAGTTTGGAATCTTGGCAGCCATCCACGAGGTGAAGAAATTGCACTGATAGGGTGAGTGGAAAAGGTCTGCAGTGAAGGGAAGAAAGATGGCCCACACTTCGCAGCTTGGCTTGCACAACCCGCAGGGTGGATCCCGTGCAAGTACCTGTCTCCCAAGCTGAGCTGGACCTCTGGCAAGTGCAGTACTTCTCTGGGGCAATTGATAATTAGAGCCATGTCGTTCCAGAAAAATTAATCTCCAGTATTCCTAGCCAAATAAATACTGAGAAGTATTTTCAAGTGGGACTCGAAAATTCACCTAATAAAATCAGATTTTATCATCATCTCCAAATAAAAACAAAATAGGGACTACATATTTTGTTCTGAGAATCTCAGTAAGAGTTAAAATAAGTCTCCTTTATCCTGTGCTCTTTTTATAGTTTACTGCTTTTGAAAGGACTGCTTGAAGTCAAAATATGTTCAAATTAGAGTTGATACTTATTTAACTTGAAGAAAATAAGCAAGTAGCTTTACGGCATTTCCTGACACCCGTCATGTACATTACCTAGAACTAAAACACACTACAGAAATTATAAAGATCAGACTCCTCAGGGAGATGAGTATCTATATTTTTAGATGTGGCTATAACTGCACTAAAGAAGGCTTGTGTGTTCTTTCCATTTTGGACAGATCTAGAATCTGGATCAGATCACTTGCTTTTCAAAATTGTATAAGCTTTGTTCATCGGTGCGAACTCCAGACTGCATTAAAGTGGTTTTTGTAACTGAGGGAGTTGTTGCTTCTTTTATATTCCCTAGAGTAGAGATTTAAATCACCAAAAGTTTCTGCTTCCTAGTATTTGTATGACTTGTCTCTATCACTCTATTCTAGACATGAATGACCTTTGAAGAAGTCAGAATGAGTCTGAAATTAAGGCCAAAAATGATATAAGGCATAGAAAAAGGAAAATTCATAGATCTCTGTCCCTTATTTTGTGGAAGTTGAAAATAAAAATTATATCCCATGGCCAGCATTAGAAAATTTCCTAAACTTCCAGTTGAGAAGTCCTCTCATGCTTTTGTGCCCACTCGGATTATATTAGAATTAAATTTGCTTGAGTTTGTTAGTTTTAGTGGCAAGACTACAGCCATCCTAGTCCACTTGAGTTTGTAAGCATAATAATGATAAACTGTTATAAATAACAATACTTACTGCTTATGTACTCTATATGGCATTTTATTAGATGCTTTCTATGCACTATCTTTAAATTTTTCACCACTACATGAGTTCATTGTTATTTCTCACATGATGAAGGTACTGCACAAAAGTTTGAGGAACATTCCCAGACAACAACACTAGTGATGGAGAGACACAGCTCTCAGATCCAAGTCATCTTTTCAAAATTACTTATGTTGAGAGGTAGAAAATGATTAAAGAAATTAAAATTCTGTTCTGAAGTAAAAATATTTTTGAGTTCTTATTAGACTTACAGAACATGGTATCTAAGGCTAGCTATCAATAAAGTTTGATGATTAAAAATTCTTGTTACTCTTACACAGTGTTTTAATAGGGAACTTTTCTTGTTGGACAGCAGAAATTTTTTTTTTCTTTGCAAATTATTGTTCAATGTGACCATATACTGTGGTCAATGTGACTCAACTGACAATGGTGTGACTTTGCCAGGATGCCAAAGCCCTATGCATTTAGTAGAAGCTGTACTTGGAATTGGACTTTGGGTTTCTTCCCTGGACTAACAAGATGCAGTATGATCTTCTCTCGATATGCTGGACAGCAGCCCTGAGCTGCATCCCCTGGTCACCAATGTGATCACTGTCCTCAGAAAGAGAGCTGATTTGGTACCCTGTGCTGTACTGCTGTGCTACGCTGTGAAGTAGGATAGGCTCCTTCAGCATTTGTTTCACATTTGCTAGTTTGAATTTATGATGGGTTTAGCAAGCTGTAATCCCACTGTAAGTTGAAGAGTATCTAAAATAGATTTTTGAACAGATTCTTACTCTCAACTCAGTATTTAAGTTGGTTTATCTGGGACTGCAGATGTAATTCAGTTGTAGAATATTTGTGTGAGGCCCTGGATTCAATTCCCCAGCGCCATATAAAAATTCATAAAGTACATCATCACAATTTTTACTATAGCCACAGAATTGTACACATCACACTGTGATTTTAGAATATACTTACCACCCCAATAAAGAAACCTCATGCCCATTGGTAGTCACTTCCTGCTTTCCCCAAATGTTAGATAACCATTAATCTAATCCTATCTGTATAGATTTTCCTGTTACGGACATTTTGCATATATGGAATCATATACTCTATGGTCTCTATGACTGGTTTTATTCACTTAGCATAAATTTTTCAAGGTTTAACCACATTGTAGTATCATGTATTAATTTATTTTGTTGATGGATAATCCACTTTATTAACATACCATTTTTATTTCTTCATTCATTGATCAATGGACATTTCACCTCTTCCACTTTGAGGTTATTTGGAATACTGTGAAGGAAAGTCACATTTAAGCTTTAGTGTGAGCATACGTTTTCAAGTCTTTTGGGTATATATTCTGGGAATGGTATTGCTAGGTCATATTGTAACTCATGTTTAACGTTTTGAAGGACTGTTACAGTATTTTCCAAAAAGGCTATAGTTGAGTGCTTCAATTTCTGCATATCCTCTTATCTCTGTTTTTTATTATAGTCCATCTTTATGGATATAAAGTAAAAGTAATACTTCATATTAGTTTACTTGAACTTCTTTAATGGTAATTGATAAATAATATTGAGTAAATTTGTAGATCTTCTTTGGAGAAATGTCTTTTCAAATCTTTGGACTATTTTTCAATGCAATTTTTATTGTGTCACAATAAATTTATATAATTGGAATATAAAACCCCCATCAGATATATAATAGCAAATATTTTCTCTTATTGCATGGGTTCCCCTTTTATTAAAAGTGTCCTTAAATCTCAAAAGTTTTTAATTTTGATAAAATCCAAATTATCTACTTTATTCTTTATTTTCTGGTTGTATCTAAAAGTTTATTTCCATGTTTTCTTCTAAAAGTTTCATAGTTTAGCACTTATATTTATGCCTATTATTTACTTTGAGTTCATTTTTTTGCCCAGTGTGAGGAAAGAATCCAACTTTATATTTTTTCACATGAATATCTAGTTATTCCAGTACTGTGTGTTGAAAATAGTATTTGTTTCCATTGGATTGTGTTAGCAGTATTTTCATAAATTGTGAGGGTCTTCCTTCCGGTTGATTGATGGTCAGCTACAGATAGCACAATCCCAGGCATGTTTACGAAGATTATTCTTTAATTTTCAGTAATTGTCTTCTTTGCCTCTTGCTATTTAGTCTCAGAGAGAATGTTTAAGCTCTAGACTGGGAACAGCCTGCATTGCCTTTTGATATTATTAAAGCCTTGAACATAAAAGGAGCATTTAGAGACCATGCCTCACCTCACCTGCTCTGCTGAGTGATTTTGTTAACATTGTTCCCTTCCCCTTTTCTAGCTTCCGACCAGGACTATTTGGGCTCCCAACAGGATGATCTTCTTCCTGCCTCCCCTTCTCTTGCCTCTTGATACCCTGGGCCTTAATATTTTAGACTTTCCAGACCTCTTTTGTGTATTTCCTTCTCTAGGGGGTTCATGCACTTTTCATTGAATGAGAATCTCTCAGGAGTTACCGGAACTCAAGGCACCATCTTTGAATCCTGTACCCTCCTCCAACTGGACATCTAACCCTACACCAAGCGACACTGATTCTGCTTCCAAAATGCATCTGCACTCTGTCTTCTTTTCATCTCCTTCCTCTTTGTTTGCACGTATGCCCTGTCATCTCCTTCCCGGATTTCTGCCCCTACCTCCTAAAATCCATGTTTCCACTGAAATTCCAGAAAGGTCATTTTTTTTTTCAGAAAGGTCATTTTTAAATGATCATTTTAAAAGCCACATCACTGGCCCTATCAAGCCCCCAACAGCTTCTGCTCACACTTAGCAACCCAGCTCAAGGTCCACCGCACAGGCCCTCAGGGTCCCCACCGTGCTTCCCTTGAACACGAGTTCCAGCCGTGCTGGCTTGCTGGGCAGTCCGTGGATGTCCCAAGATTCCCCACGTGGGAGGCCTTTGGTACATGTTGGATCCCTTCTGTGAATGCTCTTGCCCTATTTTATTTTTGCTCCTTTTTGGCTATTTTTTAATGATCCACTTCTCTATTTAAGTATCTTCTTCTCAGAGGAGATCTCCTATTTGAAATTAACCACCTCTAATTTGATATTCTTTATTAGTCTTCTTGTTCATAGCTACCTCAAAACGCTATTCCACATTTAATAACTTATTTAATTGCTTCGTACCTGTTGCATTCATCATATTCTGTGTGCAACTCAAAGTTGACACTCAGTAAAAAATAATGAAGTCTGAAGACTTTCTTATTTTAATCTTTCATTTTCTTCTTTCATTTTTCTTTCCTCCATGTAGGTAGAAGAAAATATTTGCATATTTTTAAACTCTAGGTTAGTTTATTTCCATTTCATCTACTGTCATCCTTGATTCATAGAATGTTTTAAAATATATATTTCTACCTTACAAACGCTTCATATTAGTCCTACACTTCCTAGAGAGATGGTGTAAGGTAGGTTCTCTGTGCCCCAAAAAAGCAACTTTTTGGAGCATTTATTCTGTTCATTCTGCTCAGATTCCCTAACAATGACAATAATAAGGCCATTGTTATCTTCATTTCATGAAAAGCCCAGAAGCCTCAAGATTCAATAAATGCTGTAGGTAACCAGCTAGTAAAATGGCACAAGCCGGGTGTCTGTCACAGAACTGTTTTGCTATTCTTTCAAAAACAGATGAAAAGCCAAGATACCAACAGGAGGTTTTCCATTCTTCAGCACTAGAGAGGTGGATATTTGTGCCCCAGTAGGAACAAAACAAAAGAAAAAAGCCTCAGAAAATAGCATTGCCTTTCCTTGCTAGGAAAAAAAGATGAGAAAATCTTAAAGAATATCTATGGTGATAATTATTCATTGACTCAAGTAAAAAGAGAGATTTAAAAAGTAAATTGAGGTTTGGTTTTCCTTTCCAACACTATCTGAAAGAAATGGTTTCAGTGATGTTGTTACCCGAGTAGAACTCTGGCTGACTGAGGATAACTTACTTTTATTATTTAGATTCAGTTTGGTACCCTGGGCATACATGTGGCTTAGAGACAGGCACAAATGCCAAATGGCCAGTTAATAGCTGTAAACCTCATGGACTGAAGAAATTCCCTGGTACCAGATGTGGGCCTCTCTCCCTGGAATCAGAAGGAGGCCAGCAACTGCAAACCTGGATGAATTTGAGAGGGAGACTGAATTTGTTCTAAAATCCAGTAATATTTTAGGGCATCATTTAATGAAATCACAGCTACATTCCATGAATACAGGAGAAGACAGAAGATTCCTAGGAATCGTGTGTTTTTCAGGCACTTCAGTTCTCCTTCAGGTTTGATGTAGTGGTCACATGTTAGCAAGGCACCTCCACAGTCTACGTGGTCTGATTATATAGCTCGAAGATTATATAGCTCAAAGAGTGGCAGTGATTAAAATTCCATGTTCTGCTTGCCCAAGTTGGGGAGGAAGTGCAGAAGTTGAGTGGGGAGCTGAGTGTTCTCCCAGGCCAGTTGCCACGTGACTCTCAGAGTCTATGGGGAGGAGGCCCGCTGCCACCGCTGGGCAGGGCTTGGTCACCGGGCACAGAGTGTGTTGTCCTCAACCTTGGATGCAGAAACTGGCAGCTGACTCTGAAGTCAGCTTTCTCCTAGACGAGTGAGGCCGTCATCCAGCTGAGATATGGAGGATGTCTCTCTCTCATCAGGCAGCATGAAAACAGAAAAAGAAGCAGGGCAGAGGAAAGTGGAAAGAAAAAGAGAAGAAATACTGATGAGCTCAGCCTATCAGGCTGAGCTTGAGATTGATTTTTCTCAGTAGTTGAATGAGCAGGCAGTCTATATTTTAAATCAAACAAATAATTGAAAAATTACTGTAATAGTAGGAGAAGAGAATGAGCAGTGTATTTGTGTGTATCTATAAGGAACTATGAAGGACAAAGATAGAATAATGGATACACGTGAATATTAGGTTAATTTATCGAATATCTATACCAGGCAGAGGTGTTAGGTAAGTTTTTATAATAGTGCCATCAGGGACTGGCATGGGAGGGCTGGCTTGTAATCCTACCACTCAGGAGGCTCAGGCGGAAGATAATTGCAAGTTCCAGGCCAGACTGAACTACACAGTGAGAGCCTGTTTCAAAACCAAAAAAAAAAAAGGAAAAAAAACAATTTTAAATGCCATTAGAGTAATGCTTTGAATTGATTCATTTTGTAGATGTGTTTTGTGGCAAATCAGTTCCTGATTTGTGTGGCTTCAAAGCATGTGATGCTGTTTAGTGTTTACATATTCTCTATTGTTAATTATTATCTACTTAACTTTATATCACTGTGTAGCTTGTATGTTTCTAATATTGGTGGGGCGCTGGTGCTAAATATCTAAACTAGGGTTTTGCACATGCCAGGCAAGCACTCTAGCAGTAACCTATATTTTTTAGGGAGCAAAACTAATGGTTTAACTTTTGCTGTATCATATTGTAATTTTGCATATCATGTATAAAGAAGGAATAATCGCTTTTGACCTTTAGCATATTGTTTGTTTGTTAAATGGTAAACATTTTCTGGTGAAGTACACTTGAAGTTTCACAGAAGACATTTAAGTTATTTAAAATTTTATAAACTTTAGGGTATACACGAGGCCAGGGGACTAAAATCCGGAGTAATTGCTGCTTATGTAAAGTTTTAGTGCATGATCAGGCACCCTGAATTTCAGTTAAAATGAGAGATTCTGGCTTTCTAAGCAATACTGGTTGTTTCTGAAATTTAGATTCATTGAGAAGCAATTGAAAGACAAAGAGAGACAGTATTATGAATGATTATATACAGTTGCCTAGATGAAAAACTGGATCGAGCTACTTAAATGGACATCGCTGCCTTAGGAGGATTTTCAGGAGAATAAAAGCAGTCGGGCACCTTGGAGGTAAATTTGAGAGGACTCAGGGACTTTATCCAAGCCAGGAGTTTGGAAGGGACAGAGAAAGCAGACACACACAGAGAGAAGCTGTACCGCTGCCCTGGAGTTGCTGTCCTCCATCTTTCTCCCCTCCTCATAGAGGAAATGCCGGCCAGCACCGATGGCCAGTTAGCCTTAGGGTGCCGCGACTGTGCATCTACTGTGCTTCACATTCAGGCAGATACCCCAGAACTTGACTGAAAGGAACCTTACTTCTACTTGCATTATAAATAAGCAAATATATTATAGCTGTCACTACTTGATGATCATTAATTAGCAACTACTAGGTAGTAGTGCAGCTCCTAGTACAGCAGTATGACATGGAAGCTGAGAACTAACTGATTATTTAACTTCTAAGGTCTTGTTGGCTTTTTCAACCCAAGACTTGCCTAGCCTCAATCCTAGGAACTATTAATTTGCTGTTCTGTAGGTGACTTTTATACTTGATGTGAAAGGAGTCCATGGGTTTGCAGATGTGCCTGTTTCAGTGGCTCTGTTATGTAGCTTTGATTGTCACATATGAATTCAGCATTGTCCAAATATTCACAGAACAGTTGAAGACGTTTTTCATTTGCAAAATGCTTTCCATTTTGTGAGACCCCAGAGTCCC
Organism: Fukomys damarensis; assembly: GCF_012274545.1. Classification (NCBI taxonomy): domain Eukaryota; kingdom Metazoa; phylum Chordata; class Mammalia; order Rodentia; family Bathyergidae; genus Fukomys; species Fukomys damarensis. Next base: position 36,608,426 of record NW_022900949.1, read on the forward strand.
TCCCTTGAATACCACCATTCAAGCACATTGGCATTAAGCATCAATCCTGGAGCGGCAGGAAACCTGGCTTACTTGCCTTGCGATGGTTATTCATTTAGCATCAAATCCCACAGCCCCTGAATCTATGGATTTTTAGATTTTTGTTTTTAATCTCAGTCACATCATACTCTATATTCGTGAGCAACATAGGAGGGCCAAACCACAAAATGAATGAATAGGATTTTCTGAAAGCTAAAATATTAGTATTCTCAGAGCAGAAACTGAATGAGACTATATCTTTACCATATTAGTTATTAAATATATGCTAATATTGAGGAGGAGAGGGAGAGAGAGATCCTAGGAGAGATTCTTGGGTGCTGTAAGGTTGCCTGCATTTCTTATCAACCCTTGCCCTCCATGTGTAGCTAGAGGCAAACCCCATGATTGCTGGTAGCTTTGAGGTTCCTGACTGGCAGGACTCCAGGACAACTTGAAACAAAGGAGGTGTGCATGTTTTGAATCATAGTTCATGTATTCAGGGATATTCTCCATTATATAGCACTGTTTTCTTACTGAGTGATTCTTGGATCTCTTAAGCAAATATCTTTTCCCATGCATGCCACATGTAACCTTTTATTTTAGAGAATTCTTAATAGAAATTCCAGTCTATAGAGGGAGTTAGCTACGTGGTAAGCACCACTGTAACACAGCTAGACAAGCTGAAATACACCCTCCATTTTCAGAAGCTTCCTAATTATTCATTGAAGCTTGATATTCCCCATTGTTAATTTTACACATTGTTTAGATATAGGAGTGAGGTTAAAGCGAGGAGTGTGCATCTTTAGAATGCTTGTCATTTTCAGACACAGGTAAATTAATGCTGAGAAAGGGGGAAAGGGAGCGTATGAATCCTGCAGAGCTTCTCATGTGCCTGCCTGGCCACCACACTGTATGGAAAAAGCACAGAAGCAAGTCACATAGAGCCTTTGCACAGGCCACAGGCCGATGTAAGTGTGAAACATGAAACATGAAAGAATCTCCACTCAAAACAGTGCCTCGAGGGGCCCTTGGAAGGAGAGACCTTGTGGAACTGCCTTAGAGGCTGGAGCCTGTATAATCTCACACTTTGCAGGTTGTTCTAAGGCTGCCCAGGTCCACAGTCTGATGCCAGGCCCTGTCTCTGCAAAATGCCCTCTTTCCGCAAAATGCCCTCTTTCCTTGGGGACTGAAAGTCCAGTAGACTCAGAAAACTCTTCTGATGGTGCTTTGATGCAAGTTAAAGTCAGAAGGAGTTTCTTTACTCATGTGTCTATTATCCTGTAGCTTTGGAGATTTCCTAAGGGCAGTGAAAGAATACTGCAGGTATCTGACTTTCCCGCTGCATGTTTCTCTCAAGTGAGAAAGTGTGGGTAACCCAGGGCACTGGGGCTAAGCCCTCCCTGTGTCGTGGTGCCTGATTTCTCAGGATGGACAGGCTAGGAAGGACATCTGCTCATCTGTCAAGAACTGCCGTTTTCTGCTGCGTGTGTGCCATGTGTACATGCTGGCCTCACACACTGATGCACAGGCTTGGTCCTCTGAAACGTTACACTCCCCATGTTCTACCTTTTTGCACCCTTACCTGCCCTTCAGCCCCAGCTCCCTCTAGAGGAAAACTCACAGTAACCACCCGAGATAGGCATTATTTGATTGTTATATTTTCCTGTATATAATTTTTTTTTCTTTTTTTCTTTTTTCTACATCCACTTCATGAGGAGGAGCCATGTGCTGTGTCTGGTCAACAGGCCTGGACAGGGGAGACAGTGGGATTCTGTGATTTGCTCATTTTAATGAGAAACCAGCACTCTAAGCCTCGGGGCTGCTGTGTGAGTGAGGAAACTGTGGCTCCTGCCCTACAAGCACAGGTGGGAGTCGCTGCTTCTTCAGTGTATAAAACCATTACGAGCTAGAAACGCTTTTTCCCGTTTTGAAGAATGCCTAGAGAAACCTGAGCAAATCACTTTTAAAATATAAACTGTTGCATTTTCTGCTTTTCTTGTCTCTTATCGTCAGTTTGGGTTTCGCTAAATTTTAAAATATGACAATAATAAAATATTTCCAGAAGGGAAAGGATCTAGTGCTACTTTTTAAACAAATCTTGTTTGAGAGATAATCTTGGCAGATATTTTGGGGGCTTGTGTAGAGCAGCAGAAAAAGAAGCAAGCACAAAACAAAAACAAACCAAAAAAAACCAACATTAAAAAGACTCCAAGTGGAACATCTACCATTTAAATTTGGACTCCAAAACCAGAGTGATTTCAAATTGTATTTATTTTTAAAATATTTTTATTTATTTCTAATTTTTCTAAGTATGGCTATTAGAACACCATAAAAATTGTACTGTGAATAAGATGAACAGAATTATTTCAAGGAGGTAATGTTCTAAAATCTCACTAGCGACTGTAAAATGAGTCTCAGTCAGGTATCCTTCTTTAAAAACTGGACTCTTAACTGTGAGAAATGCCCAGGAATTTCTTTTCATGCCTGGGCTACTTGGCCAAGTAGAAGGTTTCTCGGTCAGATGTTCACAACATACAGCAATACTGCCCTCCTCAGCTTCCCTGAGGCAGGCACTGGGCTTCAAGTGTGTCAATGCATGGCTGGTGAGTTTTAAATAAAACCTTAGCTTCAGTGGAAGACTTGGAGTTGCCTGGTTTCACCGTCTCTGGCATCGACAGACAATGTGGGCCACCTCTCTATGGCGACCGCCTACAAAAATCAAATACTCGAAAGGAGGCACATGATCCTTGCTGTTTCTCTGAATACGGAATACTAAGAGTTCTTAATTGAGATCTTTAGTGTATGGTCCAATAGAAATACATGGCTCCTCCTCTCATCCATGCCATGTTGGAATTAAGAAAACATTCTGAATGTGAGAGAGGGAGAGTAATATAGAAGGTTAGGGAAATTAATATATAAAGGTAGAAAGCAAGAACACAGCTTTAAAGCTGTACCTTTTATTTGTCATCGAGAAAACAGATAAAACTCAGTTGTTCCTGAATATTAGAAAGTAGAATGAATATACGATCCAGACTAGATTAATGGCTATTTTGATGGCTGCATGAAATATGAGTGTCTTTGAAGTTGTAAACATATTTGAGAGACAGTAATGTAATGTAATGGCATAAGGTGATATATGAACGTTTTTCAAAAACAACCTTCATGATAATGTCCAGAGGAAGAAATGTGGCTTGTCTTCTAAGTGATACCTACAGGCAGTATTCTGTGGTGTGCAGAGCAAATTCAACATGAGATCCGTGCCAGGGCTGTGGTGCACTGAGAGGTGGCAGGTGCTGGAGCTTTGTGCCTGGGTGGTGAAAACCACATGGTAAGGGTGTGAGCCCTGTGTGAGTAAGTGCAGTTAGCATGCTCCCATTTTAGCAGTTAGCCATTCGTGTATCATGCGTTATGTGTGGTTTGTGGGGCTATGGAGAGCTCAACTATGACCTTCTTTAGTGTATTGATTGTAAGCAGCGGAATGCAAGTCTAATTAGTTCAAATGAAAGGTAAGGGTAATATTGGATTATTTCTCAGACATCAACGAAGAATTTTCCTTGAGTCTCAGAATAAGCAACAGCATCCTTTGGCCATCTCTCTGGCAACAGCAGTTCTCTCTAGCTCCTGTTCTTAGTTACCTGGCACACGCGCCTCCTTCCTCCTTCCTATCAGCCTGACTGGCTGTCCTTCAGTGTGGCAGGACATAGACCCCCCTCCCACAGCTCTGAAGACATCATCACACCTGCCGTCACACAGAACCATGGGAGATCTTTTGCTTAGAATAACTAGAACAGGACTCCAGCCCATCGTGAATGAAATGCTCCACTGTGGAGCATTTCACCTCTGGCATCAGGACAGGGACTTTCGGCGGAGAGATCGACCTCCTGTGGGCCCTCAGGTCAGATTCGACTTCAAGATTTTGCTCTCTAAGCAGCGTCCAGTCTCCAGTTGGCAAGCTTCACAGACAAACATTTGCAGCTTAGTCACTGCTTGGAATTCAGAAAACAGTTCCCATGCCAACTCTACCAAGGTACCACCTTCTTAATTTGTAGGGCAAGACCAACTCTATCTGTGTCCACAGGGCAGAAAAATTGTAAACAAAACTCTAACTGGCCACTGACTGTCTGAAAGTTATTACTGAGTGCTACAGAGGTCATGGGAATGTTCAGGCCTGCTCTACTCTCAGATAACCTTGTCATGTCAAAATACACATTCCTTTTTTATCGTTTTTTGAAAATTATGGTCCTCGTGAATACCAATTCAACAGTGGTGCGTAGCGTTGGTTTTAAGGACAAGTGCATCCTCCCTACAGCCTCAGCAACAGTGGCAGCCAAAACCCTCTTGTCTTCATCAGTCTGTCGGTGGCTGTGAGTACACACGTTCCCATCCATCCGTCACTGCCCTAGGCTCTAGGGTGTCAATACAAAATAAGAGGAAGTGCTGACTCTTCTGGAATGTGCTTACTGTTAAGGGAAAGCAAAGAAAAACAAGTATGGTCACCCATCTCCTGATGGTATTTGTGTTGACCATGGAACCTTTTCAGACTGGTATTCTCGCGAGATTATCTTCCCGCTAAAGAATCCCTATGGCCTGGAGATGCTGCACCGTCTCCATGTCACGGTGCAGGCGTTCTGCTCGTGCTGGTGCTGCTACAATACAAGCACACCGTGCTGTCCTAGGGAAGTGCAGTACACACAGCTAGGAGCACCGCGTAGCTCTTGATAATGACGGTGACCATGAAACTGTCACTTGCTTATTTACTACTTTGTACTTCATTACTTTTAAAGTGTACTCTTCAGCTTGCTAAGGAATCTTCAGTGTAGAGCAGTGTTACCCCAGCATGAGCCCCAGCTCTTCTGTGCTTACAGTGTGTTTTGTCGAATCCAGTGGCTGAGCATTGCCGTCTAGGTTTGTGTAAGATCTCACAATGATGAGAAGCCTGCCTAATGGACGGTGCTCAGAAATTCTCCCCGTCGTTAAGTGACACATAATGGTATTTAAACACTAAAGTATTACGTAAAAGGAGCCACCTTTTTAAAGAAGGAAAATAAATCCAGGGTGCAGTATGGCATGAGTGGGTATCTCTTTAGCGGCATGGTGAGATCAGAGATTCCTTAACTTGAATCCAGCAGTTGCAGCTGCACTGCCAGCTCAAGCCTCCTGCAGGGAGCCCTAGGGGCCCAGGAGGTGGAGAGGGTGGAGAACCCTGACCACCTCCACTCTCGAAGACATTGAGTCCTGCTCTGGCTGCTGCTCACTCTCTCTCTGTAGCCCGGGGGTTAACTTGGCACCTTTGTCCTCTTCTGTCTCCTTGCACTCAGAAGTGTTTCCCTTCCCTGGGGTTCAAGAGAGGACATAAATTTGAGATCCCTGCGTTGCTTCATTATGGCTTCCAAAGAGTGTTTCTTTGCCTTTTTGTAGTCATTTTTAAGCTGCTGCAAAAAACAGTGAAGTCAAATGCCACAAGAGAACATACAGAAAAGGAGTTTTTGCAGAATTATTGACTTCAAATTATCAGTCTCCCCACCTACATTTATATGTGTATGTGCATGAATTCAAACAATGGATTTATTTGTTTATAAGGAAAGTGCATGCACATTCATTTGTTAAATGAGTTGGATATATTTTTCTTGTTCTGTGTCTTGTTTTTCATTTATGCTAGATATCTTTTCTTATCAGTGCATATAGATTTGCTTTATTCTTTATAACAGCTGCATAGTATTTCTTTGTATGGATACAAAATACATACATTGTTTATCCAGACTTTAACAGATACTTGGGCTGTTTACAGGCTTTACTATTGCAAAAAAAAAAAAAAAAAAAAAA
>NW_022900949.1:36614545-36633382 GCF_012274545.1 Fukomys damarensis
CAATCTCATAATGTGTTTTGGCCCATTAGCTGCCTTAAATTTTGTGTGTGTGTGCGTGTCCATGTTAAATTTATATATGAGGATGATAATAAAACAGTCTGGGGTTTATATGCTGAGACTTGTCAAACACTGGCAATTTCACATGCTTAACATAATAAGATTCCTCTCATCTTACTTTGTTTGTTTGTTTTTCATTTCTAACAGCTGTTGAAGCAGACAGGAAATATTTTGGATGCTAAGCTCTGCTGGATAAAATGAGAAACAAAATTAGAGTCTCCTATTGACTAGACCTGCATTTCATTCAGGAATGTTTCCAGCAAACTGTCTGCCCCTTCCTTACAGTATCAAAGTGTCACTGAAAGAATCAGGTGTGGAATAGGGAAGAAGAAAAAAATGTGGGTTTGGATTTCAAATTGGGTCCAGAATGACATCGAGTAAATTGTTTAAGCTCTATAGGTTGTCCAAGTACTAAAGATAATATCTATCTTTAAAATGACTGAGAGGATGCCTGTGGCACTGCCTAGCACGGCATCTGGCAGTACTGTCCTGCACAAGTGAATCATTGATTCAGACCAACTCTCTCTCTCCCTCTCCCTCTCCCTCCCCCTCCTTTCTGTAATGGTCTGGATCTCCAGACTGCAGGGACTCACTGAGCAAGAGCTTGCCCGTCTGGCCACACAACCACACTAGTGTTAACTTGCATCTAGAAATCACTTTTGCCCCAGAGATAGGCCCTGAGATGCTTCTGTTATTCACAGCTCCTCTTTCTACCCTAGGAGACAAGGGCATTGGGTGTGAGCTCAAGTCCTGGTTGGCACCTGTCCAAATCAGGCTTCATGTGTACTGTGACTGGGGACCCATGGACGAAGACAGCTGGTCTTAATATTCCCAGGGTCACTGTCTGCCACCTGAAACGTTCCATGCCAGGCAGCAAGCCCCCCCGCGACATTCACCACCCAAAACGTGTTACTATGGAGAAGCTCTAACTCCAGGAGGCCTACATTTTGGCATCACTGCCATTTCTGTATGTTGACTATCTTTTGTGATTATTCCCTTGTTAAATCAAAAGCTCAAATACTGTGTCCGACGCTGATATAGCTCTCATGAAATATTAATTGCCATTAAATATGAAAGCATAGCATTTTTTTCCAGATGAGGAAGAGAGACACTGGGCTTACGTGTTTTGGAATAGGGGAGAGAGCGAGCACCACAGGGGCTGGAAGAGACTGCCTGTGTAGAAAGCCTGGTGTGGAGCTTGGTGCCTTCATTCTTGGGGAGCACACTGCCGCTTACTGATCGCACTTTCCTTCTTGGGAAGCACAGTTCACAATGCTCTCCCAAGCCTGGGCCACAGGGTTGTGTGTGCTCTGTGCCTAACACGCGTCGTGGCACAAAGGCAGTCCTGTGCACGTGATGACTTCCATTTATGATTCTCTGCTGGGCTCTGGCCCTGGACGTACTTGCTTCTGAACACTGCCAAGTTCCAGGATTGTAGAGCATTTGCATGACCACCGATAAGGCAGTAAAACTTTTCACGGCATTTATGACTAAAATATTATTTTCAAGAAAAAGAAACTGAGATTTCTTTACCTGGCCAGTTGATGTTTAATTTGGGAGAAGTCTTGAAATGGATGCAAGAGGATGAGACAGTGAAAAGATAAGGTATCCTCTATCACCCTCTTGTCCTTGGTGTAGAATAATTTTGTGTGTGTCCTTTTGAAGTCATTCTTCCCCTAATTAGGATCCCACTGCAGAATGAAAGGCACAGAGTCAAATGTACGGAGGTATGCCGATCGTAGAAATTGTCCCAGTAATTGCACATTTGCTTTCTTTCTAGTTTTCATCTAATTCTGGGTCACGGGTGAGGTAGATTTGCTATCAATAGTCATGTCATTGCTTCCTGAAGGACTGCAACCTACCACAGGGAGGAGGAGCCTCAGACACGTAATTGTAGTCCTCAATAGTGGGGCAGTCGTTTGGGGGGCTTCCATTCGGCTAATAAAGCCAGCCTTTCCTTCAATTGCTAAGAAGGATCTTTTCTTGTAATGCCAGGGTATCGGGCTGGCCTTTGAATTGGCAGATGTTTCAGTCTGATGCTTGGAAGCCAGCATTTCAACAGGGCAATTTGTGAGCTTTTGTGCACTGGCTGATAGTTCCTCAAGTGCTTGTCTGTTAAATTGGTTTTGCAAAGAGGAATATTCCTTTCCCTGCCTTATTTTTAGATCAGAAATCATTCTTCCATATGAGCAATAGTTTTTCCTTAAAATATGCTTATGAAGCAATATCTGCCTTATTGAGCAATATACTGTACTGAATTTTAACCTTCAAATTACAACTCCCTTTGAGAGTTTGCAGCAGATTTTTCTCGTGCAGTGACCCTGTTAGAATAACTTCAGTCATACCTAGGTTCGCTGCATCTTGACCAGTTGAAGTGACGTGGAGAAGCAAATAACATCAAATCTTGAAATTGTGTTAATTCCCGCTTAAAATTTTGTGAATTCGTGCAAAACTCAATACTTCAGAGTTGGGTGGACAGAATTTAAACTGTGAACAGGCGGTATCTAAGTTTGACCCTTGATAATGTATGAAGATGAAGATAATGCATAAAGATGGCAGTGGCTTTTCAAGCCTGCCAGGTACAGAGAGCAGCAGTCAGCCAGCCTGGAAAGGGCGCGAACTTAGATCAGAACTAAATTAGTCCTGGCTGAAACACTTGTGGATATCGTGCCACCCTGAGTAAATCATTAAATCTTTCAGTTCCTCTGCATACGTGTCTATGAATTTGGGATGGTTGTTTCTGTCCAGTCTCGGGGCTGTTAAAAGAATTGGAGTCAACCATGCAATTGAAGGGCCGCATAGCCCTGTAGGCTCTCCAGGCACTGGTGTACAAATCGCCTCTACTTTCAGTTCCACAAGCTTTTCTAAGGTGGAGATGGTGTCTCTGAGTCATGAGAACTTTTATAGGTCCTGAGTAAATGAGTTAAGAAACAGCCTGCACAAATATGGACAGTGGTGGGCGAGGTGGCACACACCTGTGATCCCAGCACTCAGGAGGGTTGCTATGAATTTGAGGCCTGCCTGGGTTACATAGTAAGTTCAAGGCCAGCCTGAGCAACATGGCAGGACCCTGTCCCCCAAAAAAATAAAAATATAAAAATATATATCTATGTATACAAAACACAGGGGACAAGTGTCCCAGTGTTTGGTGAGGTTCTTTATTTTGCATTTTTCCTAGAATCATTAAATATAGCTCTCTCTTCTTATTTAGCATCTCAATGTCCTTATGGGCTGTTTACTAACTTGCTTACCTGGTAAGGGATTTTAAACATAGTAGCTGCTGGCCTGATAGTGAAATGTGTTTCTGAGTGAGTCTGAAGCCAGACACTAAGACGCAGAGGCATAACAGCTGGTATAGCACTGAGTGTCACCTGATGGAACACAACAGCAGCGGGCTGGTTTCACAGCCTGCAGCTCTTCAGAGAAAATAGCAGGCATTTACTTCCTAATTTCATTGGAAAGTAAAAATATTCCTTCTTGTGTCACCCTGGCTTCAGCTACGGACCAATGGGGGAAATTATAGTTCTGTGATTTCCATTATTTCTTTATCAGTTGCCTTTGGTAACACTGGATTGAGGACTCTTCACAGCTGTATTCCAGCAAAAGATAAGACTACAGAAAACCCATGCTCCTCGAGATGACGTGGCCAACAGATAAAGCAGTGTGTCCGTACTCACTAATTTTGTTTCTCTTTTGGGATACTGAAGTTTGAACCCAGGGCCTAGGCATCTCCATCACAGAGTTACGTCTCCACCCTGCCCCTTCACTCGCATTTTTAGATAAGCTCTCACTAAGTGGCCCAAACTGGCCTCAAATTTGTGATCTCTCTGCCTCAGCCTCCTGAGTACTTGAGATTTCCGGGGTGCACCACCTCACCTGACAAGTTGTTTCTTAATTTTTAATAAATGATTTGAATAAACTAAATCCCATACATGTATAAAATAACCCTAAGTAATGCAAGTTGATCTGTACATTTAATCCAAAATGATACATTTTTTGAACTGTATGTATGATTTACGTGTAACTTGCCTTCAAAACATTAGACTTTCAACTTTTAACACTTTTTAATATTTTACACCTAATCTCAAAACATTGTCAGTATAATATAATTTTGGATCATTTGTAGCTACTATTATTTTCTATTTAATGGAAAAGAACTTTCAGACGCTGGTCATTTCCAAAAATTATAAAAATCCGAAATTTATTGTAAAATATGAGAGAGTTTGAACAAATATCTCGAGGTGCAGAACAAGTCCTTTTAGTGTCTTTCTTTTTCAGTGACTTGAAACTTTTCAGTGGTTTCAATCCTTTTTGAATTCAGAAAGTTTTTATTCTCTTCATGGAGGAAAAACTTCTCATAAATAACACCCCGGACAGCAGCAGGCACCTCATGCTCTTTATTTGCTTGCCTGGCAAGGGCTTTTAGCTCCTGTTGTCACCAGAATCCAGGTGCTGACTCCTGAACTGCAGTAAATTTTAACCCCAGCCTCAGCACTAAAGGGAAAGCGTGACTGGCCGAACTGAATGTGATTCAACAGTGAAGGTGAAAGAACACGTTCATTTCAGGGCTGGGGCCCTGAGTAGGCTTAACTCTGCTTCAGAGTTGACTTTGGTTCGGTTTTTGTTGATTCTACCTGTGTATGGCACTTATGTGATAAATCACACGTGTGATGACCAAGTCGGAGTCTCAACATTTGCATTTTCTTCAACATTTATCCTTTGTGTTTCTAAACTTCAAACTCCTTTTTTTGAGACCCTTATAACACGTATGAACTTAGTGTACACTGCGGTTCTTACTGCCCCGTGGAGCACCAGAACTGCTTTCTCCTGTCGGGCTGCACTCCGGTACCATTGTCCAACCTCCCTCTACCCGGAACCCCCATCCATTCCCTACCAGGCCTCCAGTGCCCTCCATTCTCCATCCCTAAGGGAGCAACCATTTCTGCTTCCGTAGCCGAGGGACAACATGCAGCATTTGTCCTGCACATTTATGTGGTTTTTTTTTTTTAATTTTTATCTGTCCAGTGCAGCTCAGTTGCCTGAGGGAGCCCCTCATTTATCTCGAGGCCGATTGTCTTTCTTAGGCTGTGTGGGCGGGGCAGGCTGCCCATTTCTTCCAGGCCTTTTGTGCTGATTGGAGCCTGGGGACGTGGGATATGCCAGACACTCGCTAGAGGGCAGCAAGGGGCCAGGGGAACCAAGTCCTTTGGCCCTTCCTGGACTTTTATGAACGTGTGTTAGAAGAAAATAAAACACCTACCATTTTTTGAAAAGCTTATTCACTGCTATTTCTGGTAAAATATTACGGTGTCCATAATCTATGGAGGAGAGTATGTGCGTTTTACAAAACCTTCAACAAAATATCAGTGTGAATAAAACATCACTACTACAATGAAAGAACTCTGCCAATGTCAGTGAATTCCTCCGGACTGCTTCATAGAGAAGCATGTGTGCCAAAGATTCGAGAGTCCTCAGGGGGCCTATGCTGTGCTCCTTCTAAGAGCCCAGCCGTCTCTGCATGGGTGCTGAGGAAGAGACCTAGAGGCCAGAAACGAGGAGTGACAAAGACTAAGTCAGAGCAGTGATGTGGGGTGTTGTTCACCTGCAGCAGGTAAATAGCTGTACAGGTTAATTGTTTGCAGGACAGAAAGTCACTCACACTGTCTTTCAATACGGTCCCCTAAGGAACTGAGAAAGGGGCATGAGCATGTGAGTTTTCAGCCTAATGCTGTTAAGGGGGGCCTCAGTATCTCATCACACTCAGAGGAAGGAAGGGGAGCAGGATGGCAGGGGAGTTTCTGGGATATACTGAGGAAAAGTAACTGTGCATGGTGACAAGGGTAAGGTGTGACCAGGGGAAGCACGTGATGAGTCATCATGCACCACAAGGGGAGCATCATTGGCCCACGTAAGAGTCCTAGGAAGAGAAGAATATCGAGGTCCCCCAGGACCCTGCTAAGGAAGACGGAGGTGTGGTCTGCAGGAGTTGTGGCAGTTTTCCTGGCAAGGCCTGCGTATGAGCATTTGTTCTTAGCCATTTCGTTGCCACTGCAGACCTGTGAGTATATCCCACAGGAAGCATGAACTTTACAACACAGCTGACAACTAAAATTTAAAAATTGCAAATGAGTCTCCAAATTTCACTTTCCACTGTTCAGTGAGGATAGCTATAACAGACTATGGTGGGAGTTTTGCTTTTAATGCAAACACGGCTAGGAGAATATTGATCTCAGTCTCTGATGTTATTCATGTATCATCAGGTGACCTTGAGCTAGAATGACATAGGGTAAATTATATACTCATGATTTGGGGAAGAAATTAATAAGGATTATAGCATAACAAAGGGTTAGAGGAAACTAAAGAAAGGTAAAATTACTTCTTGCCAAAAGATCAAGAGGTTGGTTCTCAAAATATAAGTAGAGATTTTACAAGTGAAAGAATGGGAAAAACATTTTGGAAAAGGGGAAAAGAATAATTGAGAATGTCTTACCTGGTGCACAGCAGGGATCGATGATGTACTAGCAAGGAGGTTATAAGGGTTTGTTGTGGTTTACATGAGTGCCCCCAAGGGACCATGTATTCAAGGCCTGGTCCACAGGCTGTGCTGCTATTAGAAGGTGGTAAAACCGTTAAGAGATAGGTCTTGGTCAGAGGGCTTAGCTCACTGGATTGTGAGCTCAAGGGGAAAGTGGGAATCTGCCCCCTTCCTATCTGGCTTTGTTTCCTCGCTATGAGGTGAGCAGTTTACTCTGCCACATGGTCCTCCCCAACGTGCTGTCCCACACAGTCCCAGGCTATAAGACCAACTGACCAAGGGCAGATACCTTAAAAACTGTGAGTCAGAATAAACCTTTCTTCTTTTTAATTTGTTCCAGGTGTTTCGTTATAGACACAGAAAGCTAACTAACAGAGGTAGAATCTAGGCTGTAAAAGGCCTTATGCAAAGTGTGAAGGAGTTTGAAATTTATTCTGTGGTCACTTTGGAATGTATTTATGGAAAGTTGCATAATCCAAATAACAACTGAGGACAGTTTCTTGGTCTCCAGGACTGGGTTTAAGAATGAAGAAAAAATATGTTAAGAAGCAGGTAAAATTGCCCAGGTCTGAAGGAATGAGTCTGTGAAATGAGACAGAGGTAGAAGGCATGGAAGGAAGTAAGATAAACATCAAAGAAGGAAGAATTTGAGTGTTTACATAAGTCTCTAAATATACATTATCAATTCATAGCATGAGGGAAAATTCTATTTTTTAAAACTTGCATGTTAAAACCTTAGGGTATGGCCAAAGACAGTCTATTTCCACTCTTAAAGTTCAATAGTACCTCAGAGATAGAGGCATGGTCAGTTAAAAACAAGATGAAAGGTATCTTCTCTTACTAGCTCGGAGCTCTAAGGGGTTACAGATAATTGTGGGTTTGGGGCTTGATTTGGTAAAATTAAAATAAACTTGTCCTCATTTCTTCTGAAAAAATTAAGATTTACCGCATTACATGTTGATATAGTTAATTCACTGTAATTATTAAATTAAATGTCACAATATTATTTCAATGAAAAAACTTCTGACTTTAATACTAAATGATTAAAAACAAAACCAAAACAAAACTGAAACCTTGGATGAACTGAAATCAAGTTGACTAGCTGAGTACTGCATGATTTTAATATTCTGTAATACTGCTAAAATACTATTCCAGCTCACTATGTGTGTAGCTGACATGCAGTCCATATGTTTTTACATATCAAAATGCAGAAAATATGTTATGATTCACCAAATTATAAATTATGCTTTTATATTAGATATTGATAAATGTTTCAACCACATGAAATGCCATTCTTTTTTTTACTGCAATGGACTTTTAAATTCCTGGTTTAGGAAACTTGAAATGTCTGCACAAGATTTTCTTTAACTGTGATAATAAACTTTCCACATGGCAACAGAAATGACAAGCTATTTCTGCTATTCAAGTAATCTGCTTCCAAGCAGGGATGTGACTAACAGGGCCAAAAAGCCGGTGACCCTTACCTTTGGAGCAAGAATTGAGACTAATTAAATCATTGTCATGTGATCTCCTTTGGACAGTAACTGCTATCATAATGAGATGCAGAAAAAAATAGAAGGCCCCCCAGAGTCAAGAATGTCAGAGCTTGGAAAACATCACTTTAGCCATTCTCACCAATGGGATTCAGAAGAGATCTGACTTGTCCCATGTACCTTACAAGCTGAACAGCCCAACAGTGTCTCACGTACATTTTCCACTTCCCATTTTTGACAGATACTATGCTAATCGCTCTCTGGAAAATAGCTCTTAGCTACCTGCCTGTGCCTGTTTCCAGTTATGGATCAGTCTTACTAGAGCTTATCAATTATTTAAAACAAAAATATGGAGGACGACAGTAATGAGATCTCCACAGGCATTTCACTGCCGAAAGGAAAAATGAAGCCATGGTAATGAGGGGAACATTGCAAACATTATATATTGTTTATTATAGCAGGAATAAATTCTTGTTCATTTGTAGGAGCAAATAAGCTACAGTTATATCCCCAAATAGTTCTTCCTAATTTGATTATCTCTTGTGATTCCAGATTATATTAAAGTTAAAGAAATATGCATCTAAAATTTAACAGTGCAGTCGAGATAGTCCTAGAGATGGTTCTCCTCATGTGCTAAGATCTTTGAGTAGCTGTAAATTCTCTGTTCCCCCTTGTCATCATCGATCATTGGCATCTACCAACAGCCCTGTTGGGAGCCTGGGTGTCTTTACTTTTACTGGCCCTCTGTGAGAGTAAATCCTCCTGTTGCTGGAAGTTTCAATCAAGAGAAAGGGAAAGTTAAACTGAAAGGAAGTGAGTTTATAGGAAACCAATGGAGAACATCTTTGGACATCTGAATACACTGACAGAACTTCTGCTTTATTTTTGACTGGCACATAATAATTACACATATTATGGCACACAATGTGATGTTTCTATACATGTGTACGTTGGTAATGATCAAATCAGTTAGCTTACTTATTGCCTGGAATATTCGAAACCATCTCTTACCACTGCTTTTCTCCCCCCCCCATTAAGTTTATTGGTACATTTTAGGGATACAATACAGTTACATTTTTCAAATGTGGAATACACTGTTGTTCATTATAGTTTTCCTCAGCATTGCCGATGTTTCGACCTTCTGCAGCTGGTTATAGAACTTTTAGTAAGCCGACAATAGGTTGTAAAGCGTCTACAGAGAGAAGGGAGGTGGGATCCATAGAAACGCTTGTGTTATGATCAACAAGTGCCGTTTGGTTTCTTCCCTGAAGTTCCTGTTTACGTCTCACAGCCTTCACAGTGTCTTTTCAAGACCTGAGCCAGTTGGCTAGTGGCCACGGTGAGACTGCGCCATTCGTGAATATAAACACCTCACACATCTTTCTAGATTCTGCTTAAGCTCTGCTTTCCATTCAAATGTCATATGGTGTTGGGATGAACAGAGAACATTATTTAAGAAAAGAGGATTTGTTCAAAATTCTACCCAAATCCTTAACACAGAATAATTATCGGTATCATTAAGAACTTTTCTTCTACTTCATTGGAAAAAAAAAAAAAAAACCTATACTTTTTCTTTCTTTCAGCAATCGTCCCTTACATAGACCTAAAAGACCTCTTCTGGGAGAGGGAGAGAAGAGAACAAATAAAAGTAGGCAGAATGGAAACGAGAGAGTCATAGTTTTAACATAGTACATCTAAGAAAACCTGCAGCTGCGGGGCACAACAAAACCTACATAATTACAGTGCCTTTTTATGTTTCCTGGCAACTCAGAAAAAAAAGTTTAAAAATGTTTCCTAAACCTGTGCACTGGGCCCGTGCCTTTTGCCTGTAAATTAAACCTGATTGTCCTTACTCAGGGAAGCAACATTACTAAGTATGGGACACATCTTTAACATCAAACACATGCAAATGGTTTGCATTCTAACATAGCCCACCAGAAAGATAACCTGACCTGACAGACACTAGAAATGAGGACAGCCCCAAACCATGTAAAACCTCCAGATGAAGACTATAACGTACCTGTCTTCTGAGGGGCCGCCCTTCAATCTTTCTCAGTGTGTACTTCTCTAACACTAACACACCTTTCTATACCTCTCACGGATATGTCCTACAGTTATTTTTTTGTGACATGAGTCAATGAACCTACAACCT
The DNA here is from genome assembly GCF_012274545.1 of Fukomys damarensis. NCBI lineage: Eukaryota > Metazoa > Chordata > Mammalia > Rodentia > Bathyergidae > Fukomys > Fukomys damarensis. The sequence continues at coordinate 36,624,783 of NW_022900949.1, forward strand.
ATTTTGTATTTGGGTACGTTGAGGTCACCATCTCCTCTTTGGGGGAACCTCATCGGACCCCATATGGTGACAGGAATATTTGGAACTTCATTGGTCCTTTATTCCTATAGTGTGAATGAAACACAGGGTATACTGTGTCACTTACACATTAGTATTTGTTACTGTATTAGAGCATTCGTTTCATATCCAGAAAAATCATATAATACTTTTTCTTTTTCTTTGAGATTGAGAAAGAAAGAAGATGGTAGAAAGAAGAAGCTCAGCGAGAAAAAAAATACATGACCTCCTTCTAAGTCTTCCAGATTTCTTAGTCTACTCGGTTACAAACCTAATTAAAATAAATTAACAAACACTATTATTAGCAAAACTATGATATGTTCAAGTTCACTCTGCTAAGCAATTTGCAAATTTTATCCAGTTTCTTTTTAAAAAACCTCTGAGATGTAGAATTAGCTTTTTATCTTTAGGGGAAGTCAAAAGGTTAAAGCAAATCTGCTCAAGGCTGTGTAGCCCCTGAGTGAAGAACTAGGGTTCTCTCAGATCTGCGCCCCAAAGCCCAGACTTTGCCATCTCAGCTCTATGCCTTCCCTCCTGACCACAGTGCCTCCACAGCTGGCCGCCAGAGGAGGGAAGGCAATTTCGTACAACATTGGCGTAAAGAATTCTTTCTGCCTAAAATAGATTCACGCAATACCATTGGCTTTAACTAGTAGAACAGTGAAGACTAACAAGCTCAGAAATATGTTCTTTTTAGAAAAAAATCAAGATAACAGGGCACAAAACTTGAGCTATCTCTTTTTTAAGTACACATTTAAAATTTAATAATTGCTTAACTCTTCTCTAGTCCTCTGATTTCACTATTTACATCTAAAATAAAACATTTTAAAGTACCATTTTGCATCTTCCCAGTGTTGTATCAGTACTTCGAGTATATATCCACTTCCGGATTCTTTCTTTGTATAGTTGCAGGAAGTTAATATTGCAGGTGGAATGATTTGTAGTTGTTAGTTAACTCTAAAAAAACACATATTGTAGCACATATTTGTCATAAATCACTTTTTGTTACCCTGGCCAGGCCATTATTTTCTTGTATGAAGCAAAATACTGAGTACAGCAAACCAGAATTATATCCTACTTGGTGCTGGCAAGAGTGATAACTATAGTGCCTTGGACACTTACATAAGCAGCTATTCTGAATTTTCCAGGTGATAAAACCTGTTCGTTTGGCAACATCCAGAGAAAGCATTAGCTCCAGTTCAGTGAGGCTAGAATAACTGCAGCCCCTTGGGCAGGGTACCCCCTTCTAGGGGGCAGGGAGGGAGTGCCCGCTGGAGGAGAATTAGACCAGAGGCTCAGAATCCAATCACCTCCAAGAAAATGTACAGGAACCCAGGGCCTCCGGGAGGCAAAGGAAGTGTCCCAAAATACTTATTTACCTATCTCTTCCTTTACCTGTTCATTTGTTTCTCAATTTGTAATAATCAGCAGGTTTTAAATGATTCTCCTTTACCCTCTTGAAATAGTACTAGTGGTGGAGGGATAGCCGTTAGCTCTTCAGGAGTCTCTGATGTATCTGGTAAGGTGCCATCTGAGCAATCTCAGATTTACCCTTTCTTCCCAAGTGTAAGAGAGCTCCAATATTCCCAGCAAAGAATTTTGCAAAACACAGATCAGCAAAACACAAGACTGGTATTTACATACTCACTGTACATAATGTACAAAAAAATCAGCATCCTCTATTGCCCTACCTATCCATATATTACACTTTAAATGTAAATTTCCTATCCCTCTAAAAAAGATTAAGCATTATGAGGAAATCGATTTGCAATTTTTTTAATCACAGAATTCAGCATCATATGTCCAGAAGTTTACTAACAACACTAAGAATTTCTTAAAGAATTTGCTTTTACCATCCAGAAATCTCTGGGCCAGATTATTGCGACCTTAGTCTTTCTGGATTCATTGTTGTGAAGCGATGCAAGAGGGACAGACTTCTCCACATCCTGTGCTGCCAGGGGTCTCAGTGACAACATTCTGTGGCTGTTCTCCCCTACCACAGTCAATGCCTTAAAAGGTAGAGGATTCTACACAGGAAAACTTTGTCAATCAATGGGATGCTTTTCCCAGCAATAATAACGTCATAAAGGCACTGCACTTTGGTTACTGCCCTTTCCATTCTTTGTACAGATGACCTTTATCGATACCATTAACCAGATGAAACACTGGTTTGATGCTGCTCTTTCAGCCATGGAGCTTGATATTGATTGAGAAGTGTGATCTGAGATTCCGTTAGTGTCTTGCTGTTTATAGACACAAGAAGAAAATTCCTCCCTTTTCTCTAACCCCCAAAGTAATTTGTTTTAAGCAGCAATGAACACAGAGGAGAAACCAAGGATGTTTTCCCATTTTTGTTCTATTTCTATGAACAAAGGTTCTTTGGGTGAGAAAGCACATTGAATACTCACAAGGATGGAGGCATTTTATGGTCTCCATTCTGATACAGCACAAGTAGATCTTATGCTCTGTTAATGTGTTTGTCAAGGGTTTCTCATTATGTAACTCCTCATTAGTGTTTTCCAGTTTAGAAATTTGGAAAGCTTGTACTGCATCTACATGCATTTATGTTTAAATAATCCAGTAAATATTCCAGTACACTGATGTGGTGCCCTGAGAAAGGTGTATGTTTTTAGAGAGAAGATCCAGAGATTTTGCCTGCAGGTGGGTCCATCTAGCCTTTGAGAAGTTTGTCTACTTCTGCTCCCATTCAATAGAAGAGGAACTTTTATTTAGTTTTTAATGAATGATTACATAGGAGTAAAGCCTTAATTAAATACACCTACATTTAATTCCCCTAAGTTAACTTTTGAATAAAAGCCAATTCGTAAGTGGACTACTGTGTGCATTCTAAACAAGAAGAGTTTAGTGAAAGGTAGTTATTGCTTGAAACTGTGGCTTTTAACTTACCTCAGTGAACTGGGTTGGAGAAGGGTGCCATTTACGGGGTGTGAATTGGCTTGTGTACTGAGTAAAGGCTTTGTTTTGACTGATTTATGAGAAGCATAGAGCATGTAAGTAGATTCAGAGTGAATAATTAATATTTGGCCAATAACCACTAGGGAAAAAAGGGTGGAAAATTATAATAGAGTACCTGTACTAAACATTTGGGGGAGGCATGGAAGGATTCTTGAGCATAAAATGTGCGTATGTATTCCTTTAGGTCTCCAAGAACAAAAGAGCTTACATCAAGACTTGTGGGCATGGATGACTATTTATTAGCAAACTTCTGGTATATTAAAAAAAGAATATAATTAATTTTAAAATACTGCTTATCTGTAGCTTCAGAGAGACAAAAGAACCAAAATAACTAGAAAGGCAGCTAGGATAGATAAGAATGACTATGGGTGCTTGTCATGAAAACAGAAAATAAACTCTAACTCTAGGTTTCAAATACAGAAAGCAACCTTTCAGATGAAAGTCTTTTTTTTCCTAAGTCAGCAATAGCTACTTTCTTTTAGAACATGGAATCTCATATCCTATAAATTCTTTGGTGATGAAACACCAAGAGCAGAGATTTACACTCAGTGGTATGAAGTTGTGACATTTTACAAACATGAATTTATTTCATTTCCACCTTTGCAAATGACTGTGGGCCAATATTAAAAACATTTACCCTCTGCACTTTACCTTTGAATCACCATTCTCACACTTCAGAACTGTTTTCAGCCTCCAGTTTTATCAGCAAGGTAATGTGCAGTCAAAATATTTAAAGCCCCAAGGAGAATAGTTAGCAAGATGATATCCCACTTCTTTGTCTTGAATCTTATGATTTAAGATTTATATACAGAAGAGGAAGTGGAGAAAGGATTTGGGCACCAGGAAAGAGAAAAATGGACACAAAGATAAAGGTAGAGTGATAACAATGTTTGAAGATTTTGGAATTCTCTCCACTTGCATCAAGGCGTTGGACACTGTTAACTAAGTGAACTCCTTGTTCCTCAGACACCAGAGCGGTGCTAGATCCTCAAACTCGAGCTGCTTCTCTGAGTCAGTTGTGTAGAGGTTTATGTTACTCGGGACTGTAGCCCTTTGAGCAGCAGTAGCCCCTGGGAACACATTAGAAGTTCAGACTCAGATTCTCAGAGCTCTGCCCCACTCTCGTAACCAGCGTCTGTGTTCTATGTAGATCTCCAGGTGTCTGCACACACCGGACACTGGCGTGGCCCTTTATCTATCTGCAGAATGTGCCCTTGCTCCTTGGAGCCTGAAGACCGTGAGCGATGCTAGGTGGTGTGTGAAACACATGATGAGCTTAAAAAGGAGGAAATGCAAAATTCCCTGTGTAACAAACAGTGCTTTCTACTAGAGCTTGAATCATGAAGTCAGCAATGGCATGGGGTCCACCTGCTTTTCTCTGCTTCTCAGAATCAAACAAAAGCTTTCTCACAATCTTAATGCATGACAAATAATTGTAAACCATGCAATTTTCTTTACTAGCTCAAGTCTTTGGGTGATATTTTAATGTATTAGGTTTTGTCTTGTTTCTGTTTTCTGTTTTGTTTTGTTGTTGTTCTGGAGGGTTTTTTTTCTTTACTTTTTTGTTTTTTTGCATTTGTTTATTGGTTGTTTACAGATTGGGCATTGAAACCAGAATGTTATTCATTATAGGTAAGCACTATGGCACTGAGTTACACCCTCAGCCCTTTTTATGTTTCTCATTTGTATATAAGGTCTAAGTTGCCCAGGCAAGGCTCAAACTTAGGATCTTTTCTGCCTCAGCCTTCCAACTAGCTAGTGCTTTGGCTTTTAATGGACTTAAATACTTCCAGATTGCACCATTTCTAACTGGTGGTTTTATATGAATATATCCTTTTTAGATGCACAACTTCTTACACACATGCGTGTGAGCACACACATATACACACATGGGAGCATAGAAACACTTCTCTTCACACATTCACATGTGAAGGCTTCATCTCCTTCGTTGCATACTCTAGACTTTGCTTATGGAATTCCGGAGGAAGGAAAGAAAGCCTGTTGGTCTATCCACCAAAAGCATTGGCCACTTGAACACAGCTTCCTACAAACAAGGACAACGACAACAAAAGTAAGTTCTGTACCTAGAGGTGAGCAGAAGAAGCATGTGACCTGTTTCTTATCACATAGATTGCCACAAAAAGGCAAGTTATTAAAGAAAAAAAGAAAGTGTTTTTACATTTCAGTAGTGTATTTTAGTTAGAGTGGTAGTCAATATTTGTAGCTGTTATCAACACATGCCAAATGTCATGGTTGAGAAAGAGACAGGTTCTTACCAAGCCCTGACACTTTTGGTCTTACACTGTGATGTCTGTCGCTGTCTTGGTCAGATATTCTGGTGTATGAACTGGGGAATGAAGTACATGTTTGTGTATATGAAACTGCAGTGTTTACATTATTCAATTTTGTTTACAATGTGGTTCTTGGAAATATCCATTGAGGAAAAAAATGCTCCAGATTTGAAACTATGGAGATACTCTGACTGTACAAAGACAGGCAGCCATCCCTAGAGGAATCCTCTCAGCTCTCAGTTGAACATGAATGGGTTCTTATAAGGTGGGGAGAAGGATACTAAGGTGGGACTGGAGCCTGTACCTCAGATGAAATGCACCTGCTGTGCTACCCAGGATGAAGGCCAAAAAGAAAGGATATGACAATATGAAAACACCCTGGAGCAAACAGCACCAGTGAATACAATAATCAAAAGTAAAACAAAGACAAGCAAACAAAAAAATATGAGCACAAAGGAGATGGCATAGAAAATAGAGGTGGAAAGAAATCTAAAAAGTTGGATAAAGCCGAGGCAGAAACCCAAATTTCTCCACAAGCTTCCATTGCTATGCTTTATGTTAGACTCTGAGGTCATGTTAATTTAGTAGACATAAGCTCCGGGACAGAGGGTGGAGTGAAACAGCAGAAAGCGTACTTCTGAGTTGAGAAACCAAGCTCCAAACTGAATAAGACTTTATAAATATAACAAATAAATGAAAAGCAAGACAGCTAGAAAGACTCAACCGAAAATGAGATTACAGGTGTGGGAGAAGGAACACTTCTCTACTCCTAATTGTATCCTGCTGAGCCAGAGCATTAAACTGACATAAAACAGATTAACATCTCTTAATCCCAGGTACTGTAAATTCAGTAATGACACTCCAACTGAAAGACTCTACGAAGTGTTGCGGAAGGTGAGGCTGAACCCAGTCTAGGATGGAGGGGAGACCCATTCCAGTCAGACAGACGTGTGCAGCTTAGTGGCCATTTGAATATGGTAAAAATATAATATGTAAGTGTGGTACAGACATATTCTTCTCGAAAGAAACAATGATTCAGACACACTCCAGGGAGTAATTCCCGAACACTTCATAAAAAGAGCAGTGCGTATGAGGGGAGCTGACTCACCTGGAGCTTTCTCCCTCGTGGATGAGATTGGGGTCACTGATATGATCCTCCTTTTATTCCCATCAGTAATCACTCACTGCTCCTTTTGTGGAGCGTCTTGACTTCCAAGGGGATTCTTTTCCCCATTATTCTTAGCCAGTGGATAAACGGTACAGCAAAATTCAGTGAGTGAAGGGTGAAGGAGAGACTTTATTATGGAAACCACATTTAGTACTTTGTTAGCTTGCTTGCCCTAAAAGGCCAACAAATTAATAATCATGACAAAAATTGAGGAAAGGAAATATAACATCTTCCTTTTCAGAAACACATTTCTTTGTGCACCTACATGTGTGTGTGTGTGTGTGTGTGGGTGGGTGGGTGTGTGTTGCATATGTACATAGAGATACATAGCCATTAGATGGTAGAGTGGATGGATGCATACGGAGACATCTGAATGAGTACACAGCAAACTTGACAGTGGTTAATCCTCGGGAATAGTAAACCTAGGGTACTGGCACACACCTATAATATCAGCACTTCAGGAGGCTGAGGCAGGAGGATTGCTAGTTTGAGGGTGTCTTGGTCAAATTAGTAACTTAGTAAGAACAAGTCTCAAATTAATTTTTTTTTCAAAACATTGAAGATGTATGTAACTCAGTGTGAAGACACCTTGGGTTCAGTCCCTGATGCTGCAAAAAATTAAAAATTGAAAAAACAGTATTGGCAACTATGGATCAAGACAGTAGCAACTTTAAATTTTATGCTATACATTTTTTCATTCCTATATGTCACTTCTCTATTGAAAGGAAATCAAAACAATATGAGGAGAAAACCTCCTTCCTTCTACCTGGTTGCATTGCAGCCTTGAGTTGGTCCACCAGTCCAGCTGTGGTGGCAGCCTGCTTTGGTGACTTTCCAAGACACACGTGTATGCCTAGGAAGTTGCCAAAGATCACAAGCCAGGAGGTGTCCCTTTATGCATTCCCAACGTTCAGTCTTGTAAATGTACATTTAGGCAATATAGGGAAGGAACTCTATTCTTCCAGGAAAAATCTTTTTTACTTCTGAATAGACTCAGGAAAGCTTGCTCCTTAGTGTGGTTACAGAACCCATGTATACTTAATACTTCAGGATTATTAGGCACAATATGCCTTAACATTTTATAACCAATACTTTTTCCCCTAAGAAAATTCTAATAGTCCTATTTTACACTAAAAGGATGAAATGTCTCCCTATTTCCCATGGTCTGTATTCTTGGGAGTCTTAAAAATCATTTTCATTGTTAACATTAGATATGTTTTGTCAATAAGTGGCTATTTTAATTTCTTTCTGATACAACAGCCATCCTGTCAATCTTCAACAATAAATAAACCTTGAGCAAATTTAAAACATATGGGACTTAATTATCTCAGAGAATAGTCTAATTTCTCATCTGAACCAAACTTCTGATAATCTTACTAAATCCCTTTATTTTCTAAAGGAAAAAACTTAGCCCCAGTAGGTGCCATGCTTATCCAGGGTCGCACAGCTCTCGATGGCTGAGCCAAGGCTGGGAGCCTAATTACTTTTGGCTGATGCCTCCTCTGTACCTGGGGGGATTTGCTCTCCAGGCCTGTCCATCCCCTTTCCTCTGGCCTCAGACAGAAACTTGCCATGGACAGAACAATTCCCTCCCCTCAGAAATCTACTCCAGGCTGGGGCAGAAGAGGCTTGATTCCGTTGGAGTTTATTAATGCAGATTCACTGATGATCAATACATTGGGGGAATGAAGCCTGTGCTTATCTTTTTTTATTCATTAAGTTTATTGGTACATTTTAGGTACACATTATGATCACATTCATCATTGAGAATTTGTGCCTATGCATGATATATCTTGGTTCTTCTTTTTTCCCATTCCCTTCCCCTCCACCTCCTCCCTATTTACAAAAGCTTTGTTTCCATTTTTTCTCTTACTTTTTCTCTCCCCCATCCTCAGGTCCCCTGCTCATTTGAATATTTTCTTTCTATTCCACATTATCTAATATGCATTTTGGTCCTCACTGACACTTTCAATTTCTCACAGCAGAGAAACAATTCAGTATTTACACATGTGTGTCCTATTTATATTACTTAAGGGCATGGTCTCAGGGTGCATCCATTTAGCTATAAATGCCTCTAGTTTATCTTTCTTTATAGCTGAGTAGTATAT
>NW_022900949.1:36633524-36660661 GCF_012274545.1 Fukomys damarensis
ATATATATGATAAAATGTAGGTTGTGGTTTTAATTTTGGTATTTGGGCTATTTTCAAGATTTAGCTATTACACACCGTGCCAATATAAACATGGGTGCACATATGTTGCTGAGAAACTGGGTTTCAACTTACGAAAGATTAAAACTAGACCCATATCTTTCACCATGCACTAAACTAAAATCAAAATGGATCAAAGATCTAAATATTAAGGCAGAAACCTTAATCTTGTGGAGGACGGAATGGGTAGGACTTCTGAAGACATCAGTGTAAGCAAAGACTTTAGGAACAAAACCTCAGTCACACAGGAACTATCACAAAGAATCAACAGCCGAGGTCTCAGCTTGTTAAAAAGCTTTTGCACAGCAAGAGAAGCCCCAACAGGCTGAAGAGAAAACCCACAATGTGGGAAAAATTTTTACCAGCTGTTCTTTATACAAAGGACTGCTATCTACAATATATAAAGAACTAAAACAACCTTGCACCTTCCAAATTGAGAGACCCAATCCGGAAATGGGCATCTGAAATGAATAGCTGTTTCTCAGATGAAGAAGTAGAAACAACAAATAATCATATGAAAAAATGTTCAATATCATTGGTCATTTGTGAGATGCAAATGAAGTCTGTATATTTTTTATAAAATAATTTTGGGGTACCTGCTTACTTTCAATATCTTTATATTTTTATAGCCAAGATGTTTATGCAAATACATTACTTAGAGGGGAAACCCGACACTGTTTATCAGTAACCCTGTTAGAATTTTCCAAAGAAACAGAATCAATATGAGATATATAGATTTATAAAGGGGATTTCTCGTGAAGGATTGGTTCCAGGATTACAGAGGCAGAGAAATTTCATGATCTGCTATCTACCAGCTGGAGACCCGGGACAACCAGTGGTGTGGTTCCAGTCCAAGCATGAAAGCCATAGTACAAGTCCCAGAAGCACCATGTCTATAAATAGGGAGGCTGGGGCCCAAGAGCTTGGCAGAGAAGGGAAGTTCACTCTGCCTTTACCATTGACCACTTCCTATCCTCAGAGGCTTGAATGATGTCCACTGCACTGGAAGAGTTACCTTTGTCACCAGTCCAATGACACAAAGCTAATCTCTTCTGGAAACACTGTCACAGACACACTCAGAAGTAACATTCTGCCAGCTACCTGAGCATCCCCAAGCCCAGGCATGTTGACACCTAACATTCACCATCTCCACCTGTTATCCATGCTGTTCCTGTCATGAAGAAACATCACGATTAAAACAAACCACGGGACTAAGATGATTAATGTAATAACACAATTCAGTGTCTCTGGGCTTTGTGTCTGAATTTTGGACACCTTGTTCAAATTATATAAGCATTCTTGAATTTTGTTGTGTTCCCTCACTGTAGGAATGAATTACTTTGAACCCTATGACTTTATTCTTGATACTGTCACCATCTGAAGGTCAGTTTTGATGTCTACCTCCTAAATAGAGTGATGCATGTCCAACTTTGCTGTAAGAGTCCTGCTTTTATCTGGTGTCCCATTGTAACTAACAACAGTGCCTCCTTGTACTCTCAAAGGGTCAAACACTGACAGTAAAGTATGATGCTACCTTACCACTGTGAGTACAAAACATGCTCAAGAAGGAATTTTCCTCCTCAAGCTATAAGGCAGGTCTAAGCATTTTCTGCTGTTTGCGCGGTCTGCTCCTGTTTTCCATGTCTTAGTGTTTTATCTCTTGACTTCCTAGATTCACTGAAACTCCATTATCCTTTAAACTCCATGCACCTGGAAATTCAGTATCTGACTTGATTGAACTAGGCTATCTGCCAGGTCCACCTCCATTCTCCTCTCCACTGACTGTCCTAGCGTAGTGTGTGAGCAAATCTTCCAGGCCTGAAACTAATTAGATTACCAGGAGGCATTTGATGGAGGATGTGAGCTTTGCAGGGTAGTTCAACACGGAGTTCTATAGAAACCTCACAGATGCAGTTGTTTTATGTGCTGAACTCAAATCTTCATGTTCCGATGCCTAGAAACTAAACAGTTCTACTCACGGAATCTCTGAAAATTTTGCCAAATTAAATTCCAAACAAACCTTCAAGTGCTGTCAACCAGTGTCCAAGTTTTTTAAAAGTGTCCAAAAATATATTACAAGTAACTTACTGTAAAGAGACAGGGAACTTACTGTGAAAAAAGAAAGAAATATAATAAGCTTGTGAGACGACTATTCTGCTATTCTTCTTTCAGTAAGTGTAGCTCATTTCTTCATTTGTAAGCAGAGAGAATTTATGAAAAATGACTTTCAAACTGGTGATGAGAACTCATTAAATACTAGTGCCACCCAGTTCTAATACTGGATTCATTCATTTGTTCATTTATTCATTAGTGTATAGAGATTTTAGAAACAAGTTCACCTTTGCCACATCTTCGTACTTATGGTCTCTCTCTCTTCCCCTCTCTGCCTCTCTTCCTAACTCCTTCCTTCCCTTCCCTCCCTTCTGCTTAATTCCATGCTGTCGTAATGTCTTTAGTTGGTTGGAGAAACTAGTCTTAAAGCACTGGTCTCTGAATTGTTTCTCCAGTTTAAAACCCTTCTGTAGCTACTCATTGCCTTCAGGATAAAAACCAAACTCCTGAGCATGGTTTTTGCCCATATTCCCTTCTGTATATTTCATCTTTTAGTCTTGTCTTTCATTCTACATTCTGTCTCAATAAAACTCCTTAAAGTGATCTAAGAGTATCCTGTGTTTCCCCAGAATGTTAATCTAGGCTCCCCTCCCTATCCAAATTACATTTTGGTTTCATCTCTTTCTTTGGTTGCTTATAATCTTAATTCCATGCCACTTTGATGCTTCCCTGCAACCCCATGATTATGTGATTACCTTCCCAGTAATCTGTAAACTTTTACAATCTCCAGAAGGTAAAATTTTGAGGCACAATTTTATTCCCTTTTTTTTTCCTTTCTTTTTCTTCCTTTTTCTCCCCACTCATTGGGCACATTATATGAACTAAATAAAATATAAGGTTTATGAAATTCAAGGAAAGAACTTTAATTTTATTCTAGATAAAAATGTAGCAACTATGATATAACAAAGAATAACTACATAAAGTTCATAACCTAGTACAAATTTTTGTTCATAAAAGACAGTCACTATGGTATCTGTAGCTTTGATTCATGGACCAGATGACATTTGTGTACTTATATTGATGAATGCTCAGTAACATAGGAAAATTTTTCTTCCTGTTTAAATGACTTTAAGAAGCTATTTTCTTCTCAGTAGCAGTAGGCAAGACTTAGGGGAAAAAAAAATCTTCTCCCTGGAAGGAGGAGCTCTGTGGTGCTTGGGGGAAATCATTTTCCTCCTAACAAACCTCACCCTCTGTCTGTCTTGCCATCACCCAGCCAGCTTTCTGATCTGACTACACCCAGAGTGCTTTGAACCAGCCCCATTATCCCACAGCGTGACCTCGCCCCAGGACACAGAGAGCTGACTCACTGCAACGGGTAATTAGGAAGCAGTGGGACATGAGGCAGGAGGGGAAATCTAATTTACAGCTCACTGGAGAGCTCTGCATCAGTGCGGAGCAGAGCTGAGACAGAGATTAGATGATCTCTGAGTGCACCTTTCCAAAACTACCTGCTCTCCCCCTTTCCATTTAGAAAACATGCGTTGCAAGTGCAAGGGTTTAGCTTTTGCTCCTGAAGAGGTGGCAGGTGAAGGCAGCATCTTGAAACCACCCAGACAGGATAGAATTAGCTCTTGGACATCTGCTGTTTCTAAGTACTGTGGGCCGCAGGAAATAAAGGAGATGGCAGAAGCTCATAAGAGCTTTTACCAAATGTAAGCAAATATCTACCTAGCTGCACACTGTATATCCATAGAGGACAGATCACTGGCCTTTGTGTTAACAAAATTCGAGAGCTTAGCTATGCCTTGTAGCTAGGACTATCCCAGCCCATCTGGGGCTCTTTTCTTCCTTCCTGGGATTGCTGAGCCCTTAGAGAAATGAGCTATGGTAAGTCAATTGTAGACGTAAGTAAGTTTTTGCTTCCATGTTTAAGGAGCTGTAATAGATATATGTTGACTGGACTGGGAAGACAATTAATTTATCAAAGAAATATTTGTCAAAAGTCTGTTTCATACTAGCTCCTTACCTGAACAGGAGGATAATGTGATTTAAAAAACCTAAATAGCATGTTTCTGATCGTGTATTTTTTGGTATATATTTGTGTATGGATATCAAAAGAGAGAAAGTGAATGTATTTCAAGCAACTACTCGAGTGAATAAGCACAAAAAAATAATTTCAGAGAGCTGTACTGCTATGAAGAAATAACTAAGATTGGAAATGGGGTAGAAAGTGTGTGGGCTGGAGGATGGTTGCCTTGTATGGTCAGGAAATCTCTTTTCTGAGGAGGTAGCACTTGACATGAGTCCTGAATTATGAGAGGAAGATATTTGTGTGAAATTTTGATCAAAGAGCATGCTGGACTCGTGGGCAGCAGGTTTGGAAATTCATAGGAGAATTAAATAGGTCTAAGTCATGCAGGACTTCGGAGGCCACGGGTAGCTGGGTGGATTTGTACTGAGGACAACAGAGCAGCCCTGGGAGGAATGAAGGGGCTAATAGGAATCCATGGACTGGTGCGAGGCACGGGAGCAATGGAAAGCATGAGAATCGCCGGTGGGTGGGAGAGCGGGGAGGTTCACTCTGGCTGCTGTGAGGAAAGGGGGTTGTTGCCAGGAAGGGGCAGCAAAGCAAGCGTGCACCTAGATTGGTGGAAGGGAGCTGGAACTGTTCTATGGATTACTCTGGAACTGCTTGAAGCTCTCCTGCATAGAATCTCCCAAGAATAGAAGATTATATTGCAGTCCAGGAGCTGTTCATGCAGTCACTGTCTTTCATTGCTGTCGCCAAAGAGCTCTCATGACCTCCTTAGTGCATGCCTTCTTCTAGTGTTACTGTAACCCTGAAAGCTGAGAGGAACAGATCAGGAGCTAGACAGTCCCTGTCATTCTCCTCTCTTTATATAGCCTGCCCTGATGTTCACCTCAGCTGTGAGTTCCTCGCCCATCTCTGAGATGACACGACACCACATGTCCCTCTAAATGACTCTAGGGTTCTGAAATACAGAGCCTTTCCAGAGTAGGGTGACCTAGAGCATGGCTAGGGGACCTAAATATAGAGGGACAAAAAAATGTTATAAATGGTTGTGAAATGTGCTATTTTGTCATGTGCTGAATTCATATATTGACAGCATATGTTCCTCTTCCAATAGCTGGGGATGAACCAGGCCATGAATTACAAAGTAGGTTTGAAGGCCAGTTTCCTGTTGGTCACCAAAATTGCTAGTTCACTCCTTGCTTGCCCTATTTTGAGAGACTTTGATTCTTAAACTCCACACATGCAATCTATTTATTGTCTGTGGTCAGCCCAGTCTTGCTCTAAGTGCTTTGCTTGAGTGTGACTTCTCACACCTTGCTTCCTTCCTTCCCCGGGGCACCTTGATTCCTTTCGTTGGTTTCTTGCTTACCTCAAAGCCTACTTTCTCAGTATTTTACTCATGTCTCCTTCTTGCTCCTTCTAATAGACCAAGGTACAGTGCTCAACATCCCAAGTAAAGCTTACAGAATAAAAAGATATGGAATAACCGTGAATCCAGGTGATGTGTGTGTCAGACTCACTGTATTTCATGAGTCATCAGTGACATCTGTCAATCGACATGTTAATGTCTTAGGGGTTTTCCTTTGCACAAAGCTCAATGATACATAATTAACTGACAACGAAAGCACAAGAGCACCCCGCTGGTACAAAGAGCATAAAGTGCAGCTTCCCAAGATTTCTTTCTCAATCTTGGATCTCATTGGCTTATCTTTCAGGACTGAACAATTCATACCATTCCTATTGATTCCTCATTGTTTTGGAAAATATGTATCAAGAAATTTAATTGTCATTTGAGTATTATGCTTTTATAATTCTTTGGTCAGAAATGCATTATTTTCTGTCAATGATAGAAGAGTGTATTTCTTACACATAGATGAGAATTATCAAGACCAGAGTGAGCTGAAGAGTCAGGAACAGACAAAGATGAGCCTTGAGTGGTCTGAGCCGTCACTGTTACGTCTTTGAATTTCAGGTTGTAAAGTTCACTTTGCTCTAATGTTGGAGCCAGATGAGATGAAAAGGTGATGTGGCCGGAGTGATTTCAATCTGGGCCACTTGATATTTTGACCTTTCTGACCTGGGCAGTGGGTGTTGAGATTGGGGTGATTCCGTGAATGGCATGTAAGACACAAAGTGTGAGAATGAACCCAAAAATACTCATAGAAAGTTTAACCATGTTTCTGATCCAAGCTCAGAGTTTCTTTGAAAATTATACACTTTTCTAAAGAACATATTGTTTATCATTTACATGGAAAGGCTGAGATAGGTGTTATAAGTGTTAAAAAAAATCTGTTAATTGTTAAAAGAAAGAAAAAAGAATAAAATTATTATTATAAGGACATCACTACTTCAGTTAGAGCAAAATAATTTCTTTGCACATAAAAATGTTATGTAAGCGAAATAAACAGGACACAAATGTGTAAATACTGAATAGTTTCTCTGGTGTGAGAAACTAAAAGAGTCAGTACGGATCAAAATGTATAATTGATAATGTGAAATAAGAAGAAAAGGTCTAAAGGGGTAGGGGAAGTGGTAGGGGTAGGGGAAAGGAAAGAAGGGAAAGAAAAAAATATAAGAAAAGGAAAAAATGGAAACAAAATCTTTGTACATAGGAAGGGGTAGAGGGGATGAAGTGAGTGCAAGAGGATGGGGAAAAAGTCAGAACAAAGACACATCGCGTAAAGGTACAAATCCCAATAATGAATGTAACTGTATTGTATTCCTAAAATGTACCATTAAACTTAATGAGGGAAAGATAGAATGTTTTGTAAAAGATACCAAATAAAAATTATGTTTCTTTTCTGCTTTATGTAACATAATATTTGATTGATAATAATAAAAATAGGGTCTGGGGATGTAGATCAGTGGTAGAGGGCTTGCCTGGCATGCTTAAGGCCTTGTAGTGTGGTCCTCAGCAGCACCAAGAACAATTAGAAGGTGTCCGGGACAATGAGGGTGAGAGAAGAGGGGAGACAGGAGAAAAATAAGTAGAATAAAGATAGGCCATGTACCGTACAGGAACCTAGTAACTTCAATGAGTGTAAACATTATATCTCATAAACGTGAGATAGGATTCATAAAATAGCCAGGAATGAAAAGGGGGAAAGAAGACTTTAGAGGATGGGGGCGAGAGATGGGAGGGCATTAAAACAAACAAAAAGCCCAGCTGTATATACACATCATCCACTCCCCAGGATGATTGTAAACCGCATGTACTGCAGACATGTACTAATAAAAAGATAACATAAATAATAAATGTTTCTGTGTGGTCAAAATGCATCCTGACAAGATGCAAGTTGGAGTTTGTGGGAAGATCAAAGTGTCTCCAGTTCAAGGGCCATGGGACAGTTTGCTGACATGGGATAAAATGGCCAAAGACTTAATCGAACACCTGCCCTGTCACCATTCTCCATGACGGACTCCTCTGTAAAGACGACTGGACGTTCCCGTCCCTGAAAATCGGTAACTCCCAAAGCATGAACAATATTCGCAGCAACCACTAAAGGAAAAGATTATTTAGTAAGCGTGCCAAGGAATAGCCGTGACAGGGAAACTTTTAAAGTTAAGGATTTTAAGCCTGAGAGAGTGGGGGGAGGGTAATTTTCACGTGCTCGTTGTATGTGACCTCTGCCAGGTCATGTAAGTACTATGGACACGGACACAGCGGAGAGAGAAACGGTTTCCTCTTGGGCTCCACAGTGTGGTGGGCAGAACACTGGCTTGGGCGTTGTGAGAGTGTGACCCATTTACCGTGTCACTGAAGAACTACAGAAATGACCTTATGCTGGCCATATTTTCTCTGGGCTTCTGTTTCTTCATCTACACGGAGAGTACTGGGCTAGAACATGTTCAAAGTCTTGAAGAAACTTCCATGGTTTTTATTTCTTCTTTGTACACGCCTGG
Source organism: Fukomys damarensis (assembly GCF_012274545.1). NCBI lineage: Eukaryota > Metazoa > Chordata > Mammalia > Rodentia > Bathyergidae > Fukomys > Fukomys damarensis. The sequence goes on from NW_022900949.1 coordinate 36,641,575, forward strand.
ATCTTTTTTTTCTAAATGCCCAAATACTACATTATTTAAGGTATATTTTGTCATAGGTCCCCCCCCCCGCCCTTCTGCTTCTTTTTTTTCAATATATGGGATGGGAAGATACTGACTAAATCTGAGGGGAAGGAGGAGGAAGAAAATTAGCTACAGGAAGAGTTCATATTCCCGTCTACAAGAAAATTTAAATATAGCTACCACTGCTTTGAAAGGAATGGTTTATATCCAAACAGTATTTTCCAGACAAGCTCTGTACTTTTTTTTTGCCAACTCTAAGCTGAAGGCAGTAGACAGTTAAACAAGAATCGGCTCTGGAAACAGCTGTGCGTAGACAAGAGCAGTTACTTATAAGGTACTGTTTTTTTACTCATTGAAATCTTTAGGGTTCATTTGTTTTGGGGACCAAGAGTCCGTAGTCATTTGCTTGTCCACCCCTACCTCACCTCTATTCAGAGAGAAAACACTCTCTGAAATACTTTAGCTATTTGGCTGTATTATTTTGTAACTGTTTGACAGTAGAACCTCTTAGAATTGTTTTGTTTTGTTTTCAGGAAGCAGGGGGTTTGTTATATGATTTTGAAGTTTAGTTTAGCTTTGATTTTTATTGTTGCATCACATGTCTGTGTATCTATATTTTATTGTTTGTGTTGGCTAGCAGGGCTGCACTTAACATTAGAGCTGCACAGAAGTGCTTAACTGGGGGATTGTGAGGGGGTCACCTCTTCAAATTGAGGAACAGAGTCAGTGCAAAGCCAATCGGGTGAGAGGACCTAAAGGGCCAGCGTCTGACTCGGAAGACATGCTTTCCTGAGCTGTGCCTTTACTTCCAATTTGCTTCTGTGCTTAAATAGCAATTTTAACCCTTCCTTCTCTTCACTTTCACTTTTTAAAAAAATTCTAGTAAGCCTGCTCTTTCTTTCAAAGTAAAGTTTATTTAGGTTGGAGCTCATCTACCTTAAAGGAACAAGACTCCCCGGTGACATCTGAAAGCTGAGGTCAAGTCCCCGAGCCATGAGGGGCTGCTGGTGGCGGTGCCAAAGCAAGTAAATGGTCCAGAGTGGCCATGAGGTTGAAAGGAAAGACCCGGGGACCCCGATTATTCAAGGTGTCACTCTTTTCCCAGGGGCCTCACTAGCTAATTTGTAATATCTGCTGGTGGTCCACTAACCAGCCATAGAGCTAATTAAGGGCTCCCTGAGAAGTGAAGTTTACAGGTTTGCTACTGAAAACTCCAAAAGTTTTGTTTTGTTTTCTTTTCTTTTCTTTTGTTTTTGCTTCTTTTAAAGTATTTAGCCTTATCTAGATAATTGTCTCTCCGGCATCCGCTCACTCTATGTTCTGCTCTCACTGGAAGGGATTAAACACAATTTCGTGTTTGGGTAATTACTCAGCATTATCACCATGAATCTGCCTTCTGTAATGCAGTGGTATCTCTGGTCCATCCTGTGGTATGCAAAGCTCTCACTTCTTACAGCAGGAGGTCACAGGATCTTCCATTATTTTTACACGACATTTTTTCCTGTATTTCCACCTTCTGTATTAAAGAAGGGTGGGTTATTTACTTCCCAGTGTGTAGACTGTTTTCATAATTGTATTACTTCCCTCTTCCTCAGCCACTTGTTTGCAACTATTATTTTGTGTACTGACCATGAAAAACAGAAAGAAAAGTTTTTGAAGAATATGGATGGAGCTGGGTGTATTCACACATTCCAGTAATCCCCAGTGCTCTAGAAGGCTGAGGCAGGAGGATCACAAATTTAAGCCCAGCCTGGGGAGTTTAGCGACTCAGAGAGATTCTGTCTTAAAATATAAAAATTTTAAAAGGGCCAGGGATGGAGAAAAGTCCTGGGTTCAACCCTCAAAAGAACAAACAAGAAAAAAAAAGAGAGAGAGAATTATGGATGGACTAAGAGGCAGTAACTTTATCTGAGGTCCCCAGAGATCAGCTTATGAGGAAAGGGCAGAGGCACAGTGGCATCTATTTTGGGTGCTCAGGCAACGCTGGGCCCCTGCCCAGGATCTCAGTTGTGCTGTGTAGTAGAGGTTGCCATGGAAGTAGCTCTGGACTCTGTAATCTCAGAAAGTGCCGCTTGTTCTCCTCGCTGTAGTCACTGGGGGTGTGTGTCGGGGAATCAATGACTCACCAGATTGGCGGGACACACCTCGTGCTAATCAAGAGCAAAGAGGATCATTCAGTCCCATTCATATGCATACACGTGGAGCTGCGGCTCCGTGCTCTGTAGTGTAGAGGGCCAGGGGAGAGCTAGCCTTCTGGTTTGTCACGTTCTGAAATGTGGAGACCATAGCTTAAAACAAATGAATAAGCCAAGACTTATTTTCTCAGTGGCATTTTGACTTCCTCAACTGAATTGTAATGAATCTGCATGTTTTCTGAAGCTGGAAAATCACTGTAAAGCAATTTTTTAAGCTGCAGATGTTGGGTTTACTGCCACTATACACAGCAACGTGTGTTGTGTGTTTTGTCTTCCAATATGTTTATGTTGTGCTTTTCGGAGTAAAAAGAAATCACGGATTTCTCAACGACTTTGATAATTGTAATTACTTTCCTTGATCTCACTCTACACAAGGAAAAAAAAAAAACCCCAAAATATTGGGAGAGATACATGAAACTGTTAAATGAGTCTGGGGCGATCCTAAATGTTGAATTTAATTAGACTCCTTTGCTAATTGCTTGATCATAGGACCATACTGAGAATTGTGAGACTTGTTTTGTCTAAGTACAAATTGTACACATCCGCTGTAGGAAGTCTTTCCTGCGAGGTGAAACGTCTTGCGGTGTGTGTGACAAACTCTTCAGTTTAACAGCAGAGGGACTCCCATGGGTGCGATAGTAAATTCGGGGCCTGCGCATAGTGGCATAATTATGCCTGCGCATAATTTTTTCCGACAAACTGTTTAGAATTTTTTCACGTTCTTTCTCCTTCCTTTCAGTTAAATGGAATGACTTCTTTTAAAATAAAATGCTATTTCAGTTGAAGCACGTCACTTTTGCATCGGAAGTCACTATTTTCTGTCCGTGCGGTCGTTTTCTTCACTTGACTGAGTCTTCCGTTTTCATCCAGATTTAATTCTCACATTGATGCCTAATCAGGAAATTTGACATATCAAAAATGTGCCTTTTACATGGAGAACTTATTACCACAAAACCAAGAATTGAAAATTCCTGAAGAGTTGAGGTCATTCTGAATACACTCTTAGGGAGGCTTTAGTTTAGAAAGATATTTCTTTTAAACCAGACAGGGAAGAAACCACTAAAATAAATTAAAGCATGTTAGCATTCACTTAAAAGCATCCTTCTCAGCACATACTTATGAAAATGCCCCAGAGCCCCAAAATCCAGCCCTTTCTAAACTAGGACTCAATGGGCAAGCTTTATGTTTTCCAAGGAGCTGTCAAGCTGAATGGTTGGTGTATGTTGTGGTCCGGGAAGAGGGGCAGGGCGGGTTTCTGAATCAGAGAATCAGAGAAGAACCGTTGTTTTGCTGTCAGACAATCCCATGCTTAGTTAATTTCCAGTTACAACTTCGGAGAGAAGAAAAGATACTCACACTGATTTGTCATTGTTTAATCCATAGCACTACATGTATTGGAACAGTTTAGGCCTGCACAATGATAACATTCATCATAGGGCATTTGTACATCTCTCCCCTTTTTCGCATGCTGCCTCCCCTCTCTGTATACAAAAGCTTTGTCTTCATTTCTTCCTTCTATTTTCAGTTTTTTTCTTGTCCCTTCCTTCCTTTCTCCCTCCCTCCTCCCTTGTTCCCCTTCCCCTTTGAACATTTTCTTTCCATTTCCCAATATCTGTTATACATTTCAGTCCTTAGTTCCACTTTCAATTTCTCACGCGAGAAACAATACAATCAATATTAAACATGTGCATTTGATTTATTTCACTCAAGAGTATGGTCTCAAGGTCCATCCACTTAGCTATGAATGCCTGAATCTCAACCTTCTTTACAGCAGAGTAGTACTCCATTGTATAAAAAAAACTTCATCTTCTTTATCCATTCATCAGTCGATAGGCATCTGGGCTATTTGCAAGATTTAGCTATTACAAGCTGTGCTGCTATAAATATGGGTGTGCATATATCTGAGTGGTCTGATGCTTGTAATTCCTTAGGGAGGATACCCACAGAGGAATGGCTAGGTCAAATGGGACTTCCTCTAGTTTTAGTTTTCAAATGGAACCTCTACCTTTACTTTTTTGAGAAATTTCCATACTCATTTCCACAGTGGGCTTCATAACTTCATAAATTGGTGCTGCTAGACAAGTTAAGAGAAAATGTGGCCAAAGATAGAGGTTCTTTTTTACAGCGATGCAGTAAGTGTTTGTTGCATGAATACAAGTTTTAAATTTTCAATTAAAAGGGCATTAACAAATAAAATGATACTGAAACTGCTATGTTTTATTTTATCTTATTATGGGATCTACTTAGCTCACTGTTGGGTTTTGCGAAAATATGAATGCTGCATTAAGCAATATCACTTAGTAAATTGTGAACTTACTACTAGAAACAGTAATTCAGAATTATAAAAACTATGGCTGGGGGGGTGGCACACGCCTATAATGCCAGCACTTGGGAGGCTGAGGCAGGAGGATCTCTGTGAGTTTGAGACCATCCTGGGCTACATAGTGAGTTCCAGGTCAGTGTCAACTACATAGTGAGACCCTGTCTCAAAAAAGAAAAAAGAATTATAAAATGCTACGAATAAAAAACATCAGGCCACTCTGTAGGCCACTGTTCACATTCAAAATGTAGAGTTGGGGAACAGGAAAGTATGAAGGCTTGCTACACAATGACTTTGTTTTGTTTATTTTGCTGTAGGTAAGTGAAATTTTTCTGTACAATTCAGGATACTTTGGAGAAAATAAAACGGCAGATGGTCGTGTATTGTTACATGCTGTGCCTAGACATAAAAGAAGGTGTTCCCACTATTGGGACCTACAGAGTTTCAACAAGTCCCGCTGTAAATAAAATTAGGATAAGCTGTCTGGTACAAGGGAATTTTGCTCATTTGATTATTTGGAAGCTGTGATGATTTAGAAATGAAAACACTAGATTCATTTTTTATAGAGTAGGGTAACTAAGTGCAGAAATTTTACTTATCTAGAATCTAGAATTCTCAACTTTCCTTCTCATTTCTATATTTAGCCAAAAGGAGTAACGACTCCTTTTACATTTATTCGGGAGCAGGAAGGGAAAGCAGCTTCCTCCTGTCTGAGTAAGAGGCCAGCCATGTCCCCTGTGCTCCGAAGTCCCCAGGGGATGGAAGCGTTCTCAGGCTGCAGGGAGGTCAGAAGTGCTCAGTACACAAGGAGTGACACACGGTGCGTGGCCATGGGAACATTTTAAAATAACTGTCATTTTGTTAATGAATATCTGCTAAAGCATTTCCTGGGGCACTGGTGTTTATGGAATTTTAAAACAAAACGTTTAGGAAGACAGCACAAGGGCTTGCTTCATGAATCAAGCCTTTGACTTGCACCTTTGCTTTTTCCCGTGCACAGATGAGTGGTGCCCAGACGTCTGTACACTAAACAAACAAGCAAGCACTGAGCTCCCTTAGCCAGGCCCTCTCAACCTGGTGCCGGGAACAGTTTCTGTGCTCTGTCTCTGCTTCCTCTCCTCCCTCTGACTCCAAAGCCCTTCACACTTTGGCATTTACTTCCACCACAAAACTGAAATCGCTCCCTAGAGCTGCCGGTGATGCAGGAATCGTGAGTTAAATCCAACCGTACTTCATCCCGGTCTCCCCGCTGCTCTTTCTAACGTTCACACAGTCTGCTCTCCTGGACCTCCTGAAACAGTGTGCCTTTTAGGGATCTGGTCCTGACCCATCATTCTGCTCCTTTCTCGCCCTCCTCCCAACACCCATACCGAGGGGTTCATCACCTGCGTCTGCACTGAGCTGTATCCTCACCCCCATCCCTACCTCACCATAGGACCTTTGCTCAAATTTCATTCATCTGAGGAGGAATTTTGCTGAAAAAAAAGGGAGTCATTCAGAAAAATAGTTTTGGGGGTTTTATTTGCAATGGGTTTGAGTTTGGGATATTGGTAGATATTTTTGTTTATGACAAGCTTTTGAATTTCACAAAGTGAACCTCATAAGGCCTTGAGGCCTTTACAGTTTAAATTATAGGCAGTTGTGGTGCTCCACACCTTACATCCTAGCACTCTGGGAGGCTGAGGCAGGAGGATCCCAAGTTCAACTCCAGCCTATTCAGTGACTAACAAGACTTTGTCTCAAAATTTTAAAAAGTATGTGTGTGGAGGGCGTAGCTCAATCCTAAAAGACCCTGGTTTCAATCTTCAGTAGCACCCAAAACAGGTTTCAATTATAACTACAATGGCAACAACAACAAAACAGATCTATATTCCTTCTCTGTGAGCAGGTAATGATTCTCATAAGTCTGAGGGCAGAGAGAACACGAAGGGGTCTCGGAGAGTCCGAGGTGTGAGGCATGGTGGGATCCTCAGTCAACGCTCCATGTTCTATGTGAGCAAAGCACAGCGGGGCAGAACCGGAAGCCCTAGCCCAGCAGGTGAATGTAAGGAGGAGGAAGCCCTAAGTGCCTTTGCGCTACAGAACGGAGACTGCAATATGCTCACCATTTCTCAGGACCGTGCATGATGCCAGGCGGAGCAGGGAGCGGCAGACCTGGGGAAGGCAGGAGGCGAGCCACGGAGGACCAAGCCCACCTTCTGTGGATTTGTCTCCAGCATCATAAAGTCAGCCTCCTAGAGAGGCCCGTGTGTTTGGAGATGATGACTAGGAGCTACAGCTCCTCTATCCAGGACAAGGTCTGTGTGCCCCTGCCACCAGAGGATGCGTCGGAAAATGAGCCCCAGCCTAAGCTACAGTCGACTGCCAGTATAGAAGAATACAGAAATTATAGTTTATACACCCAATGTTGTATACATCGCCTTCAACATTAAATCATATTTTACGTTAAACCACTTCGCTTTAGCAACCTATTTTGTCATAGAAAATCCAGCTTTCAAAATAATGGCTTATCATATTGTCAAAGGTCTAAAGTGTACTTGTTTTGCTTTGGCATTGAAGGGATTTCACTCCTAGAAGGGCAAAGGATTTGCCCTAAAGTATACAAGTGAGAAAATCAGGGAATGTAAAGATTAATCTTATAGAAGAATCTTCACTTTATACTGCTTAATAGAGCTTCAGAATTTCATTTTCATTTCATTCAAAGTCAGATTTCTCAGGATATTAAATATCTATTATCTTTTTACTTCTCACCTATTGTAAGCCATGCAAGTTAATGTTGAAATTCTTTATATTGCTCAAAAGGATTGCCAGGGATTTAGCTCAGTGGCACCGCACCTGCCTCATAAGTACAAGGTCCTGTGTTCCATCCCTGACCCAGAAAAAATAAATTAAGTAAATAAATAAACAAACAAACCAAATGATTGTTACTTGGCTACCAGAGCCTTATAATGCCAGCTCACACTGGTAATGAGTGATCTTTACCCAATTTCTTAAAGCACAGTTCAGCTGTCCAAAACATCTGCTCTAAGCTACGAGTTCTATGGAGATCAAGAGAAAAAAGGAAAATTCTCTCCTGGTTTTCTCATGGTGTGGCATAACAAAAAGTACAAATTTGAGTTCTGTGTTTGGTTCCTGGCATCTAGCTTCTAATTAATCAGTTAACTGTGGTATAATAAATTGAACCTAGAACTTGATGCCTGCTAGGCAAGTTCTATAGTATGGAGCTACATACCAACCCTTTTATTATTTTATTTCTAAGACAGTATCTCACTAAGTTGCCCAGGCTAGCAGAGATCTTCCTGCTTCAGCCTCTGAAAGTAGCTAGAAGGCATGCACCATCATATTGTCTTTTGTGTGCTGGGGAGTTGGTGGTAGCTGGGTTCTTTAAGTAGTTTCAGGCATGGGGCTGGCCTCTAGAAAGATCAAGACATTAGAGAGGGTAGAACTTTTAGCCCATTCCCCACCACCCCCAAGAAGTGAGAAGGGCTGGAGGCTGAGTGAATAATCTGATCAATCACACCTGTGTAATGGAACCTCACAGATGCCCACACACTTGACGTTTAGAGAGTTTCTTGGTTGGAAAATACATTGAGGTATTTCAAGGTGCATTCCCAGGGATGGGATAGAAACTCCATAGAAACCCAAGAACAGGCAGTACTGAACAAAGCCCTCTGGAGAAATCTGGGAGCAGACTGGCAGCAGCTGAAGGATAGGACTGTTGTTCAGAAAGAGATGGTAAGCAAGAAAGACTCACCAACAACTGGGCATTGGATAGGAGATAATCGAAACTAAGACTGCGAAAAAGCAGAAACTCAACTTACAATAGGAGAGCCCCAAATCTAACTCTACAGAGCAGAATCAAAGCTGAAGTAGTAGTGAAAAATAAATGATAGCAAAAAGAACTAGATTTCAGACAGTGATAATCAGAGAGGCCCAGGTGTTCTGCAGGGCCAGGCCTGCCCTAGACTTCTGATATTCACAACAACCAACAAGAAAGCATCGGAGGAACAGGAAGTCAGCAGAAGCCTTTGCTGTGCCTGCCCTGTGGAAGCTGACACTGGAGATGATTGCCCCTTCCTGGAAGACCGTCAGGTTCCCCCAGAGAAGCTTCATTCAACAACCCTCCATACAGTATTTCTTCTTCTAATATGACTGGGGTGCTCACACATCCTGAGTTTAGGATCTAAGAAAGAATGTTTTATTTTTCATGGCCTGCCTTTCTGGCTTGTTTCCCAGTTCCCTGATTTTACATTTCTTTTTCTATTGCCATCTCTCAAGGTAAGTCTCTATGCATTTGAATTTTTTAGTAGGTACAGATATAACATGAAGATCTTCAAATGCAGATTTTTGGGGCTGCTGGTCAGAGCATTTTACTCAGTTAATATGGTAGGTGGGGCCAGGATATGCACTTGGGCAACTCCAGATTAGGATGCACGTGGTCTGTGGACCACACTTAGAGAAGCACGGCTTTAAATCATATAAATGCCTTGGAAAACCGGACAATTTACTGATCGTATCACACCTACTACCTCTATCTGAGAGTTATTACAGCTCTCAGCCCACCTCTTTCTCCACATGTAAGAGTGGAAAAACATCATTCTTTTTCACACTCTATCTTGATTTGGTTTGAAAATAGTCTACATAACTATATCCTGGACCGAAATACTGAGAGTTTTAGAATGCAATTCAGAAATGAAGGTTGATTGTGTTTTGACTGTCTTTAGTTCTATCGTATCCACAGTTTTAAGGGTGATTTATTTTTATTGAAATGTAGGTCTCTTCTGAGATATGAAGATGGTATCAATGTGTACCTGAAATGTAACATTTTATCTTTTTGCTCTTCCCGGAGTGAACTATCTTTCCTTCTAGTCTGTTCGGAAATTGTTCTTTCAACTGCCAGCATAAAGTCAGCTGCAGACTTTTGGTAGAAATTACAAAGGAGAATTTGAAATATTTACAGTGTCTCTTTTAGAACTGGAAGTTGGGCAGCAAGCAGTCATCACATATGGGAAAGATTTACATTCGGCTCAAGTTTGATGTTGTATAAATGGTATTTTCAAGCACTGTAGTCCTCCAGATTTTCCATGGCTGCACTAGATGCTCTTGTCTCCACTGAGAAATATGTTAGTCTAGGGAATACTGAGTAAGCATCCTTCCAGGCACCAGTCTTTTGTTTTCAGCCAAGTTTAGTGTGACTGTTTTACTTATGATTTTGCTCTTCATGAACTCATTGGAAAAAATGAAAACCTAGCCTAAAATAAATATAGCAGGAATTTAACCATTCATCAGTAAACACTTGTTATTACTACAACGCGTAAGTAGGTTTATACGGCACAAATAGCAGGTCCACACAGCACATCAAGATCACAGTGCATTGCCTCATAAGCTCAAGGTCCTGAGTTTGACCCCCGGTACCAAAAAATAAATAAATAACATTTAAAAGAAAGATCACAGTGCAGGTCAAAACTGTTGTGTGCTTACATTCGCCACCCTCTGAGGAAGGGGAAGGTATAAAAAGGAAGGAACTGCGTGAAATAATGTGTAAGACCAATTGTCTGAAAATGTAGGTAAGACTAGAACTGAATGTCTACATTTTGGGAATCAGTACTGGCCTCTTAAATATTTTTCATAATGGCCTGACCATCCATGCACTCAGTGTTTTCATGCTGCTGCTGTGACACATTCCAGTACGGAAGAAAGACATATTTAAAGGTAAAGGTAGGAGACACTAATGTAAAACATTGTTCTCTACTTAATGGCTAGGCTTTGAGAAATGAACCCAGAAGGGGCATTATATGTGTTAAAATGCTGTGATTGCATGAACTGTGTTCTCCAGATATTCCCAGCCTCCTGCTCCCCAGGCATACGGGAGGATTACACTTTCCTTCCTTCGAAGTTGTTCCTGCAACTTGCTTTGGTAACCGCGCGATGAAGCGATGTGTTTGAGTTCTTGGTAGAAGTTTCAGGTGTTCCAGCTGGGGTCATCCTGTACACTTGCACCTGCTCTGAGGGTGTAAAAACACATGCAGTGGTACCTCGGTTCACAGACTTAACTCTGTCTGCGATTCTGGTCGCAGAATTCGTTCCTGGAGTACATGCTTACAGTTGAGTTACAACCAGAGTCATGGAAAGAGTTGAGATCGTGAATCAAGGGATCACTGCATTTGGGTCTTGAGTGGCTGTGTTGAGCTGAGGCCTTGGCTGAACCACACTGCCCAAGTGACACAAGTTTAAGGAAGAGAGTTGCACTCATTAGCTCAGCTGTAGGGTCAGACTGTTGCTATAGGGAGCTACAAAAGATACTGAAAAAACTATCCCATATCTATGTAAAGAACAACTATAATACAACACTGCAAACAACAATGACATTTGAAAATCAAGAACAGGAATGAATGTGATGGTGATTGTACTTTGTCAGTGATCCAAAATTTTAAAATAAGCTTGAAACAATTGTATGGAAAAATTCAACATCATGCGCCAATAAAAAATCTGAAGCTTTGACTGCTTTAAAAACTGTATTTCTGATAAAACATGGTTACCAGGGTAAAAGAATTCAGATTCTGCTGGTCCTGAAGGCGCATTCTAAAGCCAAGGGTTGGAAGGAAACAGAGTATCATATGTTACCTGTATAAGCCAAGCCACACATAGTGTACTCACAGCCTAGACTGCTTTAAAGAAACATGGTCGAGTGACTGTATTTTAAAAATCCATTGAAGTCCCCTGGAATATTTTCAACTATGTCCCAACCCTTCACTTATTGTTTTACCTCTGAAAATTCTCTCAATCCTTCCCTCAAATTCTGTCTCTCATTCCAGTTCACCCCAAAGCCTCAAAAAATGTGGGGTTTGTTCCCTGAAATCCCATTCAAGTCCTCTCCTTTTCCATCATGTCCTTTATCCTCCATGTTCTTCTACTCTTTGTTCAGGTTTCTCTAAAAACCAAAGCTAAGACCGAGTGGGCAGACTGAGTATCCTTCAAAGTGAGAAAAGCCAAGAATCAATGGCATAGCATTCTGTTGGACACAGTGAAGGCATCCAGTCTTCCACATCTGCAGTAGCACAGCAGTACATCTTCTGCACAGGGAGCCTCTTCTTTTAAAGTTTTATTTTATTTTTAATGGAAACATAATTATAGTAGTACCGGAGTGTGGTGTGGTATTTTGATACATGAGCACCTGTATTAAGCACACCTATCACTTAAAATATTTATCATTTCTTTGTAGTGGGAATATTCAAAATCTTCTCTTCAGCTGCTTTGCAATATGTAGGATTGCTGACTGCTATCTAAAAGATGCTTCTTGGAAAAAAAAATTGAATATTGTGATTTTCCCATGAACGCATGGCAAGCAAATCGAAGGGATAGCCGTATGCTCTGAAGGAGCCCTCTGCACACCATGCACCCTACTGGTATTTTGAGAGATCTCATGACCATTTATGGATAATACTCCAGAATGCCACTCATTCAGGAAATGCTTCTGTCTTTCCGCCCCAGAGTATCACAGCTTAGTTTTATTTTCTTGGGAAATGCCTGATCCCAAAGAGCTGGCATTGTTTCTGCTGTAGATATCCAAGATCATCAAGCTGATTCATCATAGTACACTTCAAAGCACTGTCGGGCCTCATTGCTGCATCACAGAAGGACATTAACAAATCGCACCCTTCAGCTAAGAGGTGGACTTGTTTTAATCTTGTCATTATTTAATTGGGCTAAAAAATATCATCATGTGCAGGGAACCCATTGTTTTTCCGTATTGAAGAAATTTTTGTTGAAATGGAGGAATATTTTTTTCTGATATCATAAAGACAATAAGAGGGCTGACAGATTTTTTTTTTTTAAAAAAGCAGTATTAACGCTCATTGTAGAATACCAATAAATGTTTAAAGGAATTTTTTGTGTTAACAGGTCATAAATATTATGGTATATACCATCCACTATACTCTTCTTCTAAGAAGAGGAAGTAATATAGAATTTATTTGCTTTAGATTTGCCTAAATAGTAAGTGTAGTGCACATACTTGAGTCTGAAATATCCCCAAACTGTATATTTCAAGAAACTGCCAGCAGTAATTTCAATTGCTCAGCTACAATAATTTTTGTGATGAGGAATCACCAAGGAAACAGATCAAACATGTCTTATGTTTCTAGATCTTAAAAGATATTTTCTTAGAGGTGTGTGCTTTGATTTCTGGCCATGTTGTTAACATATTGGGACTAGGGAGTTACCAAGTGCTCAAAACATAGCCCACAAAAATAAAAATGGGATTGCTGGAAATTTTAAACTTTATTTTCCACAGAATATTCAATGGATAGGATAATCCTTCTTTTTAGTTTATTTATAGCACTTGCCAAACTCTTCCATCATAATTTATTTTTAAACAAAGGTTTAAAATGATCGCTTTTAAAAGAGAGATCTTTTATAACAAGTAAGATATATAAGGGAATGAGATTAGGGTATTTCCTGTCATAAAAATAGGGCAAAGTGACTATATATTGCAAAGACAGTACAAATAGTTCCAGTGGTGCTCTCTGCTATATTAATCCACTATTCCTGGTACACTAGGTGTTGCCCAAAACACACACACAAGAAGCAGTGCCTTCTTTAAAAAAACAAAAAACATAATTTATTCTAAACATGCATAATGTGAAAAACAGGAACAATTAATAGGGGAATTGAGTAAGATGATCTCCAATAGAAGTTGCTGAGGCTTCACCCAAGAAGAAAGGTTCAGATTATTTAATAGTACAAAATAGAAAGAAAAGAAGACTAAGAAAAGTTGTCTTCTGTCTTAGGCCATTTTCTTTTGGGAACAGTACTCTTCCTACTAGGGAAAAGCATGACCAACATCTCAATCGGACAGTTTAAATATATATCATAGAGAGGGATATAACCTTACAACCTGATGCCTTGAGGGGAAAAATCTTTGTGTCTTTGGTTTCAACAAAAGTCTATTTTCTGTTATAATTTTAAGTTGTGTGAGGCCACTGAGAATAGATGTGTGAATCTTTTGCACTGCAATTTACATTTGTCAAGAGAATATCTGCATTTTATTGAAATAATAAATCTGTGGAAGAGAAAGATGCCATGCATCACTGGAGATTATTTTGTGTATGTTTTCAGTATCTTTTTCACATTATAAAATCAGTGGTATAATCAGTAAAATATTTGTATTTTGTTTTAAATTAATCATCACCTAATCACCCATGTTCATCCCGGTGGCCTCTGGATTAACATGAATGTGTTAGCTGTTCAATGCTAACTCGGTCACAGCTAGCAATTAGTGTTACTTCCCTGGAAGAAGGATTTCCCCTACATTTTCCCATTATCCTTCTATCTTCAAAATAGTAATGCTGAATCTTTAGAAAGTTTAAATTGTGTGGCTTTTTGTATGCACCACACTGAGCCTGTGTTCATGACCACTGTTTCCTCTCACTCGTCTCCTGGGATGTTGTTCTCCAAGTGATAAGACAAAGATCCACCCTCACGCATTTCAGGTTGCATGCATCCCTAAACAGCAGCCAAGGAGCAATGTTGAACCACAGATCTTTTCCAAGGAGGTAGATATTATCCAGTTTCAAGGGATCCCCATCAGGTAACCACTAGGAAGTTACTCCTCACCACGAATTTTCCATTCCATGTTTCAGATTTTCATTATTTAACATTTTTTAAATCGTCAACTGTCTCAGGATTGATGTGTACATTAATACAGAATTCATGCAAGGTTCACATAAGGGAATCAGTGTTACCATAGAAACAAGAGCACACAGAAATAACCTAATGGCCTTTTGTTTTGCGTCTTCCTTTTTCTTGTACTGAAAGGTAACATAGTTTATTGAGAAAACCATGGGTGGCAGATTCCAACAAATTTAGGGCTTCAAATAGATTCATAATTGTGGAATAGTTTGGTTCTCAGGTCCTTTCTCCATAGAAGAGCAATAACCCCACTGTTACAAGGCTGTTGTGCAAGCTAGTGAAACAGCGTATGTAATGATTCTACTTAAAAACTTGAATGTAGTCAGTGATAACTAGGGTCCTTCTCAGTTGCTCTGGTTGCCCACAAGGCCTGGATGATATTTTTGCTAGGCTTCTTTGTTTTATTTTCCCATTCTCTCCTTCATGTAGCCCTCATTTCATTGCTGTTATGTCAAGTGGCCCTAATGAACTTTTATAGAAAAAGAAACATGAAGCTTCTTCGGTCATGTTTAATGATGAGACAAACAATGTATTCTCAGCTGAAAACAATATCCAATTCTTCTGTCTCAGAATAATAAAGATAAAATGTTAGTTTAGATGTCAATTTAACCCTTTGTTAAAAAAATCACAAATAACTTGTAAGACTTGTAGAGATTCCTTCTAAATATTGGTAAACTTTAGAGATACTAATGGCAAAACTCATTTATATTACTCCTTTAAAATGATGCTTTGGCCAGGAAAGACATCAAATCTCTATCCATTTCAACTGCCTACATTACCCCAAACTTCAGTGGAAAGACTTATATAGTAGAATCTCTTGGTCCCTTATCCATTTTTGAAAATGAAAATTTGAGGAAAGGATGTGAAATGTTATCAACTCTTTAATATCTGATGATTTTGTCTTTTCTCTAGCAATTACAGAAACATAGAGTTTGGACCGAGACCCTTCAGTCTGGTGACTCCTCCCCATATGCTTCCTGGTGGACGAAAGCCAATACTTGTGAATAGGTCTTACTTTTTCTGCCACCGAAAGCTAGACAGTTTATTGGAAAGACAATAAGTTGTAATTCTAAAAAATCAGAGTTCACACTCCATTGTTTTGGGAGTTTAGTCAATAAATAGCTCTTTACATTTGCAATATATATCAATTTAAATTTATTGCCAGATTCCATGTAGAATATCACTATAACTGGAAATTTATTCATATGTAATAATCATTAAATACTCATATCCCGGTTACTGTGGTCTTTCTTATTTTTTGGCAGTCAGAATCTGAGATAAGGCTGTTTATTTGTATGTTATTTTCTCAGTTTAAGAGAATTTTTTTGGGTACTGGGGATCGAATTCAGGACCCTGTGCTTGCAAGGCAGGTGGAGGAACCACTGAGCTAAATCCCCAGCCCTAAGAACAAGTTTTAGGAATTTTTAAGATTTTGTTATTTTGCATTTTTAATTTAGCTACACAATGTAGCCCTTTTTCTAAAATAAGAGATTTTTCAGTTAACATGATGGAGAAAAAGCAGCTGAGAATTAACTTGTATACACACATACATAATGGTAAAAACATAAAACTCCAACGAAAATTAACTGTGGTTGTTTCTTTGCTTAAGAGAATCTGGCTCATTGTAATTTACTGGGCTATCTATATTTCATATTAACTCTATCTTCACCTAGTCACATAAGTTTGTCTTGGTAATATCTGGATCAATATAATCATGTTAACAGTTTCATATTAATTTATTTACACTGACACATCATCAACAAGTGGTTAATGTCAGTTCCCTGGAAGAATTTTCCCTGCATGCGGTAAGCCGTGCTGTGTAAAATGTTACCACTGTCCTACTGTCCCTGTGTAGCTGAGAGACAGGTTGCTAGATTTTAAATGTGTGTTAGTAGTCTGAATTTCAAGTTTACTTAAAATAGATATTTATAGGGCTTTCTTCTCTGTAGTACCTCCCTAGTAATTTTACGAATCTTAGCTGTATCATAACTTCTCAAGTTCCAGTTACAAAAGCCCAATTCTAGCCACCATCAGCAAAAAATGGAATTTATTAGATTGTAAAATTAAGCTTTCCAAGGGAAGCTCAGCCCTCAGGCATGGTGTATCAATCTGGGTCTAATCAGAGGAAAGAAACCACGTAGTAATTGGAACAGAGAAAGTTAGAGACAAAGAACTATAACAACGGATTAGAATATCAGAGGATTGGCTAGTATGTAGGAAAAACAGATCCTAGGAGCAGCCCGGACCACAGCAGGGAGACTGAGCACCAAGGAGGATTGCATCACTGTGCTAAAAGCCAGGCCTCACTGGTAAGGGTGAGGCCTTGGTCTACTGGAAAGCTGAAAGTCACTGTCTGCTTAGGCCATACAACTTTCTGGAAGCTCCTTCCCTATAACTTACAGGAAATGTGCCCTCCAGGGTACCATGATACTCCTGGAGCTCTACAAACCTGCCTGAGATGGCAGAGGAGGGATCGGTGGAGTTGCTTGAATGCTTTGGTCACTGTGCACTGCAGATGCCAAAGGCTGAACAGATGTAGGTGCTGGAGGAGTTGGGCCTGAAGGAAGTCATGCTGTGAATGCAGGAGCACAGAGACCAGAGGAGATGCCATGTGTAGAGGACCCAGGAGTGAGATCCCACCCCCTTTGGCAGTGTCTTTTTTGCCCTCTACTGACATTGATTAACGTGGTGCCAGCTGGAGAAGGGAAATTATTAAAGGCACCATATGCATTTTTATAATCAAACATCAAGAGTTAGAATGGAAGTGGCCAGATCTGAAGATTCAAATGATGTCAACAGGATTTGCTCTTTCTCTACTCCTCAGTATTGTTTTCTTCTACTTTGGCAGATTCCATATTGTGTTTGAATGATTTTAGCAGCAAAAGATATTTCTCTTATTGGCAATTGTGACACAAATCCCAAAACTGGGTTTTGTGATGCTAAGGAGCCTAGCTTGTGTCTCTTGCCATTCCTGTCACCTGTATACCTGAGGGACGTGATACTATTTGGCACCTCCTGTGATATAACTCGTCCATTCTCAATTGTATCACACTGCTATTATGAGAGTAAGGAAGAATGGTTCAGAATAAGTTAAATCAGTAATGCTGCAGAATTTATCACATACCTTGAAAATGTGTCTTCAAATCATCTGAGCTATATTTTTCTATCATTTTTTACAGAGTCTTAGAACTTCAAGTGAAATTCAAAACTCTCTAGTCTAGCCAAAAACCTTGAGTTTATTACTAAAATAGACAGACAATATCAAGAAACAAAAGGCATTATTAGAATTTGTTTTGAACACTGGATTTCTGTTAAAACAAAATAAAAACGTTGGAGATGTAAATTTGTCAATGAGAGAACCTATTAATTAACCATTTTCTCTTCATAATAATGGTACACCTGTGTCATTTCATACAACTCAGCAGTACAAAGGAAGAAGTTGCTAACAAACTGGTCAAGAAATTTGGGGTGGAGCCCAAAGCATTATGCTGAATGAAAAATATATCTCAAATTGCAACCTATAGCAAGATTCCATTTTAGGTAATGTCCTTAAAATGGTAGAAATAAAGAGCTGAGCTATGACTGCCAGGCTGGGGCTGGGAAGCGGACATGTGTATAAAGGACGTGACTACCATGAGGGAGTCTGTTGGGGAGAGGGAATTGGAATAGTTCTGCACCCTGATCATTGTAGTAGTTGCACACATTTAGTATATGTGATAAAATTTCACAGAACTGTAGCCCATTCCCTCCCATCCCCTCAACCTCAAATAATTGCATGCAAAATCCGGTAAAACCCCACATAGGCTAATTTGATAATTCTACTGTGGTTTTCAAAGATATTGTGAGTAAAGACTACAGAAAACAATCTGTGTCTGGAGTTGTGCTGGGTGTCTGGATGTCTTCAACCCACTGAAAACATCTCCCTTTCATGGTTATTCTGACTTTGAGGAAGAGCTGGAAGTCACAAGGTGCCTGGGCTGGTGAATGAGGTGCATGAAGACATGTCATGTTTTCATGAGCCTGCCCTGCCATCGGTTGACACTTGGCAGCATCCCTACCTATAGCTGTGATCACACTTTATAGGGACACCCATGAAAGGGAACTTCCAGAACAGCTGCAGAAAGTGCAAGAATGATGGGTTAAGTGCATTCAAAGTGAAGTGGAGTAATTTGGAGGGGAATTAATTAAAGCATCATGTTTTTATTGTAATGCTCTTTTTTAATTTACCACACAATTGTTTTTGTTTTTGTTTTGTTTTGTTTTTTGTACTGAGGATTGAACTTGGGTCCTTGCACTTGTGAGGCAGGTGGCAGAACCACTGAACTAAATCCCCTTGCCCTAACACCCACCACATTTTTAATAAGTCCTTGCATATTTGAAACCTCCATTCCAAGGTAAAATTATTTCAGATTAAAATTGGAAAAATTAAGAGTTAATAATGCAAATTGAGAGAGACTCCTGAAAAATAATCAGGAAACTGAAACTGAAAGTTGTTTCCTTTTCAATTTTTTATATGTTCATAATGAACAAAAAATGATTATCAAAAATGAGTGTCTATAAGAAACAAAAAGCAAATGAGTGTTTATACTATGACGATGGTGCCTCAGTTCGCAGACTTGATTCTTTCCACAATTCTGATCACAAACCAAGTTGGAGGAGAACTGAATCAAAATCAGTGGTTAGACTCAATGGAGACCTTATGGGGGAAATTTGATTCTAAAAGTCAAAAATGCTTTAATAATAGTAGGCTCAAAAATAGCACTTATCGGGCTGGTGATTTAGCTCAGTTGTTCTGCTGCCTGCCTCACAAGCGCAAGGACCCGAGTTCGATCCCCAGTACAAAAAAAAAAAAAAAAAAAAA
>NW_022900949.1:36660740-36663904 GCF_012274545.1 Fukomys damarensis
AAAAAAAAAAAAAAAAAAAAAGCACTTATCACAAACCTAAGTTTATATTAATCTGAAACACTTAGTAAAATAGTAGCAATAAAGCTCATAATGACAAAACAAAAAAAGCAATAAAAATAATTATTAAAAACACATACAAATAAGGAGAAAAGAAAGTTAGAATAAATCCTATGTACTCAACTAAAATTGAAGATATTATATGGAATAATTTTTGAAATATATACTGAGAATTGTGTATAAATGGGTACACATATACGAACATACATATATTTCCTAGCTGTTCACACTGAGAAATGTGAGCCTCAGAAGCATGACCACATATCAGGCACAGATTTTGGTTTGTAAACATCACCTTTCAATTAGTGTAACTTGGGCTCCATGAGAGATCCTTGGTTCCTTGGCTGGGGTAGGGAACCTGAATCATCTTTTGTTTGAGATAATAAGAATTCCCTTTAAAATGAACACACAACCAAAATTGGACAGTGGCATATTGAAACAGCATATAAACCCACCTGAAAATATTTCCACAGCCAAAGGGAGAATAACTGAGCAACACAACAAATAATATTAGATAATAAATCAAAAGAGTACAATTAAAACCCAGTAGCCCTCATAAACATGAATAAATGATTGAATATTTCTTTAAACTGAGATAGAAGTTAGAGTTTGTCCTTATAGGTAATTCAATTTAAGAAATATTCAAAGGATGAAAAATACAGTAAGGAAAACACACTTAGAACTTCCCAGTAATAATGACTGCAAAGAAAAACGTATCTATAAATGCTAAAATCAGTGGACATCCTTTGAAGCAGAATCATCATATTTGTTTTGAGGTATCTCCTCTCAAATATTTACCAACTAGAAAAGGAAAAGCAGTAACTTCACAGTGAATCCTTGCAGCACCGCTTAGCCAAATAATCAAAGCTAGGATCACCAATAATATATATTGACATCACATACTTCCTGAATGATCCAGTTTCAAGGGTGGGTCCTCCCTGTGTCTTCATACCTCAATACATAAACTCAGTCTAATTATGAGAAAGTAAAAGACAGCACAAATTCAGGAATAGTTTATCCCATCGCGGTTACTAATCAAAAGTCCCAAAGTCACGAAAGACAAGGAAAGAGAAGAATTGCTTCATGTTGGAAAAGAGTAAAGAGACAAACACACTAAATGCAGCATGGATTCTTGGGTTGCACCCCGAAACACGAAAAGCAAAAGTTTGGAGAAAACTGAATAAACTCTGTGATGCAGTTTGTAATATTGTATCAAGATTAATCCTTTATTTTGATAATTAACTCGAGGTCACATGACGTATTAACTCCGAGGAACCTTGGTGAAGGGTGTATAGGGACTCTGTTGTACTATCTACCTTTACAACTCTTCCATACATTTCAAATTCTCTCAAAATCAAAAACACTTACAAATAGAAGAGCTATCTCTATTATTTTGACACTGAATCCAGTTTGAGAATCAGTGAACTGGTTGACTAATGAGCCAGTTCCTACCAGATGTTTTCTCTTATAGAAGAGTAGAATTGCTCAGATGGAGCTAATAAGAAAACAGGTCCTGGGCTGAACAAGCTAGGATCCAAACGATGAGCTATTACACCCCAAACTATGGCAGGACCTTGGTAGGTAAATGGAAGAGAAGGCAGAGAAAGGATATGGGAATGGAAACAGAAGAGGAAGATAAATGAAGAGGGGGAGAGAGGTTGTTGTTGTTGTTGTTGGTTTTTTTTCTCACTGAGTTTATTGCTACATTTTAGATGTAGCATCATTGGGATCTTGTACCTTTCCATGACAGGTCTTGGTTCTCATTTTTTCCCTTGTCCCTGCCTTCCCTTCACCCCCTCCTCCCCTCCCCATTTACAAACACTTTATTTCCATTTTTTCATTTTCTCATATATTTTTCTCTTATTTCCTTTCCCCTACCCTTCCCACTTTCCCTACACCTTTAGCCCTTTTCTTCCTTTTTCACGTTGTCAATTATATCATTAGGATCTTATGTACTGTTATAATTTTTCACGCCAGAGAAACCATTTGGTATTTACACATGTGTGATTTCTTTATTTCACTTAGGAGTATATCCTTAATATGTATCCATTTTCCTATGAATGAATCTAATTCCTATCTAAACATATGTGCATATATCACTGTGATACAATTCTTTTAATTTTTTTGGAAAGATTCCAGCAGAGGGATGGCTGGGTCAAAAGGAACCTCTAGTTCCAGCTCTTTGAGGTATAAAAGAGCTTAAACAGAAAGTATTTTAAAAGATAAAACTCAACTATTAGATTATAAGTCTTATTTATTTCCTAAACAAACATCAAAGAGATGGAATAATTGCTGCATGGCAACTTAAGATACAGTGAAACAAACTTTTAACTATGTACTTATTTTATTTCCTTTCAATGTTAAAAATTAAAACAATTTCAATATCTTCCTTATGCAATATTTAAGAACATTGTGGCACAGGTAGATTATTTTCTAGATATTTACAAAATGAATATATATATAGTCTGCTTAATATTTTCAGTTGAAAAGTCCCCATAAGAGAAAATGACAAAAAGGTACAAGATCCCAGTGATGAATGCAACTGTGCTGTATGCCTAAAAAGTATCAATAAACTTAATGAAAAAAATAGCACCAAAAAACAGAAAAGTACAATTCATAATAAGAACTCATTCAAATTAAGGGATCTGTTTTCTTTCTTAGATGCTTAAAGAACACAGAACTCCCAAAGGACATACAACTTTAAGAGCAACACAGTAAATATAGCCTCAGCTATGAACTGTAGGTGGTTATCTTTCAGTCATTGGTGACCAGTTATGTTAAGCAACGTGTATATATAAATTTTCATTTTTCTTTTTTTTTTTTGCAAATACATAACTTTTACATGCATTCAAAATAATAGTCTAATTGTGTGAAAAATTTGCTAAAATTATGTTCTACTCTCTAGTTATATCTTCGTATGTGTGATGACATTTTGGTTGGCAAGAGCATCTCACCCCACATATATTGTTTTAATTGCTGTGTTTAGGAAATACTAACGAAATGAAAAACATTAATAACTATATATTGGATGTTGTCTAACTTTACATGAAGTAAATTCTGGGAAAATGAAACATAAAGATTTTCCATATAATTTTCATATGTTGAAA
>NW_022900949.1:36664228-36685266 GCF_012274545.1 Fukomys damarensis
CCTTCCCACTTTCCCTACACCTTTAGCCCTTTTCTTCCTTTTTCACGTTGTCAATTATATCATTAGGATCTTATGTACTGTTATAATTTTTCACGCCAGAGAAACCATTTGGTATTTACACATGTGTGATTTCTTTATTTCACTTAGGAGTATATCCTTAATATGTATCCATTTTCCTATGAATGAATCTAATTCCTCATTCTTTATGGCTAAATAGTATTCCATTTTATAGAAAAACCACATCTTCTTTATCCAGCTGATGGGCAAATGGGCTATTTCCAAGTCTTAGCTATTACAAATTGTGTCTCTCTAAACATAGGTGCGCATATATCACTGTGATACAATTCTTTTAATTTTTTTGGAAAGATTCCAGCAGAGGGATGGCTGGGTCAAAAGGAACCTCTAGTTCCAGCTCTTTGAGGTATAAAAGAGCTTAAACAGAAAGTATTTTAAATGATAAAACTCAACTATTAGATTATAAGTCTTATTTATTTCCTAAACAAACATCAAAGAGATGGAATAATTGCTGCATGGCAACTTAAGATACAGTGAAACAAACTTTTAACTATGTACTTATTTTATTTCCTTTCAATGTTAAAAATTAAAACAATTTCAATATCTTCCTTATGCAATATTTAAGAACATTGTGGCACAGGTAGATTATTTTCTAGATATTTACAAAATGAATATATATATAGTCTGCTTAATATTTTCAGTTGAAAAGTCCCCATAAGAGAAAATGACAAAAAGGTACAAGATCCCAGTGATGAATGCAACTGTGCTGTATGCCTAAAAAGTATCAATAAACTTAATGAAAAAAATAGCACCAAAAAACAGAAAAGTACAATTCATAATAAGAACTCATTCAAATTAAGGGATCTGTTTTCTTTCTTAGATGCTTAAAGAACACAGAACTCCCAAAGGACATACAACTTTAAGAGCAACACAGTAAATATAGCCTCAGCTATGAACTGTAGGTGGTTATCTTTCAGTCATTGGTGACCAGTTATGTTAAGCAACGTGTATATATAAATTTTCATTTTTCTTTTTTTTTTTTGCAAATACATAACTTTTACATGCATTCAAAATAATAGTCTAATTGTGTGAAAAATTTGCTAAAATTATGTTCTACTCTCTAGTTATATCTTCGTATGTGTGATGACATTTTGGTTGGCAAGAGCATCTCACCCCACATATATTGTTTTAATTGCTGTGTTTAGGAAATACTAACGAAATGAAAAACATTAATAACTATATATTGGATGTTGTCTAACTTTACATGAAGTAAATTCTGGGAAAATGAAACATAAAGATTTTCCATATAATTTTCATATGTTGAAAAATTTCTATTCTGCATGACAGTTATGGAAATTTCCTTCTCAAGTAAAATTGTAAGTATATTCACAGTATCTTTCTTGGAGTGCCTGAAAAGATGGCATCTTATGAGATTCTCTAAATTAAACAGGAGTAACCTAAGAGAGTCTTTGGGGCTCTTATATTTCTCTATACTGTAGAAAGTGTTTGAAGGTACATATAATTTTTCTCTATAGATCAAGCCACATGCTTGTATTGGCAACAACAATTCATTCAAACAAGTGTTGCCCTTTAGGAAGAGAGCCCCATCTCCAGGAAGCATCCTTACCTTACTAGTATCTTAGCCGGGCATGGTGCATGCTTTGTTAATGTGTCATGCGTGAAACCTATGCTCACATCACCCAGTCAGGAGAGTGAAGAAGACCAGAGTCACAATACTGTTCCACTTGGATCAATTACTCTCATCAGTGAACTCACTGTCTTTGCTCCATGAAACTAAGATGCATGAAAAGCCAGGGGATGTTTGGAAGATGGCTTCCTGAGCCTGCAAGCTGCACCATGAATATTTCGTGTAAGAAGTATTTAGTAATGGACTAAGCTATTTCACTATAGCTAGTCTGTAAATGCAGTTCTTTAAGTATGGCTCCTTCATGGAAAATGTTTAAATAGAAACTGATGGTATAGGCTTCTTGGTTGCCAAATGTGTCTATAAATTTATATGTAGGTCTAACCACATGACATAACCTTGTAATATTAACTTTAAAGTTTGAAGTCATATGAGGTAATATTTATAAATACTCTTTCTTAGTGAAGACAGTACTCTCCCCATTCCCTGCCTATTTCTGCTTTAAAGCCAGAAAGAGTTTTGAGTTAAGAAATAACTTTTTAGGGCTGGGGGTGTAGCTCAGTGGTTTTGCCACCTGTCTCACAAGCGCAAGGACCCGAGTTCAATCCTGGTACCAAAAAAGAAGAAAAAAGAAATGATTTTTTTATTTACTCGTCTCCATCAAACTATGATGCACTGGAAGCAGCAAAATATTTAAGAGTTAAACAAACACAAGTCCACAGAACAAGCTCGCTTATAATGAATAAGTAACTATAGTGCTTTAGTTTTAAATCAAAAAAATCAAGATGACCAGATTTAAAGTGATTAAACATGTAGTTTGAAGAATTACTTGCTGGTCATTGCACTGAAATGAAAGGACCAAGGGGTTCTCAGTTAGACGAGCTTGCTGTGGAATTCCCAGCACTAGCCATTCTTGGGAGAGCCCTTACCCCCGGTGAATTTGTTTTCACATTCCCAAAGCATTGATTTTTTTTTTTTTTTTAATTAGCAAAGCAAGAAACAAATCACATCTGAAGGTATTTAAGTTGCCTGGCTTGCCTTAGAAGCTCAGTACGTAGCTCTCAACGTTTTGCTTTGTAGACGCAGTCATGCGAACTCTGGGCCCCCCAGGGAACACATGCAGGTTTGGCTTCTGTGTTTGAGGCCAGTGTGTGAGTGTGCGACTTCCGCTGCCTCCTGTGCTGGGTGAGGTCTCAGTGTGTCACACCTTTCCACAAAATAGAAAGTACTGTTGCTTATAAAAGTGTGCTTAGTGCTTGGAACATTTTCCTTAAGCAAAATGGAGCTCGTTTCTTTTTCTTTCTCAGATGGATTCCTTCAAGGGGCTCTTGTGCATTGTTGGGGTGCTGGGGAGACAAATTGGAATAATATGGTCATACTTGCCTCTTGAGAACAACTTCGATATCTCTATCACAATGCTCATTTTGCTATTTTTTTTTTCTATAAACTCTGCATGTTTGTCCTTGTGCTTCATGAGTTTGGGCTTAATTTTCACCAAAATTATTTTAAATGTTGAGATTATTCGGCTTTTAGAACTAATAGCCATGATATATTATAAAATGTATTGATTTCTGAGAGACCTCAATTAATTAATTTTTAATGCATCCACACAGGGCTGTATATTTTTAAAACTTTATTTTATCCGCATAAAAGCTTGCTACTATAACCCTTTCTTGGGTTTTTCTCTTGCAGGCAATAGCTATATCCAGAGTTGTGAAATTGCCAGAGATCAGATAATAGTCCATGCACACAAAACTCCCCCTTTGCAATTTTTAGTTCAAAGACCCATAGAGCTTTGCAGGCTTTGGGTTGTTTTTTGTGTTAATCAATGACTTCTCGCCATCCCACTTTCCTTTAATCTCTCCTATAATAGGCTGCTATCTTAGTTGCAGATATATGCTGACAAAACAGGAACAAAGGTGTGAGATAAAAGTTTATTTGAGCTGCAAGTTTCTAGCAAACATGAATGTGAGTTGATTAGAGAGCCTGTGGTGTGACTTATAGGGAGAGTTTCATCTTGATACTTTTGCATTCGAAAACTGTCTGCTGCCTTTGTTACTGATTATTCCTTTCCAAAAAGATGACTTTGACAGAGAATCTTGCTGTTTTCTCTTCCCCCTCCCATCTCCTTCTTAAAAGCAGTAAAAGCAAAGGTGATCTTTCCGTCCTGTATGGTACATACAGGTAGAAATGAAACAATCCTTTAGAGCACAGTCAGGATGACTGTTCAGCCCTTTTGATAAATTTACTGACATCTGTTCGAGAGTCATTTTGTTGCACAAATCTGCCATTAACAAACAGTAAGGACTTTAATTAACTGAGCATACCAAGGAGCGAAGCCTTGATCAAATGGCACCATCTGGAGTAGGAAGATGTAAAATTTTCTCTCTGCTGTCTGATGAGGGGCTGTATTAAAATTTATCTTGATCACGAATGATTCCCCTGCTATTGTAGTGTTCTTTATTAGTAGCAAATGCTTTATGATTTGGAATACTTTGCTCAGGAGGGCCATAGCATTAAAATGTAAATTTCCTGAGCTTTGGGTTTTTTATTTTGGCCTTTTGTTAATGCCCCATTAGTGCTCATTAATTCTTCGTGCTCTATAAAGGATTGTGGTAATCACTTTTGAGCTTCAAGAAGAAGAGGTCAACCAAAAACTAGCTGTGCCCAAGCCCTTGACAATTGTTCTTAATAAACCTATTTGGAAATTCAATATGAAGTCGGGATGGACTTCCTAGAAAAACTCACTTGTACACGTTTTCACAGAATGAGGGGTATGAGCTCATGGTTTCTTAGGCTCTCAGAGGGCATTTATGCTGAAGTGTGGACCTGCCACCTGGTCTGTCTCATTCAAAGGCTTCACCTGACCAGAATTTCAAAGTCTCTCAGTAAATATGAACCTTGCACTTAGAAAACTAAACTGTTTCTAGTTTGGTTCAGTCTAATAGTTTCCAACTGTATGTTTATACTCTTGACCTAAAGCAAAGATAAATGAAATCAGTTGGAAGTCATCCATGTTGGTGTTCACTGATCTATCCAAGGAGGGGCTGGGGGAGCTTGAGGTAGATTCTAAGGGAAGGCACATCTAGAGGACTCCTTCCAGGCTTCTTGGTGTTGAAGTGATGCTTTTTACCAGTGAAGTTAAAGTTTAGTTTGCAAAGCAATCATTGCTGGAAATATGACGTTTGCAAAAGTGTTTTTTCAATCATGAAATACATGGTCTAAGACTCTGCAGTCTCATTTAAAGAGACTGCAGAATTCAGGAGGAAATATAAGGAAACAATCTTAACATCTGGGGAGAAAGGACATATGGGTATACCAGTTGCTCCCCACGACAGTAAGGGTTGTATTGAGAAATCAAGAGAAGAATGTTGTTACATTGTCCTCCATGATCTGATAAAACAAGCACAGAAATGAGAGTTAAGAAACAAACATTTTTCATCAGATCTCTCATTATATTGCTGTATTATTTTCAGAAATTCCTTTGGGTAATCTCTAGCTTTAATTTCCCACTTAGGAAATGAGTCTGGTCATATAGTTCAGAAATTATGTAATAACAAAAAGCTCATAGCTGCATTGGTAGCTTTTGTTACATATACATTTTCCTAACCCTAATCATATTTACCTCAATCTAAATAAGGCCTTGAAATTTTAGGTGGTAGAGAAAAACAATATAGGGGATCCACTTTTTAACTTATCAGAGACCTTTATTACACCTTTTTATGGTAAGTGTATTTACCCTATTAATGAAATCAAAGACATCCAATGTGAGAAACATATTTTCATCTAACACTAGTGTCTTCAAGTTAGAGAGCTTTTGGAGTTTGCAAAAGTATGTAGTTACAATAGTAAATTTTACTCCACTACTGACCCAGTGTCAACTGGTTCCATTGTTTTTCTAATTATCTTAAATCAAACACTGAAATTTAAGCCATCGGGATATCGCAAAAATGAAAATTCAACCTAAGCCATTATTATTCAAACTTAGCCTCACCTCACCGACCCATCCTGAAAACTGGGGTTGTGCTAAAGGTTCGTAGTCACAGTTTTTCAACTAACACTCTTGGGGTAGTTTCAAAAAAGTAAAAATGGGTACAAAAGAGCAAGGAAAAAATGTAATTTTAAAATTATGCCTTGAAGAAAACCTGCAGCTTCAGGTCGCTAAAGTTATTCAGGTCCTTTTCCCTCCCTGGAAACTAAAAAAAAAAAAAAATCATCAAAGAGTCAAAAGTCACACTAAGCCTGGGCATACCGAGTTTTTCTCTATAAATGGTGTCCTCCTCCCACAGAAAGCAGGCTACCTGTGTCAGCTCCACACACCAGGAAGGACGTGGTTTACAGTCTAACATAGGCTGCCAGATGACAGAGAGTCGGCATACACATCCCAGATCACCCATCTCCAGGACACTCTGAGTCCATATAAAATCTCTCAGCCCTTAACCCTCTCTCTCCCTCTCTCTCTCTCTCTCTCTCTCTCTGTCTCTTTCTCTCTCTCTCCCACACTCTGAGTGCGTACTTTTAAGATTCTAATAAACCTCTTTATGAATCTCATTGACATGTCCTGAAAACTTCTGTACTGTGATGAAGCCGGAGACCCTACAGCTTCCGCAGTGGGTGGGTGAAACCAGATACCTCATCTCCATTTTGGAGAACCTCCTCAGGCCCTAATGACAGATGCCTAAGGCGCCTTAGCCAGTAGTGTCCTGCTGGTGGTGCTGCTTCTGTGCCAGGGTCTCTAGGGTCCTGGGGACTTGGGCCCCTGCTCTGCCTCGGGAACCTACCCAGCCCCCTGGGTTTACAAATGGCCTTCTAATGCAGCATTTAGCCAGCTGCTAACTCTCCTGCTCCCAGCAGCACTGCTTGGTAAATTATATTCCTGTCAACAGTTCCATTTTGACTTTGGAGAAGAGTCAGAAGTCACATGGTGCTAGATGCAGTGACTACGGTGGCTGAGGACATGTTTCACTCCTCTAATCTCTTTGTGATTCTGCCATTTACATGTTACTCTCTCTGGTGCTCAGGGCTGACAAATGCTGTCCTCCAGGCCCTGCTGTCTCTGTCAAATACCCTGTCCCAGGGACCTGCACAGGCGTTCATGTCTTCTCAGTCCTGCAGTCTCACCCAGGTCACCAACATCGACTCTCCCCTTTAAGAGCTTCTCTTTATCTCTAGCCCCTCCGTCCCCTGAAACCACACACCTCTGGGCTCCTAATGCTAGCCTGTCTTCCTTGCAGTGGGAGAGCTTTTCCTTATGAATTGACCCTCATACGTATTTTTATTTACTTACACTGACCGTTCTACATTATTGTTTGGCATTTCATATATGAAAGTGTCCAGATATTCCTGTGTTCTTTGTATATTTTTCTCCCACTTCCAAAAATATGTTTTTAATTTCTCTCTGATCCCGATGAGAGAACTATACGGCAGGCATCTGTATAAGGCAAGCCAACTCCTTAAAGTGATGCCCTCAGGGTTACACATAGGCATTTTCAGACCTTGGGATTGTAACTCTGATTGACTCAGCAGATTTTGGCCTTTCTGCTCCCAGCAGCAATGCTTTGGGTATTTCCCCTCCTTCCATTCCCCCTCAGTACTCCACTGCTTTCACGTTTTCTTCAGTGTGAATCCTTCAATCATTTACATCTCATTTTCTCCAGGGCTCTTCCAGTTGCCTCATCCAGAAGTATTTTGTTTGAGTTTCTTCAAGTAAGAAAAAATATTTTCTTAGCCTGCTTCAGAAAGAGTTTATCTTGGTCAGGGATTTTGCTCAGTGGTTCTGCCGCCTGCCTCACAAGCACAAGGTCCCGAGTTCGATCCCCAGCACCAAAAAAGAAAGGGGTTATCTTAGTTACTTCTCATTGGTGAGACAAAATACCGACAGCCAAAGTTAAAGGAGGAAAGGTATATTTGTCTTACAGTTCATAGAGCTTTCAGTCCATAGTTGGTAAGGCAGAGTGGTACATGGCAGAGGGGCATCGCAGAGAGGTAAGTTCACTGCAGGCAAAGAGAGCAAAAGCAGCAAGGGACTTTAACAGAGACTTCCTGTCCCTTTTATCTTATCCCGACCACTTAGGGTGGGTGGCATTCACAGCTTTAATTCTAATGCCCTTGAACCTAACATTGAACTGTGAATCAATTCCAGCATCACACACTCTAGACCCAGCGACCTCTGGAAAAATCCCCACCTGTGACTGCATGAGGCTTTGCAGGGACATTTAAAAGTAAGCCATAACAAGAATGTTCTAAAGGGAGATTTACAGATCTTGTAAGGAAGTAACTGATCCATCCTATCTCCCTTCATAGTATTGGATTCCTAGAAGCCTTCAGAGAGAAGGAGAATCAGGAGAAATCCTCTAGCAAACATGTCCAGCCTGCACCTGCAGGTGAGACACACTGTATGAACTGAGTCCAGAAGGAAAACAGTTGCTCCTAATCTAGCACCTCTCTGTCTTGTTTTGAGATTTTTGAATGATAGTTTGTATTGCTGTTCTGCAATCCAAATGTCCATGAAGTAGGAATTATCTGCTTTGATTAAGAAAGAAAAAAAGTCAAAACAGATAGCAACTAAGTAAAATAACTTTTTTTCTTTGATGAGAGAAGGTATGCGATTAGGAAAATTAGTCCATGAGCATAAGCTCTTGGTCGAGTATGACCTTGTAGACTTTGCCATATACCACATATATGAGGTATTACAGTTTAGACCTAAAGTTCTCCCTAAAGGCCTTGTGCACTCAGAGGCAGGGCTTTGGGGAAGTAACTGGAACATGAGTGAGATGCACATGTTAATTCCTGGATGAGTTCATGGTGCTGGGAGATGGGTCCTGATCTGTGGAGGCAGCTCACTGACAACGTGACCCAGCAAGGGTTACGTCTCTCTCAAGATCCTCCCTTCTCTGTCTGTTTCCTGACTATCATGACGGGAACAGCTCCTTTCTGCTGAGCTGCTCTAACATGGTGGTTCTGCCTTGGGGCCAGCTCACCCTGGACTATACTATGAGCCAAAATAAACCTGTTCTTCTTTAATGTGTGGGTGCTGGATGGAGGAACTTGACTGAGACACAAGGTCATCACAGAGCCATTCACACCACCCTTTCATTAGGTTCAAAGTAAGTAGCTAACAGCCTTGAGTAGAAAAAGCACTCTTCACACCCAGCTAAAGTTTTTGGTACACAGGGGGGAGACAGACCTCAGAGTGCACAGGTTTAGAGTGAAAGGACATTCTAGTAATAAAAATATAAAACAGAATCAAAGGCAATTTCTCTAGTCATCGCTTTAAATATTCATTGACAATATAGCTAACAATATCAACATGGTTAGCAGTTTGGAGATTTCTACATCCGTAGCTGAAAGGAGTTGAAATTAAAAGGCAAGTGAACTCTTTAACTTGAAGAGTGGTGAAAATGAAAATACTATTCAATAAAATTAAGCAGAGAAACAGCTAATTTTATATCGCGATTCACATTATCAAGGTGTTGATGACAAAGAAATTTAATGTATTCATGTGATGGAATAAAATAACAATTCTAAATAAAACAATGAATTATTTCTATTGAAGGCCTGGTCACTTCTAAAACATAATTCAACTAAATATGTTTACAGGTCAAAGCTCATTTAGCAGTCTTTAGCACACACCTATCTTTTTCAGGTATGCAAAGCGTGATCAAAAATATAATGAATGTTTCAATTTTAAAAAATTATGACAGTAAAAGACACACTGCTTTTAATTCCCTCACTTGAAACACACTTGTCCCGTCACTGCTGTCACCTTCTGAAGCAGTTCTGGAAGTCCCCTATCATGAGTGTTTTTAGTTGTGCTCTTGTGGCTGCCTTGATGTCCTGAATCTACTGAAAACATTCTACAAAACGGGATATTACTCAGCCATAAAGAACGAGAAAGTAGATTCATTCGTAGGAAAATGGATACATGTTGAAGATATCCTCCTAAGTGAAATGAATAAGTCACACATGTATAAATACCGAATCGTTTCCCTGGTGTGAATATTCTGCAACAATACATAAGATCCTAATACGATTACTGACATTGTGAAATGGGAAGAAAGGAGCTAAAGGCGTAGGGAAGGTGGGATGGGGAGGGGAAGGGTAAAAAGGGAAAAGAAAAAAATGAGAGATAATGAAAAGATGAAAATAAAGTGTTTGTAGATGGGGAGGGGAGGAGGGGGTGAAGGGAGGGCAGGGACAAGGGGGAAAAAATGAGAATTAAGACTTGTCATGTAGAGGCACAAGATCCCAACAATGAATGTAACTGTACTGCATCCCTAAAATGTACCAATAAACTCAATTAAAGCTGAAAAGAAGAAAAAAGAAAAAAGAAAACATTAGCTTCCAGGGTCATTTTGCCTTTGGAGAAATGTCAGAAGTCACATGGTGCCAGGTGCAGTGAATAAGGTGACTGAGGATGTGCTGTAAGGCTTTTATTTGGCAAAAATATTGGCACCAGAAGTGATGAGTGATGGAACATTGTCGTGATGATGGATGAGAAACCATTTGTTCACTTCTTAGGTTTTTTTTTATGCATGTTGTCTCTTAAATACTTTAATATACCCTGTTAATATTCCAAGTTCACCTTAGTGCCCCTGCGGACAGGCTCAGCTGGCACAACTTCACAAGGTCAAATTACAATCAGTGTCACCTTGAAGTTGGATATTGATCGGCATGCTTTTTTCTCATGAGATCATCTGGGTGATTTCCACTGAGAACTCTGAAACTTGGTGTCAGGGTCATAGCCACAGACCCAGTTTCCATCTCCCATGATGACATTTCTTAAAAGGGTGGAATCTGGAGAGGCACAGTCAGGAAGCCAGTGATATTGGCAAATGCTGTGGCAAGTGTTAGTCAAAAGGATCGGAGTGAATCGCACACTCACTCATCTCATATTTCCTGTTGTTAAAATGGTTAGAAGGAACCGACCCCTAGGTGAGATGTGTCACACACGGCAACTGAGATTTGACCCTGTGTTTTACTTAGTGACGTTTCCTTTCCTTTGTGTTGGATGTCACAGGTCAGCAGCATTTTCCTTACTCTTTATCACACTTCATAGAACCTTCTTCTGGACCTCCTGTGCTTTGTGCTACCCCACCGCCCATTATTTTTGAAAGTTCTGACTCCCAGGACATTCTTGTGAGGCAAAGAAGATAAAAACTTGGAGCACTGGATGGGATGGGGCTTTCCAGATCAGAGCAGTGGTAAGATATTGCCTCGTAGGGGTGTGTGTGTGCGTGTGCGTGTGTGTGTGTGTGTGTGTGCATGTGTGTGTGTGTGTGTGTGTGTAGAGGTGGCCAGATGTCAAAGACATAGTCTAAGGGCTGGAAATGTGTTTGCTTAATTAAGGGATTTCTCTTTCTGTCATTTACCTATATTCTGTCTAGCATAGGAATAAAACTAGTGTGTCCTAAAGATGTTTGAAGCACATGGTCCTTGGAGTCCAATCCTGGCCATCACCCATTCCACCTGAAATTTGAAGGAGTTGCTTAAAATTTTGAGCACCATTTTTCTCATCTGTAACATACACATTATAAAATCATAAATTAGAGAAAACAAGAGTCTTTCAAGGATGTTGCAAGGGTAATAAAAATATATTTAAGGCTCTGAAACATCACCAAAACCAAGAAATGTTAGTAAAGTTTTCTTTTAACAAATTTCAGCCCTGACCTTCAGATAAATAAATTATCAATTTTTTCTCCATCTTTAGTTTTCAGTACAAAATAGCGATATGACTTTGAGAAATGTCCTTAACCTTACATGATTCCATTTCTTCACATATGAAATAACAGTGATGATATTTTTAGAAGCGTTGTTGCTGTGCAATGCCATGATTCTCATAGTGTCTGGTCCATTTTTTTCTTGATAGTCATTAAAGCAAAATGCAGCGAGCACACCAGTACTTGCCTTTCCTCCATTTAACCTGGCCAAGTGAGCAGCTGTTCTCTGTTTCCACTTCTTCTTTTTCGGGACTTCCATCATGCCATTTTAATTCTCCAATGCTCGCAAAGAAAAGATCTTTTATACTCAAACTTCTATTGCTTCGTCAATTCTGGTAGTAATCTCCTTTCCACATGTAATTAATAGTTTTGATGAATATGGTAAATAGCTTTACCCTAAGCTGGCTAAACATCAACACTGCACTCTCTCTCACACCAATCAAACAAAAAAAAAAAAATTCTATGGTGCCATTTATTTATTTATAGAACTCCAAAATTGTCCTAACAGGTGTTTCTAGAAAATTGGGGCACTGTCACAAGTAATAAAATAATACTAAATTACTAATACAGAGAAGAGAGTATGTATCCCCAGCACCCCCAGCATTTATGTGGTTCTTTTCTTTTTCTTTTTCTTCTTTTTTGTACCAGGAATCAAACTTGGGTCCTTGTGCTTGCGAGGCAGGTGGCAGAACCACTGGATAAATCCCTGGCCTGGTACTTTTATTTTCAATAAGTGACCCTGCAGTTTCATGCCACATATAGTGCCTATGCACACTTTCCAGATTGGTGGGAGGTGTGGGAGACTTCCAATGTGATAGGTGTATAATAGCTAACTCAATAATAAGAGATTTGATCTACATGGCTACTGGTATCTTGTTTAATGTGGAGTTTTATGATTTTAATGTATTATTCAAGAAGTTTATTCTCTATTAAGTACTTCTTGAAATGATCACCAGGGGTAGAAATATTATGGGTTAAAAAGGCTTGGTCTCAGAGGTTGAATTGTATAAGATGCTATGATTTTAACACAAATTCTTGCATAATGGAAATTTTTAATCTTCTTTCCTCCTTAGCAAATATTTCTCCATTCGTCTTGACTCTACATGTGAGGTCACCCAGTGAGCTCTGGTGTAGGGCAGAGGACAGGATAGACACAGAATCCTAGTCAAGGGCACTGGAGCCACCAGCCTGGGGGAGACTTGGCATGGAGTAGGGGCTCCTTGTCACCTGCCATCTCCTCCTCCTCTTATCTTCATGCTACTAGATCTTCACATTTCTGGGTCGATTCTGCCCTAGAATGGCATTTTTGTGCATATAGCTCTCCAATAGTCTATGTTCATCAGTACCTTTAAGTGAGAAGAAAATGCTAGACCAAGATTAGGAAAGAATATTACACAGTGTGTGAGAACTTACTAAATTCTTTATTTGACAAATAATAGAGCAAAATGGGCAGATTTCTAGGATAATTCATTTTATCAGGATTAGTAGGTTTCACATCTGATAAAATTAATTAAAATCAAATATAAACAGAACACTAAAGGTAGTCATTCTAATATAATGACTGTTTCTGATACGTTTACTGTAAAATTTTGGACCTTTTAGTAAACTCTGGGTCTATGGGAGGATTTATCCCAGTTGGCTCTTGCCTTGATTTAACACGATTTTTTTTTTTTTTTTTTTTTTTTTTTTTTTTTTTAAATCTCACTATGTAGTTAAGACTGACCTGGAACTCACTGTGTAGCCCAGGCTGGTCTCGAACTCACAGTGATCCTCCTCCCTCAGCCTCCCGAGAGCTGGGATTACAGGCATGTGCCACCATGCCCCGTTTAACACGATTCTTAAAGTTAGCACGATTTCTACCCATTATTCTGCCATCCTAGCTGTTAAAATCCAATTCCCTCTACCTCTTTTAGGCAGTACTTCATGCTACTGGATGACACTGATATTGAAATAGGGTGATATTAGATTTTCTTAAGCCTTGTTTTCTTTATCTATGAAATAAAAACAAGTTTATACCTCTTAGTCATTGCTCCATAATTAGATTTTTTTTTTTAGAAAAGGAACAAAGCAAAACAAACATAAACTTTTGATGGCAAAATACATTGTTTCCATTCTGTTGTCCATTTTAGCCTAATTTGGGACCGTGTAAATCAGGAAAGAAATGTTGAAGACCACAGCAGAGAGCGATCAGTTCTTATCATCAGAGGGGCTCAACTAATTCTCAGCTGGTCCCTTTGAATGCACCCACTCCTTCTGCTATCACTAATCATGATGTTCGAACACTAGTGAGAAGAGGAAAACTAGCTTTAAGTAACATATCTTTGCATTGAACAGAAACAGAGCTCCACTTTTAGCTGTTTTCCCTATTCCTGGTCATATCACTCCTTAGTGAAATCTGTCTTCTTTTCTATCGCCAGTCAATGACCTTGATTAATTGCCCGTTGTCAGTAGAGATGTTTATGGCCTGCATCCTCGCCTGTGTCCTCTTGTTCTTTCCTATTCTTCCTTTCTCTCACAAGAAGTCTCAACAGCCCTCTTCACAACTTGCCGCCCACTCTCCCTTTCTGGGTAATGTCTTCTGGAGGAAGGTAGTTATCAGAAGATATATTTTGCGAACTATTATTTAATCAGTTTGAACAGTAAGCTGTGAAAGCCGTATAAAATGCTTATATACCTATTTTTATGCATCATTCTTCTATTACTTGCTTTTCAGACAAACTCCATTGTGAGTTGAGGGCCATATGCCATATTTTGCATTATTGTTTAGACTTGCCTGGCAGCAAAGACATGGAGTTCATTATAAAATCAATGCCATACTAAATTTATACAATTTAAAGGCAACTATTACACGATGACAAATCTTTACATTGTCAGTGGGCATGTCATCTTCACATCTGCTATTTGGCTAGATGTCATCTTACAGTTAAGAAAATGGGGAAAAAACATAAAACTGTGTATTAAAGCAAATTTCTACTGCATTAAGAATGTTTTGTATATGCACCTTTCAATTAAACTAGTATTTTTATTTCTGTGCTATATGTTTTATAATAGACTTTTACCACTAGAATTTGGCCTCATATCTAAACATAATTCCTCCAACAGTTGACATTGTTGAAATAAGTTCACTTTAGGAATTCAGCTTTTATGTGACTACAAACTTGATTTCACTGTTACCATATTCCCTGTGCTTTCTGCTTTAAATAATGTGGAAACTATGTGAACGTATTGAGCAACAAGTATCAAAATAACAATTTAAAAATAACCATTAAAACCCTGAAATGTAAAACTGAGTAATCATAAACATGTCTTCACAGTGAATCACTAGTGAATAGGTGACTTATGAATTAAAGCATATAAATAATGACTGTTCTCTTCTATTATTAACTTTTAATGGGTTTTGTCAAATACATTACAGTGGGTGCTTCGCAGAGGGGACATGTATGCCCTGGTGCACAATCAGAAGGTATGACCAACCAGTCATTTAGAACTTATCACCAGGGATAAATGAAGTTGGCATTTATGAGAACATCAGCAACAAATTTCATTTAAATGCTTTGTTGGGATAAAGGCTAATGCCTGTTCTAGAGATAAAAATAAGCGTAAGTCAAACATTTTTACATACTTAGGCCAATAGCACCAAGAAAATTTGTATACAGATTAAACTGTTCAACAGAATCTATAGCAATTAATTGTAAAGTTTCATGTCTGTACGCTCACCCTTCACCTCACAGATAGACGCACATTCATGCTGCTATTACAGAGGAGCTCTCTCTGAAATATATGCTAAAAGCCTGTTGTTCTGGGGCATGCCTGTCATCCTAGCACTTACTAGACTAAGGCAGGAGGATCACTGAGAGTTTGAGGTCAGCCTACACTACACAGTGAGTTCAAGACCAGCCTGAGCTACATAGAGAGACCCTGTCTTTAAAAGAAAAAAATGAGAATGAGGCTGAAATATATGCTAAAGCAACATCATTTCCTTGAAGACAGTAGACTGACTTGGTCATAGAAATACTGCTACTGTTCCATTCCTTATTTAGACTGTGATTATGTTTTGATAAATGCATATCCTGTCTTCAATATTCTACATTCATTCTCTCTGTATTGGTATTTATAGACACACATCTCTATTATTTTCTCTAGATCCCATTTTTTATTTCTAAAAGTCAGTGAAACTCAAACTACCCTACTTTTTCCTTGCGTTATAATATTGTAGCATCTATATTTTTGTTTGTCTATACTCACGAATATCTTAACATGGACAGAGTAATAGTGATAATGCATCTACAGACTTAAGTTTTCCTCCTGCAAGGACAATAAGCATGACAAAGTAGCATTGTGAAGAAATATGCTTTCAAAAATGATCCCCACATTATGAACTCAAGTTACTGTTCTTTTTTCCTTTCCTTGCCTTGCCTTTCCTTTCTTTTCCTTTCCTTTCTTATATTTTTAAAACAGGGTCTTGCTGTATAGTTCAGGCTGGTCTGGAACTCACTCCAACTCACTATGTAGCCCAGGCTGGCCTTGAATTTGCTGCAATCCTTCTGTCTCAGCCTCCCAAATGCTGGGATTGTAGGCATGAGCTATCATGCCCAGGTCGTTACTATTTTCTTTCTTTTTTTTTTTTTTAACTACATTAATGTAATGGTCATTGAAGCACAATTTTAAAATGCACAGAGATTTAAAAAAAAACAAAATTGCTATAATCTCATTATGAAGAGATAAAAATCTATTAACATTATAAAGTATTTTTTCAATTTTTCTATATTAATTTATATTGATGACAAAATTCCTATCATGTTGCACCCACCATTTTCTAATACACTTTATTATAATATGCTTTATTCAGCATCATGTCACATATAATATACATCATACGCACATAGCAATGCATGGTATATGTAATTAAAACATCTTCTTAGAATCCTACCATTGTCATTTAATTTCAATCATGATCGTGCCATACATTTGGATATATATGATTTGAGAACAACGGATATTGACACTGATGCTTTTGACTGTTTTACCCTCAAGATTACTCTTGTCAGGAGAGAGGAGTACCCACGATCTGAGTGTCCCTGGTTTTCTGAAATAGCCTTGAACCCAGAGACCTGGGGGACAGAAGCTAAAGCCCAGGCTTTTAGGCCTGCTGGGAACCACTATTATGTCTTAGGCTGTGTGTGTGTGTGTGTGTGTGTGTGTTGAAGAGGGCTGCAATTACACTACTGGGCTGTAATTTTTTTTCTCTCATTAAGTTTATTGGTACATTTTAGGTACACAGTACAGTTACATTCATCACTGGGATCTTGTACCTTTACATAACAGGTCTTGGTTCTCATTTTTTCCCCTTAGCCCTGCTGGATTGTATTTTTACAAAGAATGCTAATGTGTCCAGTGATCCTAATTGTACATCTTAAAATAGTTTCAAAAGCCTGGACTCTTTTCCCTTGTGTCCCCCTGTAAAGGCATAATATTCATTTTTTATAATATTTCTTCATACTCCTATATGTTTCTTTTTCTTAAACAATAAAGATCATGACAGTGTTTCTTCACATCTTGAGGTAGAAAAAGGCATTAAAAATATATCGCTTGTACCTAGAAAAAATACCAATAATGTTTTAAAATGCAAAAAAAAAACTATGGTTGCTCATAAAGTGTTCATTTCATTGGTTTTAACTGCAGATGATGACTTTCATCTTAGCAGTGTCCTGATGGTGCAAAGACTGACAGGCATCCAACAGGCACTCTTGAAGTCTGGTCCTTCCTGGGCTGGTGATATGTGGACGATTCTCTCTGGAAACCAGGCTGCAGGGTGTCCTAGCCCCGGCCAGCCAGATACTCACAAGGGGGAACAGCACAGACTAAAGTGGTTCTGTGTGGTTAATCTGTGAAGCTCAGCAGTTTTGATGTACTAAATGATTGTCAATTTACACTATCCACAAATTGCAATGCGTTTATTAGCCCTATCCTAAGGCAAGGGGCATCCTATTTTCTATAAGGGGCTTCACAGATTGCATTGAAACATAGACATACAATGGTCAAATTTCGAACAGCACACACATTTCACCTTACTCTCTATTTCTGATTAAATGACTTTCAGTGTTTCAAAAAATGTCTTTCTCCCTAGCTGATAGATAACCATGATAGATACTAGCTTGTGATATTGTTCTTAAGATTTTTTTTTTTAAGGAGCCAAATTGAAGGGAGAAAGGAGCAACAGAGGAAAAAAAAAAGATGCTAGGCAAATATTTTTTCTTATTAGCTTTCAGACTAGAAACAACTTTATCCTCTTCATCAGTGAACCCAGCCACATCCCAAAGGGAAAGATTCTGAGGGGTTCAGAGTGTGTCACATAAATCCTGCCACTAGAAGGTAGCAAGAACCAAACTACAAACAAAACCTCTTCATTTCTGCCCTTGGTAATTATCCCGGTGCTACCCAGATTTCTGAATTCTTTCTTCTTCATATTTTAAAATTTCAAGACAAGTGTCTAAGTTATGATTTTGAAACCAGCATGTCAAAATTCAAGAGAAAACCAGGATTCTGAAGCCAAAAAAAAAAAAATGGTAGAAGCAACACGTAATTATTTTCTGCTGTGGTAATTATACACAGGCAATTACTAGCTGTAGTGTATGAAAACAGAAGCAGTACATCATGGAGCAATAGAATAATATAAAGAAAATGCAAAAATCTGTGTCCATTTTTATCATTTCTGAATTACAAATAATTGAAAGCTTTGAAGGTAGACGTTATTTTGTTGAATAATTTCTACTTTTTAAATTATCCCAACTATGATTTTTTTCTTATCCTTTGTTCAATAAAATAGATTTGGAATGAGAAAATAACTTTTACAGTTTGCCATACGTTATGTAGGTCACTATAGGCTTCATAAAGCATTAAGTTTTTATTCAAAAATGTTTCTTTTTAATTAAATATGATGTCACTGTAATAACTAGCTTTTAGTGAGAGTCAAGTATATATATTCTAAGATAAAGTAGCAAACAATAAATACCAAATAGTTGAACTTAATTCCTTCCTTTCTTTTATGCAGAATGATTGCTACTTGGGGTGCTAGTTAGTGTACTGTGTGTGTGTGTGTGTGTGTGTGTGTGTGTGTTCTAACTAGGAATTTAACTAGAAAATTTTTGAGATTAAAAGTGCCTGAAAGTACCCTTTTTTTTTCCTCTACTATTTATTTTGATTTACTACCTTAGACTGTGGCCCAGGTAGTAAAAGTTATTATTTCTTATTTTTAGTAAAAATATCTAAACCAAAATTGTAGTTTTTAAATAAGCTTACAGTTTTACAGTTTTCTAAGACTGGACTGGTGGTGAATGAGAAGTACAAGTTTATGATAGATTTTGGATTGTACATTTTCCAGTTGGAAGGCATTCTCAAAGGGTGTGCCAGTCTGGAAAGGGGCTGGACAGCAGAGGCAAATTGCCTTGCCTTGAGAAGCTGGCGTGAATGGTGCTGCTCACTCAAAATACAACTTCAGCATTTCTCTTGCAGCTGCAGGTAACACGTAAAGGGCAGCATAGAAACAAATTCTGTGTTGGG
Organism: Fukomys damarensis; assembly: GCF_012274545.1. NCBI lineage: Eukaryota > Metazoa > Chordata > Mammalia > Rodentia > Bathyergidae > Fukomys > Fukomys damarensis. The sequence goes on from NW_022900949.1 coordinate 36,683,168, forward strand.
TTACAGTTGAGACTCTACCTCCAGTTTTCAAGTAAAATTGGTGGAAAGAACTTTCCATTTTATTAATATGCCCAGACCCAGGGGACTGGAATAGCATGTTTCCTATGCAGTACTCCAAACTCAGTTGAAAAAAAAGTCATCTGTTTACCTTGAAGGTCAAGAGACTGCCTTGTTTCCTTTTGGGGTATTCCTTGGGATCTGATCACTCAAGCAAATTAAACTGAAATAATCCCTTGGTTTTATTTCAGAAAACAGTGTAGCATTCTACCATAATGACCTCTGAACTCGCTTCTTTGAAGGCAGGCAAGACCCAATTTTTAAAAAGAACTATTGGCACATAGTAAGAAAAGTTGTTTTCCTTCTGCACTTTCCAACACGCTCATTGTTTTTAAAAAACTAAAATATACATTTCTAAAAATCTCTAAACTCTTTTTATAAAAGTTAACTTGCTTGGTAAATACTGTCAAGAAGTTTTCTTAGTAATTTGCAGTCTTGCCTTCCCTACTCCCGTTACATAAAATACAAACACTGCTTGCTTTCTCTTTCTGAGAAAGTTATAAGTTAACAAGTTTACCCAGAATATGGGACTCCAGGCCATGCAGGCCTTGGTTATAACTCAGAATCCACAGCTCATTAGTTAATCGTATATAGGTTAATTGTTACCATCTCTAAAATGAGATTAACAACAGCTACCTCACACGGTAATTATGAGAATTAACTGAGATGCTACTCCAAAAGATGTCAGCTCTAACGTGTCTCATAAGAAACACAAATGTGATCATACTGTTAGTTCTCTTCCTATGTTCCACCTGTCTGCCTCCCCTGTTCTTCCTTCTCCCACAGTCTGAACTCTAAATGATGCATCAGTAATTGTAGGAACATTAGCCTAAGTGCCCGTATGCATTTGTTACTGAGTTAACTCAGCGGTAAACTTGGCATTCTATCTCCAACCTTTCCCCTTCATTAGTCCTTTTCTCCCACCCCTGAAACACAGGGACCCCAAGCAAACTGTGAAGCCCCTCCCTCACGTGAGCAATTCCTGTCAGAGTCTCCACTGTCTGGTTCTGCTCACAAGCTAGACAGAGCTCATGTAGCTCACAATTAACCGACTGTGGCCATCAACCTACCACAAAGAGGACAGCAGTTCAATAAAATCTGAAATCCTGTTTATAGCCCACTTGACACCAGCCCTCTCCTGTGTGGCCCAAGAAGTCCTCCCTGAGAATACAGAAGGATTCACTGGTCCCTGCACTGATCAGGCGATCAAAAGGAAGAAAGCACATTTTCTCCAACCTGTCCAGTGGACAAAGTGGTTTATCCTGCACAGTGTTTATTCCATCCTCATGTTGCCCAGGCCAGAAGGTAGACAAGGCAAATGGTGGCACCAAATCCATTCTATAGATTACAAAAACTGATATGTAGGAGATTAAATAAATTGCTGGTGACCAGTGGTGGTTGGAGAAGGAGGCAAAAGGATAGAAGCTACCAGTCAATAAATATTTATTTGCTCATAAGAAAAGATATACAATTAAGAAGAAGTAATGGTTCATAAGAGCCTACAGATGGCTCTTTCGTCTGAGAATATCAATATCCAAAGAAAAAGAAAACTCTCCAGGGCATACTTAAAAATATATTTGTATCTGTCTGTCTTGTGTGTGTATGTGCAGAGTGACTGTGTGTTACATAAGACATGCCTTCTCAAAGACCCAAATTAAAATGTGCACAAGTCAAGACTAATCTTGAAAAAGATGACAGGAATTTTTATGAGAAATTTTAATTGATTTTGTCAGTCAGCTCTGAAACAACTACATCTCCACTATTGTTTTTTAATGTGAGAGCTGTTTGCATAATTCTTGCGTGTACGACAAGCCCAAGACTTAATTAATATGAGCTAGTTATGAACCAGGAAATGTCTCACCCTTCAAAGAAGTATTTCCATTTTGTCAGTGCTTTAAACAATCTTTCTTTAGGTCTCATTTAGGTCTCATTACATGAAAAGTACAAGCAAAATCTGGTCTCAATATAGAAACGCTGAAGTCTGCCTCTCTCTCTCTCTCTCTCTCTCTCTCTCTCTCTCTCTCTCTCTCTCTCTCACAGAG
>NW_022900949.1:36685450-36709700 GCF_012274545.1 Fukomys damarensis
TCTCTCTCTCTCTCTCTCTCTCTCTCTCTCTCTCTCTCTCTCTCTCTTTGTCTCAAAGAGATAGATAAAGAGAGACACAGATTATTGCTTCAAAAATGCCCCGGATTAGCTGATTGGCTCTTCGCCATGTGAGATTCTGGGATTTACTGCCTCTCTGACCTCCTATTGTCCCGGCTCTGATTTATGGAGCTCAGATTCTCCTGAAAGTCAAAGTGTCCGGAGTTTAGAGGGGCTTTTCTTGGCAGTCCCTCCTGTTCCCCACACATTCCTTTCGCTGGTGTTCACCTTGTGGTGACCTTGCAGGGCTGGGCTGCGTTTGCACCTGGGCTCGGGAGCTGGGCGCCGCCGGGCTGGGGAGAGCGGTGGTTTCCATTCCTGGGTGATGGAGTCATGGGAGAAACCGCAGAGCAAACCCAGAGTAGGACTGGAGCCGGCTCGAGTGTGCTCTGAGCCGCTCAGGACTGAGCAGCTGCTCTGTCTCCCCGCCGGCATTTGTCACTGACCACTGAAGTGTGTGATTGTGCAAGGTGAGAGCCAGCCGGGCTTTTTCCTTAACCCAGAGACGCGTTGCCAGGTAGTGCTGCTGTGTTGGATGTGTGGGGCTGTGCGTGTCACCATAAATTCAGGACCCAGAAGATGTGTGGTTTCCTGTGTGCCCTGGCTTTCTGTCACTATCTCTTCCGCGCTCCATGGAGTCCAAATGGTGATAAGAGATTGAGTTTAGAGCTGTCGGTCTACGCTGAAAGGGAATCACTACTGTGCGGTGCTCCGGGATTCTTTCATTTATGCTGCTGCCAGCCAATGTGGCTGTTGTCATACAGAATTCCAGAAGGATTGGAGGCTGTGTGAAATCTGCCTCAGTTATAATCCGGATTGCTACTTGTTTTGAATACTTTTGGGGGTGTATTCTTTGCTTCATCCACATGTGAGTTGTTGCAACTTTCGAGAGTCGAGTGCCTGGGGTCTGATCAGAGAATGGAAATGATTTGGGATCTTCTGAGTATTTGCTTGTCAAGATGAAAGCCTCTACTTGGTCGTGGTGTGTGTGTGTGTGTGTACAAGCGCGTGCTTCTAAAAGAACTGTTTGAGGAACAAAAGAACACAATACTTGCTATTTTGTGATGTACTGATAGTGTAATCAACCTATAGAGCTTTTGTTCAGCATATTTAAGTTCTTTAATGTTATACTGTGTGCAAATAAGACAAAAGAACTGCCATGTGAGCCTGCATCCCAGGGTAGGACATGTGAGAACAGACAATGAGGATCAGAACCAGGCTAGTGGTAAGCAAAGGGGCCACAACTCCCAGCCTGAATTATGTGTTACCTACATAGGCAAACTTAAAATGTACATATGGGAGGTGCATTGTTTTATGATAACTAAATTTACAGATTATTATTCACAAAACACATAGTCTAGAAAAGACAAAAGCGCAGGAATTTGCTACTGCATAGAGAGGATAAAAAAAGAAAAGATTTAAAACGAGGGAAAGGAGTACATGGAAATGTAGAATAATTATGAGGGAATATTGGAAAGTGCTCCGACTCTCCGAATTTTTTATGTCTAATGAGAGAACAATAGCATACTTAGAGAAATTCAGAGTCAGCAAAATTGAAGCCAAGAGTAAAAACTCAATAAAACATGTTGTCAACTTGTGGAATGTACTTGTCTATCTTAATTAAGTTGAATTATGTTCTGAGATTAATGAAAGTAAAAGAAAACTAGTACCTTTTAATTGGTTCCCATTTTGGTAGATGTGGAATATTTACAGAGCAGATTTTATTGAAATGCAGTGAACATTAAACTTATTTAGAATTCACAATTGGCAAACAAGCTCAGTGTCAGATATTCTACTTTTGAATTATGTCAGTTTGGAACAAAAATTCTAATACTCTAAGCTAGACTGTGACCTGTTTCTACAAACAAGTAGACAGCTAAGTTCCCGGGACATTCCTCTCCTGGCCCCTGGCTCTTAGGCAGTGTGAGAACACTGTGGACAGAGGAGCAGAAAAACGTCTGACTGACATTGCCACACATCCTGTGTGAGTTTAGAAAGACACAGTTTCATTTCGCAGATAAGGCACTTGAAATGCAGCAAGGACTGACGACTGCCACTTCCATATTAGAACCTGGACTGCTTTGGCTTTTCTGCTGTCAGTTTGGTCACTGTTTTCCCAATACTTAGCATGACTCTATTACCATGACAAAGATGTACAAGAAGACTGCTTGTCTTGGCACTGTTTTGTAAACACAAGAATGTCCACCTCTTTGTGATAATTCCAGCCCATGTGTTCAGATGTGGTCCCTGTGTACACATATTCATGTCCCCTACAAAAAGATCAGAAAGTTACTCATCTATTGGATAAACCATGCCCAATGTAACAGCCAAGAAAAGCTTTAAATGATAACCTGTGTTTATTCTTTACATAACTAGCTTAATTTGACAGGCAAAGAGGTTTAGGTGGTTTAGAGATTATCAGTAGTGACCTAAAAGCACAAGGCAGTCTGTTCAAACACATTTACTTCTCTGCAATTAAGCTTCCCTAGTTAGAGGAAAAGATTAACCTTTATTTGTATGTTAAACAAGTATCTCTAATTTTCTAAAATGTTTAAACTTCTTAACACATCGTGTTTTTGCTCCTTTTCTTCCTTCTTTCAGTTTTGTATTTTTATTCCAGACTTTAAACTTACTAAGTCCTTAATTTATTGAGCCTTCTTTGCTTTGACCTATACTGCTTTTCTATACTTTGGGCCAGAAAGCAGTTATGATTTATGTCCCAGGACTGAGGAGAGTCTTACCTGGTCAAGCATTTACCACCTCCTGTCCGAGTAGAGAATCTATAGCTAATGAGGAAAGGGAGAAACACGGCTCCCGTGCAGACAGTGACTGTGTCCTGGGCTTGAAAACTTACACATTAATTTTTTTACCACATGCTGATTTAGTTTTACTTTCACAAGCTCTTGATAATCTGAGGTGGAGTATGATTTGTAGCCTGTGAGGGTGCCTTAACATACTGTCTTCATTTCTGTCACTTTAGTTACCAAGTTCTGTTCTACCTGCTCTTTCCAAAGAAGTATGGGTTCAGACAATGTAATGAGCACTCACACAACTTTTAGCTATGACTTTTAGATTCCTTGAAACGGGATTTCCTTGGAGAGGAGAAATATGGAAGCAGGATGTATGGTATTTCTGTTCCTTGGGTAGGTGTCCCCCCAAAGCCACCGTTCCCTGACAGTCATGGGGCTGGATTAGGAGCAAATGATGAAAGGTGACCTCCATTGGAGTCAAGTCTATCAAGAAGTCAGCTCGCGAGGTCTTCCTCATTTATCTTGAACCCATTGTGTTTGCTCAGAAAATAGAAGGTTGCTAGAAGATGTACTTAGGTTGTGACCCTGTCATCTTTGGCCAGCACAGGAGGAACCCACCAAAATCATTTTCTCAAATGCAGATATAAGGCAGTCACGTTCAGAAAGCTTGGGGCTAGACATTTTGAAAATTTTGGGTTTTTAAATTTTGGAATGTTTGCTTCTATATAATGAGATATTTTGCAAATGTGGCCCAGGTCTTAGCACAGAGCTCATTTATGTTTCCCACTCACCTTGTAGAGATAGCCTGAAGGTAGTTTTATGTGATATTCTTAGTGCATCTGAAGTTTGACTACAACCTGTCCTATGAGGTCAGATGTGTAGTTTTCTACCTGTGCTTTCAGGTCACCACTTGAAAACTTTCAGATATTGTAGACTTTCAGATTTTTTTTGTTTGACAGGCAGGGTTGCAGCTGATTTCACTACCTGTAGATACAGACTAGCCCTTGGGGGAGCAGTCTCTTTAGGGTCATGAAGTCATGGATGCCAAAGCATCAGAAAGAGAGAATATAAAAGGACATGGTTAGTACAGACTAACACACTAAAACAGGATAGGATACTTAATGACATTTTCCAAGTCTGGTATTGCCCTGGATAGGCAAGCACAGGCAACAGCCTCAGGAGGACAAATAAACCCCACTGCCCATGTATCTCTTTTAGTAAACCCCAGAGAAGGTTTTTTTCTTGATTCTTAAATCCAATACTTGAAAGCAACAAAGGACTTGAAAAGAAGTGAATCCTGTTTACTGAATGAACTTGATATATGTACTTGCCTTGTACAGCTATGTACTATTTTATTTAGAGGCAAACAACAAACACCTCCACATCAAGGTGCTTTTAAACTAGGCATAATTTCCCAAAGGAATCATGTCTTTGTAGGTTTACCATTCAGCTTTGGTTGAAATCACATGGTTGGCACATGACTGTTAATAAACAATTGTTAGTTGGACAAATAAGTGAATTGATCAACCAAACTTATTGGCACAATTTTCTACAGATTCACTTACAGACAAATGAAAACATTGACATTGTTTTCAGACTCATTTTCATAAAAAGACATTAAAAGTAATAAACAATAGTGACTACTGTGCTCAGGCAATAGCTGAACCTCATATCACTTAAAAATGTCCATGAGCAGTCATACTTTAGTAGCAAACATGAAATGTGTAAAAGGACATTCGCAAATTGAGTAGCAACTCAGTTTTCAGCTGAACTGGAGAAACTGTCAGTTGTAATTTCTCCACTTTTCAAATAAGCAACAATGCACACAGATATTAACTTTTAAGCAGCAAAATAGGACAATTAATTTAAAATTTAGAATAGAAGAACATCTGGTAAAATAATGTATAACTGAAGGAGAGCTCTCCAAAAGCATGCCTTTTCCCCTTGTATTTCTCCATTTTGTCATTAAATATTTAAGAAAGGAAAAAGTATACATATGGTGTTTCAACTGAAATGGAATTTTTTTCTTCTCTCTATTTAGTTTTTCCATCCCAGTTATTGGAATTTCCCACTGGGATTTAGTGTGTGAAATGTGGAACTTCCATTCCATGAGGGGAGGATGAATGAGTCAATAAGAGATATTGGATATTAGGAAAATTAGATATCCACTTCTAAAAGAAAAGGCACCTACAGCAAAATAAATTTTAAGCATAATTGAAGACAAATTATAAAATTCAAAGCATGTCCAAAGAAGACTTTGATGTGCCTGTTTGTGTTCAGCACCTGTTACCCCATGTCCCTAAATAGCCAACAGCAGAGATGGGAAGCATCCCACCACATGAGAGGGACCTTGGCTTGGTGAAAATTGCAGAAGTCACCATACAAGGAAGAAGGGTCAAAATGGCCCTTTCTGTGCACCATTAACTCCAGAATCCACTGTGCCTTTCAACATCTCCTGTTCCTGAGAAAATTTGTAAGTCCCAAATTTCCTTCTTACTTTCAAAACTGGTGCCTGTTTCTTTTCCTGGGACCAGATAAGTGGTAGGTCAAAAATTTAGACAAATTTCTTGCTCTTACCAGTTTTCTAAATCTGACATTCGATTGAGGCTTCAAAGTGGCATCTTTCTCTCTGGGGTCTGCAGCTGCCTGCTCTGCGATTCCCACTGCTGTGACCATGGGATGTGGCTTTCTCAGCTGCACAATGGCCCTTCAGAAATATCATAGTAGCCCAAAAGGAACCCAACCAAATATGGTTGAGAGAGTGTGATTGGGTGGAACAGGAGGGCTTCAGTTGGAAAGGTGTTTTGCTTTGTTCTGCATCTGTAAATACTTCTTTTCCACTTCCTATTCCTCTTAATTAACTTCTTTATCCTGGAATTACCTCCAGTTCCCTCTGCTGACCTCCCATCCCTTCTTACACCATCTTCTGACCTGGATAAAGAAACACTTATGTCATTCACGCCAAGGTTCCCAGGCTGGCAGGCTGTTTAAAGCAAATTGCAATGTCCCTAGCAACAGAGCTTCCAAAGCCTGAAGGCATTCAAAAATCCGCACAGGGCTAACTAGTTACATCCAGAATTTCTGCCTTGAGGTTTTGTGTTAGCTAAGAAACCCAGCAAAGTCCTTTAACATTGCAAAATTAATCCTTAATAGAAACTTGGAGGGTACAGCCATTTTCTAAAACAGACATGATGAGTTTAGTCAAAGTGCTGGGCACAAAAGCCAAATGTGTGGACAGTAAAATTTGTAAGTAGAGAGTTTAAAGTTTACTGGCAGGTATAAGAGGATGATTTTAACCTTCAGGAATATTTTTATTAGTTAAAAAAGCAGGCACCAAAGTCGCCTAAATTTGTTTTGAAATTCTTAATTGAGTTGACAATGGGAAAGTTACTCAACCTTCTATGCCTCAGTTTCACATATATAAAATTAGATGATACAATTTGTATACAGATTTGCCTCTGGTTGAAGAAATAGTCAAAAAGCTAATGTCAATGATAATAGTTAAAGACGTAAGATTACTATGATTTAGTGTAGGAATGAGTGTTTTCTAGGTCAGATAGAAGCATAAAGTTGAGAGAAAGTCACCAGAGAAAACAAGACAATAACTAGTGGGAGATAAAGCATGGTAAATCTGATGATCACAAATGGAGATCTTGCTGTTACTGTGTCCTTCCGCTTTCATGGGGCCCAGAACAGTATCTTGCTCACAACAGGTGCTTGTATATATTTGATGAAAGAATAATTAAGTGAAAGAATAAAGTAGTGACAGTAATGAGGAAAATGGAAGATTGCATAAAAAACGTTTTAAAACCTCCTCCAAGATGTCACATCTGAAGTTTGCCATGTATGTGAGATACACCAGTAATGCTCCATTCTTCTTCCTGCCTTCCAAAGTGAAACAAAGAATCATGAAATTCAGATGTGCTGATTGCTCTATTTATTCTTTGTCACAGTCCATAAAGAGAAGAGAATGGGAAACCAGTATTCTTTGAACACATAAAGGAAGGGCACACCTGTCAAATCCAAGGGCAGGGGTCTGTGAAGTCAGCACAGTTCCTGGTAGAAGTCAAAGGGTGAATACAAAGCCCACGTGGGAAACGCCATTAACCTCAGAAAAATGTCAAGATGGGAAGTGGGTGCCAACATAGAAGAGCTTTTGGTACTTGGTGAAGGACACATTTTTGTCATCCTTTGCAGGACATTTTGTTTCCCTATCCTTGCTAATTTAATGCCTGTGACTCCTCCATTGATGTAAAATTCAAACACTTATACTTTCTAAACTCCCCCAAGGGACTGGTATGAGCCTCCTCCATTCAGAACCACTGAGAGAATTAAAAATTAATAATTCAGAAATGGTAAGGGCCAAATATCAGAATCAAGAACTTTACCTGTGGATTTTCATGGATTCCATAAGCACACTTTTATTCTTTATAAAGCAAAGATCTCCACTTCTTGATCAATGTCATTTTTTCCTGGGAGTGCTGGTCATATTTGCTGTTATTTGTAGAGATTCATCCTTTAGCTAGCAAGCACCAGGAACTTACCCCACTTGCCTACATCCTCACAATTAAAATCTGTATAGGTTTTATTTTTACTATCTGTTTTTGCTGAAAATTTGATAACTTTTATTATATGATTTAAAAAATATTTTGCTTCATCGTAGCAAATGACTCTGCAAAGAAATCCAATCGGTAAGCCTGGTAGTAATTTACAGGGCTACAAAGGATGTGAAGATGTAGAACTAATTGGGTACTGTGTACCCAAGAGTAATTTGAATGATTTTTATGAATTATGGAATTCCAATGGCAATGTGAGCAATCTGTGACAAAATAACATCCATTAGTAACACCTTCCATGATCGCAGGATGAGCTCTAGCTTTAGTTTTGGGCAAACCTAAAACCCATAATTAATACTATTGTGCTGTTATCTTATCTGCAGCTTGACATTGTCTTTGCATTTTCACACTCCTCCCAGATAGAGTGCTCCAAACATTTCTGTTTGTGTCAGAGATTAGGAGACAGAAAAGGTGTCGAATACAGTAGCACATTGTCTTCCTAAGGTTGCTGAATCAGGGTTCCAAAAATTGACTTAAACAGCAGAAACTCATCATTGTAGGGCATTGTGGGAGTCTAAAATCAAGCTGTTGGCACACAGACACTTGCTCCGATGGTGGCAGCAAAGGGTCTGCTTGAGTTTCCTTTTTCAGCTCCAGGAAGTCACCAAAGCATCTTACCTTGTAGACTTCCATCCTTCTGTATCTCTACTGTCATGTTCCCTTTGTGCTTGTCTGTCTCTGTGTCCAAATTTCCCCTTCATATAAGGACACCAGTCTTCTTAGGTCAAGGACACCCTGTTGGCCTCAATTCAGTATGATGATCTCTGCAAAGACCCTATTTCCTAATACAGTCACATTCTGAGGTAATTTGGACTTCAGCGTATCTTTAAGAGAAGGAGAGACTGTTTAACCCATAGAACTGGCTCAGGAGAAGTGATAATAATGAGGGGACCTAGAAGAATTCAGGGACAGGAGTTCCTTGTTATTCAAGTGTGGTCAGTGGACCAAGAGCAGTTAGGACAGCAGAATCTCAAGCTCTGTCCTACATCTACTGAGACAGGGTCGAATTTTCACCTAGATCCCAGGTCTTTGTCCCTGAAAGTTTGAAAATAGCTTTTTCCACTCATTCGCTGCACAAAATCCCAGTATCACATGCCAAGAAGGAGAACAAAATGAACCACAGAGTCAGAAACCCCATAAATACGTGCACTTACCAAGCATGGGCCATTGTCCCAGCACAGCTATCACATCCATTTATTTGAAAAGACAATATTGACCTCTGAAGGTAGGGATAGGAGTTAAGTTTCAATGACCATTTATTCCCCCTACTGGGACTGAATCCAGAATACCATAATATGCAGAGATAGCTCAAACTCTTTGCTCTAAACTTGCTTTGCTTGTACAAGTTGTTTTGTTTAGCCCAAACTGGTCTACAATTTGTGTTGACCTAGCTAGCTGACTCCTACAATCCTTGAAATATGGCCCGGAAAGGCAAAAAAATTATTCCCCCAGCAACAGGGAAAGGGCATTTGAGTTTATAAAATTGCCTTCTCCATGATTGAAAACATGTGGTACAGTCTTGCTTCAATTCTTCCACCCCTGTCCTATGATCTTGTGCTTCCCTGAAAATGTGATTCTGCCGGAAGTTGTGGTTAGAGAGTCCATGTTACATGAAGGACACTGGGGAAAAACATTTCTAACAAAAGAGTCCGAATTAAACTTTGTCCTGGCGTCCACTTTGGCAGATGTGTAGCAGAGGAAGGAACGCATATTCCAAGGAGGAACACCAAGCTCACTGTCCCCAGGGAGGACACCAAGTGACATAGGATTATCCACAAAAACAAGTCCTACTCAGGGCCCTGCTCCCCTACAATTCGGGTGATCAGCAAGTATGCAGCATGGAGCAGGTTCTGATCTCACGCAAACTGCCGTTCTGTGAGAATAATGTAGAATACGGTTCCTAACGTGACAGTGAAGCTTTCTGACTGAAAATTAGGAAAACTTTGATGAGTTTCATCTTCTCTCAAAACTTTATTTGGTTTAGTTTCCAAAATAGACATTTATTTCTTACCTATTGGATAAGTTTATTTATTGTGTAGTGATAAATATGATGTAGAAACTCCTGATCGCCCTTCTGTGAGCATTCTTTTTGGGTGCATATAACAGGAGGAAAGAATAGTGGACACATGTTGCTCCTCTGTGCTGACCACTGTGTTAAATGTTTCACTGCTTAAACACTTAATGCTCACAGTAATGCTATCAGTGATAGATATGCAAATCGTACAGTTGAGAATGTTGAAACAGAGGCAAAATAATTGCCAAAGTCAACTCTTGGCAAGACTCAGAACGCAAATCTGAGTCCAGGGCCTCTGTCCTTGACCTCTGGGGGTATTGACTTTCACAAAGGGGCATGAAATCATTCTGAAAATGTCTTTAAAGGACCAAATAGCTACTTCAAAGTAGCTCTTCCACGTTCACATAAAAACCCATCGGGTGTTTCTGCCCCTCCTCTCTTCCTGTTCACTTGTAGCATCACTGAGTTCCTCACCTGTATTGGTTGCTGATATTCTGGTCCACTATAACCCTAATGAATGTCCTAAACAGGGTACCCCAACCTGAGCGTGGCCTCCCTCATTTTCAGGAACAGCTCCTTACCTGGAATAACATCTTCTACATGTCTAACACTGACTTAGTGCCAGAGAGAAGGAGAAACCAAACAAGGGCAACGAACTAAAGGGGGTAGCTGCTCCCACTGTCTTTGGAAATTATAACCAAACTGAAGACTCAATAACAAAAATTGCACAAGTTTTCTTAAATATTAAAATTAGCAATTTGTAAATATGAATCACTTAACATAGTCCTTGATTCAAGGTATCTTTCTCAAAGAAGAAAGTGCAAAGTCAGGCATGGTGATACACGCCTGTAATCCCAGCACTCTGGAGGCTGAGGCAGGAGGATAACTGTGTGTTTGAGCCCAGCCTTAGTGAAAGACTCTGTCTCAAAACAGAAGGAAAGAAAGAGAGAAAGAAAGAAGGAAAGAAAGAAAGAAAGAAAGAGAAAGAAAGAAAGAGAAAGAAAGAATATGGTTAGCTTCAAATTTGTAAAACAGAAGAAAATTTCTAGCTTAGTTTCTTCTTTCATCAATACTATTTACCTAAAGTGAAACGTCTAACAGCATTGTTTATGTTTTTGCAGAATGTTTTATCACCAAAGATAAAAACTTAGTGTGCATATGTGTGCAGTTCTATCAGTTTTTCAGATTAAAATAATTTCACCCGCTGGCCAAGCAGATGCCACACGAGTGCTTCCAACTGCAGTGCATTTAGAAACTACCAAGTGCTCCTGTGAAGGGATTACATTTGGTCGGAGAGGACAGAGCAAAGCAAAAACAATAAATAGTCTAGAATAAATTTAAGGAAACTTTGAGTTAAGAAAATGCATGCCAAGTTTCCCCAGAGGACATAAGAAATCTTGTTGTTGTTGTTGTTGTTGTTTTCTTGAGCTGCATTTTAAATTCTGCCTTAAAGCTCTGAGCTGGGTAAATAAAGCTATGAGAAGTAATGAGCTTGAGGAGGTCACTGGGCAAGAAGCCTCGGGTCTGCTGACCCATGTGGGCCTCCTGCAGAGCCTTGCAGTTGGCCCCACAGGCCTGGGTCTCCATCCCCATTATCTGTTAGGTTTGATTTGTTTCTCGTCCATGATTTCAGCGCAGCCAAGATGATGCAAGGTTAGATTACTTAGCAGAATGAGGCTTGATGGTTGTTGGCTTTGCATATTTAAAGGAAGCTCATGACATGTAAGTGTATTTAGCGATGACTCTTCCAGTAATGAAACTTAGAATGCACACTTCTGCAAGTGAAAATCCAACCAGTCTCGCTCTGTGTCGTGGTGTGGCACAGGGTTCCACGTGACACAGATCTCCACGTGACAAAACTCCGTGGATGAGGGCACAGCAGACAGAAAGATGCAGGGCTTATATAACTAGATGGCATCTATCAATTTACAAACAAAATACCTCTGGTCATTTGAGGTATTGTGTGTCATTTAATTTTCATCTTTTCTTTGTGGCTTTGGTCACTAAAGTGTTCAAAGTGGAGCCATGACAGTGGCTACTGGAGTAATGAGCAGAGAAACCACCGGCGAGATTGTTCCCATTCAATAGAACCTGGTTCTGTAAGTCCTACACTGTGTATGTATTAAAAACACGCATTGTCTCACAATGAAAAACATCATCAGGAAATTGCAGTCACGGAAGTGCAAATAGGGAAAGTGTTGACTCCTTGGAAAGTCTGTATATTTTAACATTTCTGGGCAAACCTTCTGAGGTCAAAGGCCAGATAAAAGAGAGCTGTGTCTCCCTGACATTCCTAAACCCTAGTGTGTGGCGTATCATGCAACTCAGCCATCCTTACACCTGGAATGGGCCAGGCCAAGTCTCCCTGATGCATCTCCTAGGAGTACAGGCTGATCCTTTGCCTCGCTCTAAAGTACACGGAGAGTTCATTGGACTGAATTAGAATTGAGCTACATAATGCGGCAAGGTTCCTTGGGTTCATCATTTACTTTTCTTTCAGTTCCTTTTTATATTTATATTTCCTTTACTTATGAGAACATCCACGCACATGGCTTTTAAGGCGTGTTGTTAGGTAAGCATGTTTCAATTCATTTTTCTGGTTCAAGTTGAGACCTCAAAGTTAGTAATCCCAATGTAGAGACTACATTAGAAGGAAATTTCTTTACTATCCAAAAACTACATAGTGTTAGTCTTGTTTCTAGCTCTAGATCCATAGATTAGTGAATAAGTCAATTAATTTCCTCAGTTATCTCATGTACAAAGTGGAATAATAGAACTTACCTTATAGGGCAGTGGAATTATTGAGAAGAACTCCTGGCTTGTATGCACCCATATACATATTTGATTGTTGTCATTGTCTTTTGCTAAAAGCAGTAGTTTGTTCTTTATTTTCTTTTTTTTTTTTTTTTTAAAAGCAGTAGTTTTTTTTATTTTTTTTTTTTTTTTTTTTTTTGGTAAAATGTTTCCTTCAAATGAAATTGGGAAATGATGTCCAATATGTCTTTAGTTACATAAATAGATAAAATTCAATCTTGGCCTGCTTGAAAGGTGGGGCGAACCCCTGCTGGCCTCATCTGAGTGTACCTGGGCACAAAATCCTAATTAGAGAGCACCTTCCACTCAACGGTGGCCTAGAGGCCTAGGCTTCTGTAGGATCTATAACATTGAGAAATTCTTCCATAATAACTGATACAGCAAGGAGGTTTTTTTGCGGGGGGGTTGAGACAGGGTCTCACTATGTAGTCGAGACTGAGTTGGAACTCATTATGTAGCCCAGGCTGGTCTCGAACTCACAGCAATACTCCTGCCTCAGCCTCCTGAGTGCTGGGATTACAGGCATGTGCCACCCCGCCTGGCAAGGAGTTTTGAAAGTTAAACCAAATCAATAATAAATAGTACAGTCCCTGCTATGTAGTAGGTACCATTATAAACATCAAACATCAGCTCTTTGTCTCTAGGTAAAAAAATTTTAAAAGAGGACTAAAATAAGCAGGAGTGTGTCTCTCAAATTATATGACAAACTCAAAGTATAAATAATTTAAAAAGCAAAATAAAGCATGGATAATAGGCACCGGAGAGATAGATCATTTGTCAATTGGAGAGGGACCTACAGATAAAGGAAAATGGAAGGGGAAGTAAAAAGAGTTGAGATGTGTTATGTACATGTACCAGCTCCCCACAATGAATGTCATCACTGTGCATTTCAAACGTGTACTAATAAAACGGATATTTACATGCTGAGTAAAATGACATGGCCGATTGACTTTCTATGTATTCTATGTAGGTGATATAAAAAGGATGCCTATGTGACTCCCTAGAGGACATTTCAGAAATTCTCCTGGGAGACAAGTGCAGTATGTGAATGTACGGTCAGGATTCTGTGCCCACACTGCTTTTCTCTGGAGTGTTGTGTAAAGTAGATGGGAATTTGAGGACCAGGTCCAAGTTCCCTCTATGTGCAGATCTAGCTCTCTTTCATTTGTATGATGTTATGAAAGTTTTGGAAACAGATATTTGAGTGCCATTCCTGATTCTGCCATTTTCTGCCCAAGCGATTCCAGGCAAGTTCCTGAGCCTGTGTTTCCTAGTGGCTTCATTTACAGAAAAGACGGGGTGGAATTATGTCCATCATACTTGTGGGTTGAGGACGAAACAGTGTAAAACATTTTTATTGTTGTCATTACAAGACAATAAGTGAAGTCCTCCTGGTCCTTGAAATGGATGAACCATTGCAAAACTGCCACTTTACCTCAATCTGGTCTCATAAAACAAGGGGCAATAAAGAAAATAACTCAACTGTTCCACAGCCATGAATTCAGCCCATCAGGAAAACTGGCAAGGAACGTTGAATACATGTCAGCTGTGGCAAGAATTAGTCAACACCGTACAGTGCCTGTGCTGTGTGGATCACCAGCTGTCTGGAAAAAACAACATAGCTTCCTTTTTTGTTGAATGTGGTCTGCCAGCCAGCTGGCACTAGTGAAGAGGAAGGGAGCGCATGTGAACCGAGTGGTACTGTCTGCCAAGTGTGCCCTGAGCTTTGTTTCATTTGACCCTCCCAACCTGCTGCTGGGGTGGTAGCATTCCTCTAACATACACACAGGGACCAAGGCTTAGCAAGGCCACCTGGGCTATACTATTGACTGCTGTTGCTAACCCTGCAGATACTCGCATCGACCCTCAGGAGCCCGCAATAAAAATCCAAAGTTTTACATCAAGATGTTTAAAAATTATGTAATCAACAGATCTTTATTGTAAGTGGCTTCTGGCTTTGCTCCGCTAATAATTTATCCAAAAACTTTCTTGTGATCTCATATTCATTTTTTCTTCTATCCCTCTACCATTTGCCATACATCTTCCTTTATTGCTACAGCAATGATGGAGAAGAAGATTGGGAAGGGGAAGATATTATTTAAAAAATTTAGATCTGTGCAAAAAAATCGAAGGTGCATAAGAGTAGAAATATAGTAGATTTGTTTCTTGTAAGTGTCTGTAAGAATTAAACTCATGGTAAGTGATACATTTCCCATTGGTTATATATTTGTAGAATATGCAACTTGCCATTTGAAATTTTTATGGTTGTCTTCAAGCTTTTAAAAGATTAGATTGATGACTCAGTACCCTTTTCTATTTAGGTTGATACTGCCATTAAAATGCCACAACATTAGACAGTTCTTTTTATTTTTGCTGTATATCTAATAACATAAAAATAGATGAACAGAATTAAAAAGTACATCAAGGAGTGAGGAAACTGTATCCCAAATCTAAGTTCTTTCATTAAATGGGACTTACAGGTAATGAAAGCCTGAGCCCCCAGTAAGAGAAGAGCTAATAATATACTAACTCAAGATGCAAATAATAAGACAGGCAAAGAAACTCATGATAAGAAAAACTTGATAATAAATTCATTATTCTGTACTTTAAGTCATTGGATTCATTCAGTGCAGATCACAAGGCAGATTTGGGCTTTTCGTAACTCACATAAATGGGGGTTTTCACCCAACAAATGTCTGAAAAAATACATTGTTATACAAAGTTGTGAGGATTTCTATGCCAATGAAATATATGTAAGAGAAACTGTATTCTACCACAGGGAATGATATGATTTCATCCAAAAAAAGAGTGCTGCGAAATATCTGAGGCATGCACTTATTGATGGAAAAGTAAACAAAAATTTTGAAAAGAGACAATGAACAGGAAAATATATAAAGTGTTATCTCTGGGGCCTATTTTTATTAAATAAATAATAATGGAATAGAATTATGCTGCAAATAGCCCGCAACATAATTTGATCATGTTTTAAATGTGTCATTACTTATCAAATATAACAATGGACCCTAATGATTTTGTTTCTTTATGAAAAGATTAAATGAGGTGGAGCTTAGGAGTAGAACACATGAGATCCTGGGCTCAGCCCTCACTGTCACAAAAATGAGAAAAGATTACATTTATTATGGGCTTGTTACTTATTGATGTGGCTGGAAGGAAATAAAACCTTACCTGCAGTCTGCTCTGTTTTACAAGAGGGAAAGGTTGTGGATACTCAGGATTCCACTTCTTGTCAGGGTTTTTCAGTAGTAATGCTTTGTGCTGAGAGATATTATTTGAATATCTTACCTAGAGCTCCTGCTGTAAAATAAGCCAACATAACAACCACAATCACCTGCCATAGATCATGAGGCTTAAGGAAGTGTTTTTCTGAATTCAATACTTCCAGTTTCCTACCAGAATAATTACAAACCAATCAATTAATTAATTCCCACTAATGATAATGAGGTTATTCCCAGACACTGAATAGTGGTTATTAACCAACTTTCATTCTGCCCTGTGTGTGTTGAATAAAGATACTTTGACAAGATTCTAATATTCTTGTCACTAACAGGCCACTGATATCTGAGAAAAATTGATGTTTAGGCTTTTAATTAAGAAAAGCAACACAGACACAATTTTGAACAGTTTTCCAAAATGTTGTTAAATAGTATTCACTTTTTATTCATGGTCCCATTTTTAAAGCATTTTATTATTTTGTTTCAGGATAAGATACCATATCAAGATTCACAATAGCTTTTTCTTATTTTTAAATTTAATGTAATATAAGTAGATATTAATAAAGCATTAAAATTGCCCTTCTATATAAATAAAATTTTATAACAAAATAATTAGAGAATGGCATGATTAATATATTGTTTATATAATATATATTATTGTATGATACATATACAATATATTGATATAATGTGTATATACGATATATATATATATATATATATATATATTTAGAGACAGAGACAGAGATAGAAAAATAAAAAATAGATAACTAGAAAGTAAGGGGTTCAAAAATGCCCAAATTATCAATTCTGTTGGCTCAAAACTATTTTAAGATAAATGCTCATTTGTTGTATTTATTCTACTAATTTGCTCCTTAAAAAGAAAACTTTTGTCATTTTATTGATTTCTTCTTTGTAGGAGAGAATCTATTTTTGTATATGACTTGTACTTTGAGTAACATTTTGGCCTTTCTTTTAAGTCTTTACACACACAATAATTTTAAGGCAGTTTTTAACCCTTAGAAAAGCTAAAATATATTCCAACCAATGCAATCTAACTTTATATACACTGGGAGGCCTAGGGTGCTAGCTGGATCTGGAAACAAAGGGAAGGGTTTTAGGGCCTCAGGCATAATGCATTGTGTACTGAAACTTTCTCGGGTACATGCAGAAATTATCAAACTAGTTAATTTTTCTAATAATACTTCAATATCTACATTTTGCCAATCAGTTGACAACCTGCAATGAAGTTTGCCTTTGTAAGTCTTCATCTTCATAAGATCTCTTTATCAGCAGAAAGTTTCATTCATTCATTTTTAATTTATTTAACATATGTTCGTTGATTTGTGTTGTGTGATAGGACTATTTTGGGTACTGAGAATGTATCTGTGAAGTAAACTGATAGAGCTGTTTTCTCAGAAGCGTTATATGGTAGCCACAAAGGACATTTAATAAATAACAGTGTGTAAGATGCATAAATGATGCTTAATAAAATAATGTAAATCATTCCCAAAGTGAGGGACCATAAAGACAGAGCTAGCAGAGTACAGGAGAGAGAAAAGAATGAGTGGAGTGGGCAGTTTTTATGCAAGATGGCAAGGCAGGCTTTTCTAAGGTCAATTTTGAGCAAAGACCTAAAAGGGCTGGTGTGTGATGAGCTTTCTAGGCAAAGGAAACTGCAAAGTTAAAGGTTGAGGTAGAAATAAATGTGGAGTCTTTGAGGAATTGCAAAGACACCTGTTTGGCTAGAACAGCGGGAGTGGGGACAGAGAAGGCCAGGTCAGAAATACAGGCACATAAGTCCTCACGGCAAGACACAGGGTTATCTGTCAAAGCATTAGAGCTGACCACATGGGGAGTAATGATGTTTGGAAGGTAACATTGCCAAAGACACAGGCACTTCTCCCTCAGCTTAGCAGTTTAATATGCCCTAATATCGCCGAAGAATAACATTAGTTTTCCAGAGGAAGAGGCTCACACTATGGCACACGTTATGCAGGATTACACTTAGGAAAGGGAAGCACTTGTCTCTTCTGTACTCTATATCTTTCCTCCCCATTTCTCCAGGCTTTCTGGACAACGAGGCAAATCCCCTGTCCACCTAAATTCAGGGACATGTAGGCTGACACCTGAAAAGTCTGCCAGTTTTGAGTTTGTTCTTATGACAAAAAATAGTCAATTGTATATGTATGTACATTTACACTTTTTAATGTTCTGAAAAACAAGTATATGAAACTATGACTATTACATAAATCCTATTCCTATGAACAGAAATCTCAGGGCAGTTTATAATAATCAGCATTTTAAATATCTTGCACAAATAGCATTTTGAATTTATGCAATTCTAAAATTAAAAATTAATTTCTTCCAGTATTTACATTCAAGGAACTTTTTATATGATAGCGCTATTGCATTGTAAGCTACTATAAATTCACAGAAAGGAAAAAAGAACAATTCTACATCTAGTAAACTGTAAGCTTGTTTTGTGAAAAATTGTTATTTTCCCCCCTTTACATGGTTTTGCCTTTCCTTTACCACCTCATTCACAAACTGAAGGTGTCAGCAAGCCTACTGTAAATTGTGAAGACTTTTCAAGAAGCTTCCAATATTTTATTAATTCATCCCTGGTTTGCCGGTTGCATTTCCCTGCTTTCCTGTTGCCTGGGGAGATGAAAAACTCCCTAGTTGTGTCACCATGTCAGCGATCTCCTTTATCTTTTGTACTCTTAACTCCTGGGCCGTGTCACTGGAGTGGTGTTTTCAGAGCTGACTTCACAATCTAGGACATGGATACCCAAACATCCTTGTCATTAGTTCAGAAGGCAGCATTTCCAAGAGAAGGCAAAAAAACTTGGTAAGCTTAAAGTTCTGAAATTGTCCAAAGAACAAGGGACTTTATGGGCCTTATAAACATTCCCTGGTCCTAGATGTGTGTTAACTTTGTTTCATTCTTATAGAGCTACTGCCATGGGACCAGGGTACTGTGTGGCCTCCAGTCAGACCTACCTTATCCCTCCTGAATGTTGCATTCAATACTCAGGGCAGAGCTTTCTGCTTTGAAGGACAGTTTTCTTTGCACTATTTTACTTAATAGTCAAGTGACCCCGTGAGCTGGTCAGTGTGTAGCAAGCAGCCCATGTGGTTAGACATTATGTGTGTACATCTTTGTGTAGGAAAAGTGAGACTCTCAGCAAGAAGGCAAAACTCAAAGCTCCAGACTCTTAATCCAGAGTTTCTTCCCTAAACCACATACAACCTAGGTGTGAAGTTTTGGAACAGAACAGAAGTGGGTTAGACAGGAAAACAGTGGGAGTGAGCATGATCAAATGCAGGGCCAGCATGTCCAGGCTGCACTTCATAGAGAATTTTACAGTCTGTCTCAGATTCCCCTGGTGTTTGCATACTGGTTAGACAAGCAGAGTGCTGGAAGTTTCTCATTCCCTTAACCTGGCTTTTCCCAATTTGCTTCTGGATGTGATATATCAATCCTCATCTAAGATCAAATGTTTAATTGACTTTATCACTTTAATTGATGGAATTTGGGTTATTATGGTTATTTGGGCTGCTGTGAACATTGCTGTACAGGGCTACCTGATTTGCTCCCTGTGTATTTAACTTTATGAGAGCTCTTTTCTAAATTATCTGTAATATTTTAAATTTCCTCTAGCATATGAAAGAGTTCCGGTTGCTTCACAACCTTGCCACCACTTGTTATTGTCAGTCTTTGCTTTGTTATTGTAGCTATTTTACTGGGGGCTTAATGATATTTCACTATGATTTTACTTGCACTTCTCTGGTGACGAGTAATGTTGAGTATCTGTTTTTGGGCTTTGGGGGCCGCTCACATACCTTGTTTGATCATGTGCCTAAATATTTGCTCCTTTACTTAAAGGACGTGTTATCTTCATCTTGTACTGTAAGAGTACTTTAAATACAAGGGGTAGACGTACTATGTCATGTAGATGCATGTACTGTGACGACTATCTGCCCCCAATCTGGAGTTCCTTTTATTTGTTCCTAAAAACAAATGTTTAATTTTGGTGAATTCTAGTTTATCAATGTATGTGTGTATTTAATGAGGTGAAAAGTTACTGAAAAGAAACTATGGATATTATTTACTAGGAAATGTATGTGCACAGAATGATCTCATTTTGGCCAATCAAATCTCTATGTATTATAGATACAAAGAGAGAAAGGGCAAACATGGAAGATATTTCAAGTTTTTTAGTTTGCCTCTATTTTCTTAGTTTTTGGCAATACATGTTATACTTTTATGCTAAAAAGGTCAAGGAAATTGTTTATAATAAGAAGTGAAAAAAACTGCACTACTACTTCTCAAATTTTGGTAACAAGCTCTCTCTTTTTTCATTGTTTTATTAGTACCTGTTTTCAGTATATAGTGATTACATTTTAGTATTTTTTTTCTGACTATTTCTATTGCATGTACATATTCACCAAAACATACTATCCTATTTTTGAAAATTTTTTGCTTTTACTTAATATACCGTACACATCTTGTGGATGTAGATACATCAGAATGTAGTTATGATTTTTCTTTCAGTAGATTTACAGGTTGCCCCATCTTTGTTGTGCATCCTAAGCAATGGCTTCTATGAAAGTCCTGGAATACGTACCTTAAAGAAACGAATATATGTCAAGTACTCGTTGAACATTTATTTGTGCCTGGCTGTGTCCCAGGTGTGGAGGACGCAGAGGTTCACAAAGTGGAGTCTCTGCTCTTGAGGAATTTATGAGCCTGAGGCAATGAGCCAGCACGTTAATAATAACAAGCTTCCTTGAGGTTTCCAGACTGTGAGGTAAGCAGAACAAGGATGCTGTCATAAGTATTTATTTTTACTTTTGAAACTGCAATAAAAATTACTGTGCATACAAATGAAAATAGGCACTGCAGAAAATGAGATTCAAAGGAAGAGAATGTCCCAATTGGCTATTCTCCGAAAATATAGGAATGTATCATGCGCGCACCAACTTCTTACTGCTAGTTTATTTAACAACTAGAAAGTAGGGGTTATTAATTCATATTAATCAAGATATGTGTATATATATTCTGCCCAAAAATGCACACATGCTTCAGCACTTTGCCATACTAATAAATGTCTGGAAGCTAATGGCCACCACTTTGAGCACCTCTCACAGTTGGAGAGGCCAAAGGTAACTGGTGTCAATCACAGAGTGTCTCCATAAATTCCATATTAAAGCATTTATATAAGTTTTTCTTTTCCTGATACATACAGTTTTGGGAAGATGTATACTAGGTTTTCCAAAATCCATTGACTCTAACTCACACTGCTTTGATATCCTATTCAGAAATGATTGGTGCAATTTGGGGGGGTATTTATATTTCTGCCATTTGGTGGTTGGAAAAGTCTAGGCCATATCTTTTCTTTAAAAAGGAAAAGACACCTGGGTCTTTACTCTGTCATTCTAGCCGAAGCAAAAACAAGCACATGGATTTAACTTGACCAATGCAGGGTTCTCTTTGTGTTGCAAGACACACAAGAATCAGAGGAGGGGCTGGAAGCTCCTTGGTACATTAGGGGCTGCAGAAGAACCAGGGGGTGCATTTTTCTGACCCTGTGAAGCTCTACAGCCTAGCCACACCCTCCTGACGAAAACCTCGGTATATATCCTAGGCTAAAGTTTAGGCTGCATCCTCATCTCTATTCTGAGTCTCTGACTTCTAACAATTCTCCTTGCTCTTAAGGCACTCACTTCTCATCCCTTTTGCATGTGAGTAAGAACTTTAAGTGGAGCAAACATTCCCTTTCAGCTTCCTCAGCAACACAGAGTAAGTTATTCCTTACCATCAGAGCTTTGAGAAAGCATAGAATAAATGGAACAGATGCTGTCTTTTTTCAATCAGTTGTCAAGATGTAACTTTCAAGGAACTTTTATTGATTGCACTTGAAGTGCTTGTTTCACTAAGCTTTGGGGCATGAGGGAGATGCACAGTATTGACATTTATGGAACCAAAGCATTAAAGGAGCAGGGCCCCTCAGTCGATCCTCAGAGGACTCACTGACATCTGGTGGCCAATGCAAGGGGATGGGATTTTGCCTGACCTGCCCTCTCTCTCCACTCATGTGAGCCATTTGGTCACTCATAGTCCTGTTTTTCTACCATTCTGCTTAGGAATCTCTCACTTGTAAGTCACAGAATACCAGTAAGTAGTGCCTAGTGGAAATATAATGTATTTGCTCCTTTCCCCCTTTGCAGCATTTGGCTGAAAATAAATAAATGGTTCCTTTATTCACAGGGTATTCAACAAAATAAAACAGTGATTCACGTACACACGAAAGCAAAGCAACATCTCACATGCTAATTGGTTTTGTATCTATGCATAGCCTTATTCCAAGAAGCGATGTCCTGGAAGAGAGGCAGCAAACCGGGCTGAGAGGAAAATGAAAGGTCAAGGAAGGCCTTCCATGTGGAAAGAAGGGTATGCCCCAAGCAGAACTGGTACAGGGCCTGAGGAATCTCAGAGGATCTGCCGGATTTCACTGTTTCTGGGGAGGGAAAGGTGATGGTTATGGGGAAGTGACAGTAGAAAATTCCAGTCTGGAGAGGCGTGCTGACACAGACACTGAAGGAGCCTTCACACCAAGCTAAGCAGTACGGCACTTGGGAAACAAAGTGTCTGAGCCTCATGTCCACATGAGCAATCCCTACAATCCATAATTCATCTTTCTACTGTTACATCTTTTCGTCTTGGGCAGCGCACTTTCCCTCTTTCAGTGCTGCAGACCTTTGATGGCCACTAAAACGTGACATACATAACCTGCTACTCTGGGGAAAAAGTGAGAGGTGCAGGTCTGAACTCTTCCTAAACACACATAAAAATGTATACATGTGCACCTGAATGCATATACATGCATGCAGGCACACGCACCTGCATACATGCTACACATGTGCACACTGACACACATACAAATGCATGCATATGCGCACATGATTACACAAGCGCACACACACACTTGGGAGTTGTGTCCGGGCTTTCTGTCCTTCATTGGAACATTTATAAAATCAGCTCCTCGGCCATGAGCTACTCAGGATTAGACATTTCTTTGGAATCCTTTACATGCAATTTTGTAAAGTTTTAACATCAGTCACTTAAGGGGTTGACTTAATAGTATTCATATAAAGAGCAAAAATAGAAAGCGCTGATAGGGTAATCCTGGCAGGTAAAAATAAAGTCATTGATGAGTGCCAACATATTTTAGTGATAAGCTTCAGTTGTTTGAGTACACACTGAAGTTTGGTGACAACTGCTGAAATATCTTCTTGTACAAATGAGCTACATGGATTTTTTCATGTGAGATTTAGGGCTGAGGCTAACAGCTCGACAAGGGTGGCGCGTGAAGCTTCAGGGCCATCACCTCTGCCATCTATTTATGTATGTGGACTATTTTTATTCTCAGGTTCTTCCAGCTTTCTGTAGTCTAGTGTTTCAGTTTGCAACTTCTTCCAGGGACCTGAGCCTACTAATGAAGTAGTTTTGCATTAGGCAGGAAGGGAAAGAAGCAGAGCACAACCTTTCCTTTTGAACTCCCCCGGTCCTCTTGTAATCTTCCATGGAGTCTTGTTCTCCACCACAAAAGCGGCAAACCCAAGTTTTGGAGCTTACGGTTTTACAAAAA
This sequence comes from Fukomys damarensis, assembly GCF_012274545.1. Taxonomy (NCBI): domain Eukaryota; kingdom Metazoa; phylum Chordata; class Mammalia; order Rodentia; family Bathyergidae; genus Fukomys; species Fukomys damarensis. The sequence continues at coordinate 36,708,593 of NW_022900949.1, forward strand.
AATCACACATTTTCCCTGGCTAGAGGATGTCATTTTCCCTGATAGGAGCAGGGCAAAGCTTTCTGATAAAATCATGCCCTTGGCAGCCTTTAATATTTAATACTTGTATCATATAGGTATTGACCTGGGAGGGAACGATAAATTATAAAAACACCCAGAAGCTCATGTCAAATGAATCAGGACAATTGATTTTCCTTTTAAACATGAGCTTGCCATAGGAAGTGTTTTAATGTGGTAGAAACAGGGCCAAGAAGCTTAGATTTAGAATGAATGAGGCGTGGAAGATGAATTACAGGGCAAAGCACTATTTATGGAGAGTATAGAGAGGTGGGAGAAGCAGCGTAACTGGTTGAAATATGTTGCCCCAGGAGGACACATTGATCTTTATGCCAGCAAAAACACAGAAGATGCCAAGGAGTTGCAATTTACAGAGATAGTCTCTCCAAAGACCAAATATTAAGCACACGTCATACTTTTGTGACATCTCTTTGTTATGGTTTAATGTTAAGTCTGCCAGCCCTCTTAGCAAGGGATTGTACTTCAACAAATTACTGCTGGATCCATCCCGAACCTTAAAGATTGGAGGCTTTATTGCGTGTATCTATGAAGCCAAGGCTGGCTTAGCATAGATGACTTTATGCTGAGTGACACCAATGACTACAGGAAAGCAGGCATTAAAAATAACTGAAGTTTGGGCAGACAGGGCCACCATAAAGTGATGAATGCATAGGAGGGGATTTAATATTGTACTCTAGGTGCAGTACAGAATCATTTGTCAGGTACTGGTAGGATGAAGGTGAGCATTATGGAAAGCAATTGCCGGCATCCATGAGTAATGGCAGTCACCTTTCCTACTCATCATCTTGTGAACAGATTCCTTATTAATATTGTTCAATCTATTCTTACTGATATTTTGAGTAAAAGTGTTTTGGGAGGGATGCCTTATGGTTTTTTTTCCCCTTATGTTTAATACTGGTTTTCTTAAATTCATTTCTTGAGTATTTAATATCTATGATCCTGCTATATCTTCTTAGTCCCTTTGAAGCATGTATTATTACTCTGTGCACAAACACACACACACACACACACACACACACACACACACACA
>NW_022900949.1:36709845-36716220 GCF_012274545.1 Fukomys damarensis
ACACACACACACACACACACACACACACACACACAGGCATTCAGACACATCACTCTCCCTCCCTAGGTTAGCTGATTTCCTCTCAGAACACCAAAAGGGAATGAACTGTTTAAGTCCGCACATGTGTTTAACAACCTAAACATGAACATAGAAGCCAACATTAAATACACGGCCTCTACTGATCTGCCGTTATTCAGCTAGCTCTTGCCGGTAATTATGCTTTTTCTTTTTGTGCTCCATAAAGTTTAGACGTTGGAGAAGATTCCCTTCCAAAGGAAAGGCCTAACCTGAGCTAGAACCACGAAAGGTCACGTGCTATGCTCTGGGGGCTTTGCAACACACGGCGTGGTGCATGTGATCGGGTCAAAGCGCGGACCTTGAAGATGTTAATCTCTTCCTCCAGCATTCCTCATTTCTGTGCCGGAGCTTCCTCGGCCTGAGCTCACATCAACCATTATTGCCATGGAGACTGCTGCCTACCATTCCAGAGGAAACAAGCAAGAAGCCAGGTGCACATGAGGTGCCTGCTTGGGCACAGTGCCAGTGTAGAATTGTAGTTAAGAATGAGAAGAAGCATGTATGGCATTTAGCAAATTATTTCATTTCCCCTCGGTTGCCCTCTCACCACAAAGTATTTTTTCATGTTTTCTTTTTGTAACGTTATTTTATTCTTAGTTACCTTACCTTTTCATTTCTGTGACCATCTTTGCCCAAACTTTGCCCATTCACACTACCATTCCTGAAATGATGTCCGGAAAGATTCTCACATCAGCTAAGGTTTTCCTTACCTGAAAACACTGGACATCGCTTCTCGGCCTTTTGGCTAAGATCCAGTGAAAACCCTGGACGTGGACCGTTTTACCTGTTAACAGTACACTCCTTTCACGCAGCACCTCTCACACCACATCTCTGCTCAGTTTCCCCTGACAGCTCCCTAACTAGGAACACCCTGAATCATAAGCTTCAATTTAAAAGGTCTTTCAGTCTGGCCCTTGCCTAATTCTCCAAGATGTTTTCTCTCAGTACCTCCCCGTGGGAACTCGCTACTGCAGCTAAATGTGTCCTTTACTGTTCTGTGGTGAGGCTAGCCCCTTGTGCTGAGTGCCTTGGGTGACACCCTTCCCCTTTTCCCTAATTCTCTCCATCCTGCTACTTCTTGAGCAGCCAGTTCCAGATGATGGTTTTCTGTCAGGGCTTAGCACCTGAGCTGAATTCCGGCTTCTGTTTCTCCTTTGATATCCAGACTCGGCTCACATGCCGACTTCACCATCCAAAATACAGCTCTATGATGCCCTCACCTCCATCAGTCCCACTTGCTGTGCTTCCTATCTCAGTAAGTGGCAACACCATCTAGCATTTGATGGAATCCCGTATTTTCCTCAGTCAGTTCATTCACGGGCTCTGTCAACCTTACTTCCAAAATACGTCTCATGCTTTTCGGTTTTTCCTAGTGTTTTTGCTACCACTATGACACAAGCCAGCATCACTTGGAGTATCACGACAGGTTCCTACAATGACCCCCTCGTTCTCCACTCAGGAAGCAAGCCCGCATGAATCAGGTCTAGCCCTCGTCTCCGTGGAGCTGTCCACACTCACCGTGACATACAGACATAGCATGACAAGTCTGACACTCTCCGTGTTCTGAGCCACTCTCCACATAGCAAACCATGTTCTGCCCACACTGGTGAATCCCAACCTATGTCACCCCCGGGGTTTGGAAGCTCAGGTGTCTGCTCTTATAGTGCTTCATTCTCCTATAGGCCTATTTTTCTTGGCTGGCTGATGCCTTCCTTTTCAAGTCTCAGCTTAGACCCCAGACAGGCCTTTATCAACCATACCAAATAATTACTTCCTGTCACAGAACCCTACTTATTTTCCTCCCAGCACTTAACACACTCTGTCATTATTTGGTCTTTTATTCATTTGAATCAATGTCATAGCCTTTATAAAACATCATCAGTTACCAACACTGGAATGGAAGCCGGATGAAGTCACAGATGAGGTCTGCTTGTTTGTCTTTCCAGTGGACACGTAGCATCATGCCTGGCAGTAATAGCTGCTGAGTGTCAACTAAATGAATAAACACTAACTGGGGACACCGATTATCTACTCTTTAGGACTGTGACTTTCCATTGTTGAGAGCTTCTTCTATACTATTTTTCTTTCCCCATGCTTAGGAAAGTATTCTACATCTACTTGAACCTCAAGATTGTTTTTACCTGTGATGCTAATGAAAAAGAACACTGTATCGTCAGGTGGGATGTATGAAATGTGGTCAGGGAACGGGAATACCGTTGTCAGGAAATAACTTACTACTCCATAAATAAAAATCTGAATGGTGACCAGGAACTTTAACTGAGACTTTCATAAACCCTTGCTAAAGAAAACAACGTAGTCACGTAAGCGGATTGAATTTACCATGTAAAATTTGTCACGGATTTGTTTTGTATTCAGGATAGCCTAAGAGGATCAGAAGGACTCTCCTCTGATTGGGCATGGACATCTGTACACAGCCCTTGAGAGGAGATGCATGACAGATGGGGGTCATCTGCCACTAAAAAAAATGAGGACTTTTATTCTGCTGGACTGACACAGAATGTGTCCTAGGGGAGGGAGCGGAGTGGGGGATGTGGTGAGGAGTAAATGAAGGGGGGAGGGGGGAGGAGGAGCCCCTCAGAGGGTGTCCATGAGCCAGGTTCTCCTGCCATGAAAAAGAGCAGCAGGAAGCATCCAGAAATGTAGATCAGTTACCTCATTTTCTTCTCTGATTTTTCTTTTTAGGTGCTAGAGGAATAGATGATCTCTGCCTGGGGGTTTCCAATGCAGTGCCTTAAAAATAAATTATTTGTAGAGACCTCCTGAGGATGTGAATACATTTGAAATGAGAGAATGAATTCCACCTGTAACTTCCACCTCCCTTCTGCATTCTGTGTGTGACCCAGGAAGCACGGCCCTCATTCCCCGGCCCCAGCTCTCTCAGGAGGCCTCCTCCTGGAGATTGTGTGGCTTTAGATGGAGAGGTTGCTTCGTAGGGTTCCCTGGATCCCCCAGCCTTCTCTTGTTGACTTTCTTTCTGGGGTGCATTGCAGAAGGATGCTTTTTCACTGTATTGATCTGCAATAATATTCAACTTCACTTTATGAATACAAAGGTTTATTTTTCAGCTAATCTTCATTTTCTAAAGATAGAAATTATCAGGATGAAACTAAATCCCAAGATTTCATGAGTTTGTAAGAGAGGTAAAATCAACTGTTCACTCTTAAGAAATCACAAATTTTATGATTAGAAAACACATATCTCATTTACTTTTGGGAATTATTTAATTTACTTTAGAAGTAAGCCTGGAATATGGATACCAAGGTATATACACTAAGAAGGATTTCTTGTTTAAATTAAGGATTATTTATATTTAGAAACCTTTTCATTTGTATTATTTTGTAGAAAGCATATGGAATATTTTAAATGGCCAAATTTTAAAATTTAGCTTAAACATTTATATATTATATACATATTTTAATCTAAGACATTACTTTTATATTTCCAATGATATCAACAAATCACACTGGAACACAAGGCAATGAAAAGCAAAACAGGGCAAAAATCAGATGAAATGAACAGAAATGAATTTATGTCTTGAAAAAAACTATTTTCCAATGGGTTTAATATTTTCTGAATATAAGATCATTTCCCATTCATTGAGTCTGTGATACAACAACCCCTTATTGGTTTATTCCACATTAATCAGATTCAATATTTGATAATAATGCATGTGTAAGGTATTGTATTAGAACAGAAAAAGTAACTGAGGTACAAAGCTGTCAGCCCTGTTCTGAACACAATCGGCTACTCTGTGACGGAGCTACAACAGATTCTTCAGAATTGCGGAACAACTTCTCATGTGTGACTCAGAGGTGCTTGGCCCACCAGCGTCAACTTATACTTCTGACTTTGACCTTAAGACCACATTACTAAGTGAAATAAGTCATATTCGGACGTTAGATATCACATGGTTTCCCTAATTGGAGAGACCCAAAATAGAAAGAATTTAAGGAACAAAATAAAAAAGCTGTGTTAAGAAACAGACACATAGAATCTGTAGAGATGGGAAGGGCATCTGGGGAAAGATGGAGAGGGGAAGGCAGGGGCAGGACACTAACAACCATCTATTTATTCATTTATTATTGATTTGGGGGGTACCGGGGTTTGAACTGGGGACCTCGTGCTTGCGAGACAGGTGACGGCAGCACCACTGAGCTAAATCCCCAGCCCTAATTCATATGAGAAAATGAAAAATAATGGAAACAAAGCCTTTGTAGAAGGGAGGGAGGGAGGGGTTGAAGAGAGGGCTGGGGAATGGGAAAAAAAAAGAACCAAGATTGATGACGTAAAGGTACAAATTTCCAACAATGAATGTCATATTGCATACATTAAATGTATCAATAAAATTAACTTTAAAAAGATGTGATGTATATCACATCTGTGTATGGCAATGAGTGCACATTTCTCCCCTTGAAAATAGACTTGAAAACCAGAAGCAAAAAAACCCATGAATATATATATATATATATATATATTTAATGGTCTGGAGATGTGTGAGGCCTTCAGTTCAATATCCAATTGCAAAGCAAGCTAATAAGATATGTTTAAATGCTGTAGACATAGCTTTGACATAACTGTTAAAGAGAAAATGTGGTTCTGGTTTTGATTTTTTTTATATGTATGTTGTTTTCTGCATGAATGAGCTCACCTTTGATTCTCACGCATTTGGAAAGATTCAATGCAAAGGATTTTTGCTTCCAGTTTTTAAGCCTCTTTTCAAGAGAAGAACTGTCTCCTCACCGTTTCCATGCCCAGAGAGCCTTACACGTTCCTTCAGCCACGCTGTTGGCTGTTGATTTTCTTGTGGGTGGCCCACAACTCCCCCTCTGCCCTCTGCTTCTCAGCCATTAGGACCACTCAGCCTCCTGGCTCCATACCTTCTGCGTGAGGTGACCTTGGGGAGCCTTGCTGAGGCACCAGCCTAAGGGACAGAGTAATGCTAATGCGAGGACCTTCCCTGGCCCCTCCTTGGGGAAGGAGTGAGGATCACCTTGGCTGGCTGCAGGGGAAGAGGAAGAAGAACCCTGCTGTATGAAGCCAGTGAGTGCCCTTGTAGTGACCTTGCCACCTAGCTGCTCATGCATTCGGGAGAGGTCTTTTTATTAAGCCCTCCGTGAACAATTCTGGGATATTTTAAATACGCTGTTTCCAATTCAGACTGGGTCTACACAACCTAGGAGTGGTTCTGTACCCCATTTTAATTTCACTAAGGAAAATATCTTTGAATTTGGATTATTTTGTGTGTTATCCATGCATTTCTGAATAGATCACTTAACCTTTACTTTTTTTTTTCAGCTTTAATTGAGTTTATTGGTACATTTTAGGGATACAGTACAGTTACATTCATTGTTGGGAATTTCTACCTTTACATGACAGGTCTTGGTTCTCATTTTTTCCCCTTGTCCCTGCCCTCCCTTCACCCCCTCTCCCCTTCCCCATCTACAAACACTTTATTTCCATCTTTTCATTCTTAACCTTTACTTTTGAAATGGGATTCAAAGCGCTTGATTCGGCAAGACTAACTTGCAATAGTAAATAAAATAATTTATGTTTACATAAAGCATCTGGCCCCTAGCAGTAATTTTCATTAAAACATTTAATGCTGATTGAAGAGCACCATTTTCTTCTAAAATGTCATTGCTATTTAAGGGCTGTGAGTTTGATCTTTAACACCTGTGTGAGTTCATCCTTATTGTTATGGATTCTGTTCCCTTTGTGCTTGATGTCAGAATTAAGGGAGTATCGGGCTTGTGATCATTAGCCAAGTAACTCGTGCTGAAAATATTTAGCTTTTCAGCCAGCCAGGGGTGAGAGATGATGACTGAACTGTAGTTGTTCTGGGGATAAGCAATAACAAACATGATTTTCCTCTTTCCTTTTTAGTTTTTTAAGGGACATCCTCTTGTCCTCAGAATAGCACACACAGATCACTTAGATTGCTCAATAGATTAGTCAGTGTGCTTTTTAATAAAAGGAAAAAAAGTGGAAACATTATCATGTTTAGAAGTTTCACTCCTCTTTTAGAATACTATTTGTCTATTCACCACAATCCTCCGTGCTGTTCTCAGACAATAATGATCTAGATGATCTAAAAGCCCTATATTTAGTTCCTTTAAAATGTGTGGTGATATAATTCATTCTATACCCAAAAGATGATCCCTTCCCTAGAGGTCATTGAGAACATGAAAGAATACAGCCTGGTGTGGGAATGGAAATGGAGATAGATACAAAAGTTCTAATGGGTGGGATGAAGTATATATATATATATATATATAT
>NW_022900949.1:36716238-36781123 GCF_012274545.1 Fukomys damarensis
ATATATATACATATACATATACATATATATTGTGTGACTTTTTTAAAAATCTTGCTTTCATTTTAATAGGAAAACTGGAGCTATAGAGCATTTAAATTTCCTCCATTGACTGTGAAGAGAGAAAAAAAGCAGTGGTCACCTAAGGCTGCTGATAACTTAGACATTAAGGAAGAAGGGACAGGACTTAGCTGTGTGGGAAGGCTGAGTGTCAGGCAGAGCCAAAACAGTACTTAGAGAAACATAATGGAAAAGAACTTTTTTAAGTCAACCATCCACCCAGCGCCCAGAGTTTGGTTTATAATGACATTAGTCAATAAAAGGAAGCAAGTCTCCTTGGAGAAATAGTGTATTGTGGGATTGGGACAGGAAATACATAAAAATAATTCTGGGTCACTTTGCAGTGCCAGAAGGTAGGGAAATGCTACTAGGAAAATAAAAAGTTTTAGAAGAGCCAATGTAAGAGCCCACGGTAGATGAAGCTGGAACAATTGAAGCAACGCTACCAAAATAGAATTGAATTATAGTCTAACGTACACAACACATACACACGAATGTGATTATTACTGAGATACATGTGTAACTGGGGAGAATAAATATATCCGTGAGGAAGAATTGCCAGTAAGCTATGTAGACGCAATTCCCACAAAACAGTGGAGCTCACTACTCTAGTGCGGACCATGGGAGGAGTGTCTTCCACCCAAGGAGTGCAGAGGAGAGGCAGCAAAATGAACTTGGGAGATCCTGACTGATGGACTTTGATCAAGAAACACACAGCGCTGTGGACAGTGAGTGGTCATGATGGAGGTCCATCATGTAAGTGGTCCAAAAACCCATAATCCAGGTCGAATCAGAACACCAATCTGGTACATAACCTGGGGGGTGGGGGCGGTGTGCAGTCTACAGAATCCTGAGCCAATGCACTTAATGCTCTCGTGAAAAACAAGGGAAGTCTGACAAACTCACAACCAGGAGGAGCCAAAGGCTATGACGACTGATCGTGAAAAACAAGGGAAGTCTGACAAACTCACAACCAGGAGGAGCCAAAGGCTATGACGACTGAATGTATTGTGCTACCCCAGAAGAACACAGGAGCAGAAGACAGTCAGGCAAAATCCAAGGACATCTGAACAACTTGTGGATTTTAGTTAATAATGATGTACTCTCACTAGTTCATTAGTCATAGCAAATATCTTCCTGGAGTTATCATGTAGTTATCATGGAGGAAGCAATCTACAGTTATATGAGATAATAACTCTGTACTGCTTATACCACTTTTCTGTAAATTGAGAACTATTCTAAAATAACAATTTTCTTGCAAAATGAGCCATAATCTTGTCATTTCAAAAAGAAATGGTACCTTCAGATTTTTAGGTTCTTCTAAACATTTCCGGTGCCTTTTTAAAACAAATATGGTGGAAGGTACCCCTGCTGTAGCAGTCCCTGCTGCCTATGGATGACCTCCAACCGGCCCCCTCCAAATCTCTTATTTCCCTCCTGCCTATCAGGATTGTCGTTATCAACAAATAAAGGAACACTTCACTACCATGCTCAAATAATGGCCTTTCTCTTTCTACCATACCAAGAAGCCTAAAGGTGGCTTAACAGTGCTACAGGGGCTCCTGACCAGCAGGCTGACGCCTATGAGATATTCCTAGAATTCTCCCCGAAAAGTAAGGAACAAAGAAGTTGCTGGAACTTCAAAACAAGGGAAGGGGACCAACAGTAACGACAGCCACGTGTCTCCACCTTTTTACTATCCTGTTTTCCTGCATATATCTGTCTACCCCATCCCATTACCCAGAGCCCTGTCATCTGGCAAGGAGGCCCTGCCCTTCCAGACTTTTCAGCCAGGTGGTGGGAGATTCAGTGGCTGTCACTCTGAGAATGTCATGCTACTCTGTCCTCTACCACTCTGTGCAAGCACTCTGATTTTTTTTATTACATTTATTGGTACATTTTAGGTATACAATACAGTTACATTCATCCTTGGGATCTTGTACCTTTATGTGACTTGTCTTGGTTCTTATTTTTCCCCATGCCCAGCCCTCCCTTCACTCCCTCTACCCTTCCCTGTTTATAAAGACGTTGTTTCCATGGTTTTCCTTTTGGTGGGGGTGCGGTACCGGGGATCGAACTCGGGTCCTTCTGCTTGCAAGGCAGGTGGTGGAAACACTGAGCTAAATCCCCGGCCCTATGTTTTTCATTTTCACATATTTTTTTCTTTTCCTTTTTTACTTTTCCCCTACCCCTCCCACTTCCTCTACTCTTTTAGACCTTTTCTTCCAATTATACAATATCAATTATACATTTTTATCCTTATTAATACTTTTAGTTTTTCACACCAGAGAAATTATTCAGTATTTACATGTGTATCTTATTAATTTGACTTAAGAGTATAGCCGCAGTGTTCATCCACTTAATTATAAATATCTCTAGTTTATCGATCTTTATGGCTGGATAGAACTCCATTTTATATATATAAAAAAACTTCTTTATCCAGTCTCAGGACGATGAATCCTGCTACACTTGACCACACCCTCTGTGGTTATCTAATTCTCTCTAAATTACTGCAGCTCCAGGTACCATGAAGCTGTGAAATTTTCAGGGAAAAGTTCACAGATTTGGCATCCACCTATGCACAGAACAAAAACCACTTTTTGTGAACACCAACTCAAAGGAAATGAAAAACTTTTATTTTCCCCATGAATTTCCAAAATCATTTTTCTTCCCTTTTGGAGATTAATAGCCACATCTTGTTAGGTGCCAATTACATTGGATTTTTGGGAATTCTCTTTTCAAAAGCTGAAGGTGAGGTGGAAGGAGAGGACAGCTCGTTACAGGAGGCTGATATGTTAAGAGATAGCTTAGGCTGTGTATACCCCTGCTGGATTGAATTCTGGCTCTTTGGAAATGTGCTTTGTGCCTCTGACTACAGTCAGTCTCCACGTTTCTGTGCCTTGATTTCATTCTCTGTAAAATGAGGTGTGATGATAGTATCTACCCAAGATGTGTGGATTGAGTGAGTGCGTATACAGATCTGAAATCTGCAAGTGAAAAATAAAAAGGGCCGGGGATGAAGATCAAGGCAAAGGCTGTGTATTCAATTTCTAATATGAAAAATAAAGTCCCTGACACATACAATTAACTTAATAAATTTTAGCTACGACTATCATTAGCAGGAATGCCATTTGTACTGGGGAACACTGCAAATGCCCTCACTTTGCAAAGTATCATGGACTGTATGCAATTCCTGTTTTTCCTCCTTCCCTAACTTTAAATGTTGCTAACCATTTGTGTCAAGAAGTATGAAGCAACTTCCTCTCTGTGTTCCTAATGATTTCTATGTAGTGTATCTTTACTTTCTCTCAAAGATGATATTTAAGTACACTTCATCCGTTAGTTGAGGCTATACAATAAATCAACTTCAATGGCTGATTTTGTTTCCCAGGAAGAAATGGAAAGTCAGAGTATGTGACCTACCTTTCTTTGCCTATCTGTGCAAGGCCTGACTGGGGCACCTGGCCCTGTAAGGCAGCTCATCATCCATACTGCCTTGCACTCACAGGTTACTCCTTTCAGAATTAAATTGTGCTATTTGGTGGAGACTTATTCTCCATTAATTCAACGGATTCTTGGCTGTGTCTAGCAATATGAAAATATGAGTCCTTGGGTATTTCAGATGTTTCGTGGGTGGAGACAGATGTCTCGGACTGCATTTCCAAACACATTAAAAATCCACTTACACTATATAATAATATTTAATTACTTAATGAGGGCCTTAGGTCCCTTTTCTTTGATATTAGATGTGTACAGAGGAAAATTTTCAGACATATCAGGAGGAGGAGTTTGGAATACACAAGGAAGGAATAATGCCTCCTGTGTTTTAAAGGTGGCAGTGTGCTCCCTTTTACTGTACTGTTTCGTGAGTTTATTTCAAGTTTCCTTGTACTGAGGAGAACAATTCTAAATGGTGCGATTGTATTTCTGTTTGCTGACCAGGGTAGTGTTGAAATAGGAGGAGGAATTATCAAGCAAATATGAGATTAGACTTGTGATTCCCATTTATTCTCTCCTTTGAATAAAGATTTCTTCGATAGATCCCAGTTCCATTGAGTTTCCCATGTATTCTAAGGAGCGTGCATAAATCTCACACATAGTCCAAGTTTTTCTCTTCAACTTTCACTTGACTTCCGAGAGCTGGGGAAGCTGCAAGTATTGAGGGGCCTAAAGCTTATATAATCTCATTGTGTCTTGTTTAAAAATACAAAAGTATGCATTAAAAATCACCTAGTACTTTAGAATTTAAAATGATTTCACACACATACACGCACACACACACACACACACACACACACACACAATAACAAATTTGCAAAAGCTGGTAAGTACGAACACCAAAACTCCAGGGATGTTTACAAGTTGGTTTTGTTTTCTTCTGTTTTGTTTTGTTTGTTTTGTTTTGAGACAGGGTTTCACTCTGTGGGCCATGCTTACCTCAAAATGTAGTGTCACTTTCTACAGAAAAGAATGAAATAATTCAGGCTTTCCTTAAGCCATATACATAAATTCCACTGAGCCTAAGTGAAATGTATTCCTAATACAACTTCTCTTACTTGATACTAAAATGCCAGTGGCCCACTCCACCTCACCCTTGCCAAGGGAAAGTATGGTGGATGGTAAGGTGAGTGAAAAAAGGATGTGTAATAAACTGTGGCTGAAATACGTGACCGCAAGAGAGCAGTGATTTCATCCCATAGGACCTTGGAAGAGCCGTGTAATTGAGAGGCCTTGAGGCTTCAGCTTTGTGTGTTTCATAATTGTTTCCCCTCCGAGGAGCAAAGCAAAGATGGTACAGACTCTTTCACTCCCAATGAAGAGACATCTTGTTTTCTTTCTGGGTTGCCTCTCTTGAAAACTAATTATTGGATGACATTAATAAGCTAAATAAAGATAAGAAGAAATTGTTTTCATTAAAAGTGGCCATAGCTAATATTTTTAAAAGTGTATTTGTTCTTTAAACCTGACTTAACCTGAGTCTAGTGTGTACACACACTGAGTCTAAATTTCTAATGTATGACAGGAAAAACTGTGAAAATATGTATGAATTATTTAGTTGCACAAGCATGCTAAATGTGTTTGTTTTTATGTAACAGGTTATGTTTGATTATAGACTAGTGACCTTGAAATCAAGAAACTTTATCTTTCATAAGTGCATTTGCATTTTATGGCTCATGTCTCACATTAGAGAGACAGAACTACACAACACATTCATCACTCTTAACAATGTAAGAGTCTTAGCCTAAAAAATTAAAAGTGAACGCATTGGAATTGAAATAAAGAAACAATTAATTGTTAGTGGCTGACTTTTCCTGAGTGGGAAGTCATGGTCATAATCCTGAATTGCTGATACTCTGGACTTCAATGAGCTCATTGCCATGACCAATAGGTCTATAAATGTAGCTTCCTGCAAGAGAAATCCTGCACAGCATGGCAACCTGAAGGAGCCCAAATGTGGACTCCTGAGTCACAGCAGATGTCAATTTCTGACACAGTAGCTCACCGTGGCAATTTTGGGTGACTAGCTCGACTTCTGAAGTTGAGGGCCCCCTCTGAAAATGGAAATATGTGCCTTACAGGATTCCTGTAAGAATAATTTAGACTCAAACCTGGCTCTCCTTCTGACACACTAAGGTCGCTTGAAAAACATAAATTCTCCCTTGCCTTTCTTGATTTTCTCTATTTCCTTTCAGTGTGAGGACACATCTTTAATCCTAAATCACTCTGTGTATTCAGCAAACACTTGGGATCATCTACTCTGTGCCATGGTTTTTACGTAGTGGGGAGGACAGCAAAGCTGAGGCCTAGTGTCCCATCCCAAGGCTTGCATGAGAGTGGAGGCCAGAAAAAACAACTTCAGTGCAATATGATGTGCTGCCCAGAATGGCCAGAATGTTCAGAAAGAGCCACCCATTCCAGTCTGCCTCATGACCCAGGGCTGTGTTGCTTTGATTGCCAAGGCCTCACTTCAGGACACATTAATTCTTGCAGTGCTATTTTAGGACATTCTTCTTGTGTTTCCATTAGCAGACCCGGAGAGAGCTTCCTACTTCAGTCCACACTGAGGTCATGTTCATGCAGGGCAAATCAGCAGCCTCCTGACATTGGTTACATTTTTTTCAATGAGAAAATAATGAATCAACCCAGCAGGCCAATGTAAATAGAATTATCTGTTTATTTGTTTTGTTTTGCTGTGATAAAACATGCACAAAATTTACTTCTTTTGTTTTAACCGTACTAGGGATTGAACTCAGGACCTTGCGCTTATGAGGTAGGCAGCAGAACCACTGAGCTAAATCCCCGGCCCAAATTTTACTTTTTAAGATTGAGTGATTGAATCAGGCACTTCTGCTGTTAAGTCACATCTGAGTGGCTAAATAACATTGTATTTTACAAAAAAAAAGAATGCTTAATAAAAATATTAATGCTTGTGTTTTCCAAAGGAACTGGAATCACCTAAAAAGTGAGACCAAATTGAAAAAACAGCATGAATAAGAATGATAACAACTCATACAAATATTAGCACAGGTAAATCCCAGTGGGCTTTGGCAGCCTTCTGCTGGTGCACCCACTGCAGCGTTGCTTCTGTGTGGCAGGGCACAATGACAGTGACCCTGACTAGCAAGCCTTGGCAGGGCAGCCACTCAGTGCTGATTACCACTTCGTAATAAGAATGGCTTATAGAACTTTCTCTCGTACAGCTTCAGAAAACAGCCATGTGTCTGCAGTTGATATAAACGTACCATTTTTCGTAAAATCTTTTTTTTTTATCAAGATAAAGAAAACAGATTCAGGCTAACCCGTTTGGAAATGTATGTACTTTGTCACTTACTGTATTACTAAAGATTCAGTTTTCTTGTAAAGCTTCAGTTGTATATGTTAGATCTCTACTTTAGCTATCTCTGCCTTACTTCTGTGTGTATCTAGCTATCAACCATCTACCTGTTTTCACTGGGTTGTGAAAGGGAGAAGCTCTTAGAAAAAAGTTTGTAGTAGTATTCTGCAGTCTTTTAGCTAAAGGTAGTTTTTATTATTTTGTTTGTTTCTTAGATATAACATTAACTTTTATTCCTAAATAGATAGAAAAAGCAAAAATGAATAACAAAATATTTATTTTGAAAGATATTAAAATTTAAAAATTTAAGAAAATTGACATTTTTCAGCCTGTCTAAAATATAATGAATCGATAATGAACTATTCACAAAGTTTTGTATTTAATAAAGACCTATTGTACTATTTTTGAAGCTGTTTAAGAAAACTCTTTTAACTGGCCCAACCAATATAGTCTACTTCACTTATGTTTGCTAATAAAAGACAAGTTTGTATCCATGGTTGTAAATATACAGAATAAACAGGGCCAAGAATTGATAATTAGATTATTAAATATCAACTAATGCATGTCTCCTTAGAGTTTTAAAAAAAGAAATAAACTTTTTTGTAGCTACTAGAATGGAAAATGGAATACTTTCACAATGAAAGCAATATATATAGATATATAGATATAGATATATAGATATATATATCTATATATATATATTCATAATATGTAGTAGAACCATCCCTGTATCTAAAAGGCAGTGATAACAAGTGATTGCGGTACTCAGAAGAGCTCATTTTATTCCCTTTCTCAATATTAAACACAGATGAGTAAATAGAATTATGCATGTTGTTTTATCTGCTTTTGCACTTTTAAGAGACAATTTTGAATCATTTTGAAGTGAGAGCAGAATTCATGTGCAGTACAATGGGGTGAATACTCCTATTCGATCATGTTTTAAATATAGCCACAGCGTTTGTACATCATGCATTTGTGCACACTACAGAAAGCACAGCTTGTTGACCAATTTTTCTGAGTTGAAATTAGTATCAGCTACTTACTAGTTCCATCATCACTTAAGATGGAGAATAAAATTCTTTCTTAAGTCCTCTCTTGATAGAGTGGCAATTAGTGATCATGAACGGATGCACATCTATCCAGGCTCGGGAAACATTTTCAGCCAGTCTAAGGGGCCTTAAACTCTCAGTATCACAAAGCTCCTATACTCATGCTTGCACATCTGATCTTGGAGAGAAACCGCAGGACCTGTCCTCTCTAATCTTGCATAGTCCAATTGTGTCATTGCAAAGTCTCAGGTATTTGCTGTCACAGGACATTTCTCATCCTGGAAGCTTTTCCAGTTATGTCCCTTAAGAGGTTGATAAAAACAACAATGCTAAAGTTTTTCCCCGTCTCCAGTATAACATTTCTCTCACTTTATGGCCATTTTTCTCCACAACCTTGAATTTTCCTCCTTTGGCCACGCTGTGTGATTTAAGATACTGCAATTGTGAGAGCATTGAAGGAGCTGTGTAAAAACATGGAATGAAAAATTGACACTGCAGTCAATCTCCACAGAGCAATTTAGCCAGGCACACTCCCAAGTGTTTTGATGCTTGTTGAAATATCACGAAGGATGCCTGCTGGAAATGGCAGTTGGGATTTTATTTGGAGAAAGAAAATTAAGAAATACGACATTGGCATCTGTTTTACAAGAGCATCCTATGTCTATTAATGAGGAAAGTATTTTATTTGCTTTGTATTTGCATGAAACTTTGTTCTATGCATCTTTTCCAAGACAACATAGTCAGCTCCTGCGTTCCAGGAGCACATCTGTTACATATACAGCGGTACCTCAGTTCATGAATTTAAATGGTTCCATGAGTCTGGTTGCAACTGAACTGCAAGCATCCATACACCTATTCCTGGAACAAATGCTGCAGCCAGAATTGTGGAACAAATTAAGTTTATGAACCAAGGTACCACTGTATGTAAATTGTAAAAAATACTCTTTGGGATTTTTGACTTTAAATAGAATGAGATGCAGTTTGATTCTGTACAACAGATAGTCCACCTACACAGGTCCTACAGTTTTGTTATGATCCCTGTGTAGCTGTTGCTTATGTATATAGATACAAGTGGCACTATCCTGAAAAATATAAGAGAACTGATATCTAGTTCCAATATTAAAAGTAAAATATAAACTTCAATTGCAACAATATTTTGGTTCTCTTCTTTGCTCTTAAAGTTGTTGGCAGCATTATTTAAGTGAAATTATGCTTTTCATCTTGTGTGAGTCATACAAATAAATATTACATTTTTCAAATATTAACTGTACTCACAATGACAATTTTAAAACAGTATTTGTGCCAGGATATTAATCAGAATCATTAAAGAACATGAATAATTAAATAATTTGTTGGAGGATTTGTCCTGGGTTTTTAAAAAAATCTTTCATTTACTTTATAATCATTAACCTTGTCATAATGTTGATTTATTACAAAGCAAACGTCACAGTAGGAGAAGAACAGAGTATCCATAGGTTTGCTTTTAATGTCATTTAAGTGAACCTATGGGATAACGTTTCTTTTGTTTCCCTAAATGTACATTATTTCACAGGTAGAGGGTGAACTCAAAAGCTTGTCAATCTGGCTAGATCTACATAGCCAAGACAGGGATACTTGTTGTGGTTTCACCAGGCATACATTTTGTACCAGAGAAGAGAAACCCACAGATTCCAGGTCCCAAGCACGCTAGGATTCTCTTTACCCTGGACTCCTGCTCTGCTTTGGAAGCCTCAGCTTCTACTTAGTGATGTGGATGATACAAATAGGAAGCAACATTCCTCTCCAGCTCCCTGCTGAATTTTACATCCCAGTGAGGGAACAAGAAAATTAATGGATGCTTGAGAGCAAATTAGTGACAATGCTATGAATGAATGACGTGGGTGTTTATTCATAGGAAGCGAGGGTGGGCAATGATCCACCCCGTAAGGTTACAGATGCTTATGATGTTTTTACATCCCTTGGTCATACTGATTCTTTAGTAAAGGAAACTTCCCTATAAAATATATATGCAAAAATTATTTATTCATATTAGAATATTGAGTTTGATGGGGAAGTTAAAACTTGGAGTCTATTTCAGGGATTGTACTTGATGAAGTTCTTATTTAAGTTGAAAGTTCTTATTAGATTGTCTTTCCAGCCTCACGATTGGGTCAGCAGCAGGGGGAATCCACTGGATGCGGGCCTGGATAACTTGGGGATCCAGTTCTGTGTCTATTATTTGTGAGTCGTGTGAGTTTGGGGAAATATTTAAATTTGTTGATTCTGCTTCCTCTTCTTTAAAATATGTGAGCATTATAGAATGCAATCCAACACCTCAATAAACAAACAAATAAATAAACAAATAAATAAGCACAAGGTCCAAATAGGACCATGATCGTAGGATTATTGTGAGATTAGGTGAAAGAACACATGCTATATTTTAGTCTCTAGAAGAAGCTTAATCAGTAGTAACTTTTTCCTTTTTTTTTTCACTCCACAGCTCTGTGTCCACTGTTACACCCTCCAAATAAGTGGACCTCATTAGAAGTCAGGAGGTCTAACTTCCTGCTCTGCCTTGAAACTTGTTGCCTACTTTGACTTTAAAGACCACTGGGACAGTAAACCACTTCAAAGCCTGCCTTTTAATCTTCTCATTGTTGTGAGGGGACAAGGGGGTGTGATTTTTATCCCTGGTAATCAGTTTCTGTCAAGACTAGCTTTCTAAACATTTGTTAAGGGGGAGTTTCTGAAGTGTTACGTGTGGTCACTTGTCTCTCACCCTCAGAGAGATGAGGGTGAAGGTAGGAAGTCCCAGTCCAAGTTTTCTTTCCTCCCCAGCGTGCTATACATGTCCTCCAAACATTCTTTCCTACTTTCCACAAATGCATCTAAGGAGAAGGAAGCTTAAGCCCAGAACCATCAGATGGTGAGATGTTGGACTTTCTTCCAGAAAATATGGAAGGTAAAAGCATCAATATTTTTTTTATTTCTAGAAATATTTCAGAGTTTTTAGAAAGAAATGTTGGGGTATGAGTTGGGGGTTTTGAGTGTTGAACGAAATTGTTGCAGCAGCTAAATCTGTTAAAGTCTTGTTACTGCAATTTACTATCACTGTATCCACAAAATATGTCTATAAATGTAGTCTTTAGACAGTTATATTTGCTGAAAAGGCATTTGGATATTTTTTAAATTGCGTAAGTTTGGTAAGTGTCAGAAAACAAAGAAACTTCAAAAGGGACCTGAAATCATTGTGTAAAAGCAAGAAAGGGGAAAAAGTGAGGCTTAAGAGTACTTTTGCTATGTAGGGCCAATAGCCTTTCTGAGTGTTCAGATTTATTCCTTTTTATCAAGCAGGCATTAGGATTTGATTTCTTTGTTTCATCTATTAGATTTGTATTATTCCTTTATTTACTATGTGTATATGGTCTTGGTTTCTGTGGTTTTTAAAGTTAAATGTTAACTTTATTTGCCTTTTAGCTTGGTAATCTACCCAGACAACCTAATTTAAATTTATATTTGCATCTGGAATCTTGTTGTCTATCTGTAGGGTTTTTACAAAAGATATATCCTTATATGTGCTCTTTTAAATTGTGCCTTTCTAGAAAGGCCCATTTTTACAAATTCTAATTTATAATACATTTCTGTAAAAATATATAGATTTTTATTAGCTCCTACTCATTTTAGAGGCTTTATTAATTTTCTTAGAAAATGCAACAATATATTTTTAGTATCTTCAAGGTCACCTCTGTAGAAGTTTATTGGGAGCCTGAAATTTAGTAATTAGAAATACACCGGAAATGTTGTTTAATCACACGCAGCTCATGTGTCAAAAAAATTGACAGTATAATTTACACCTTTCATCTTTTTTAGTTATCTTTAGTAAATTGAACAAACAGTAGCTCTTCTCATATTTCTACATGCTTCCAAATAGTTGAAAATGTCTCATGTGAAACCAAGTGGAACACCAAAATAGTGTGTTACTGTAGCTAGTAGAGGGGTCATTTGATATGTGAGCTTCTAAATTTAATAGTTGAAAGCTAGAGTTAGAAGAAATAGATTATGTTGATTATTTTTATATGGATTCTATATAGCATATATTGATTATATATAGCAAAGTTCAGGATTAGCTCTCTGCTGCCTAGTATAAGAATCCTACACAGAGAAAATTGAAACTCAGTGAATCATCAATTTTATTTTTGCACTTGTCAAATAAATTAAAGATAAATGTTAACCAGAGTCATGACATCACTCTTCTAGTCCTGTGGACTATTTTCAGTTATCTCTTGCTGTTTCAAACGACCTTTGCAACCTATATTTCTTTAATTTAGCAATGAATGAATTCATTGTCCAAGGGCCCATGATAATTTTCACGAACCATGTGTGTAGTAAAAGTTTAATGATTATCAATGTCCACTATCTGGCAACATGATTCATTAATTGTAGTACAATAAACTTCGCAGAATCATCACATAACATTTTGACCAAGTGAGGTAGAAATCACAACTTGATTTGCTTAACTGATTCTTGTACAGTAGTGGACTAGTACATGGAAGAGCTTACTTTTCATTTTCAAACTTCTTCCTGATTCCAGATTAACATTCTCACAGTGTAAAAGAGCCGAGTGTGTATTGAGGAATGATTGGTGTACCTGAAAATAGTCCAAAAAGTACTAAGGCTTATCCTCAGAGGCCAAAGTTCTGTGCTGCTGTGGACTGACTGCTAAAATAGTCTTGAGTGGGCTGGGCATTTAGCTCATTTCCACTGTGCCTGCCTCACAAGCACAATGTCCTAAGTTCGATCCCCGGTAGAGCAGAAATAAATTTTTTAAAAAATTAATTAATTAAATAAAATAGTCCTGTGTTCATGCTACCCAAAGTGATTCACAGAGAGGGAGCAATAGACATTTGATGTCTATTTTCTGATTGGCACTGTAAAAGTAAAGCATGTTCTTAGAGTGTTCGATTTATTAGTTAAAGATTTTTTATCACATAAGTGAATATGTTAGATATTGAAATCATGTCATAAAATGGGTATAATAGTGAGGCTAGAACACATCTCTTTTTCTCATAAGATTATTATTATGAAGAATAAAGCATTTTACATTAAGCTCTACACACACAGACATGAAGAAAACAGCTCCCATGCGCTTTTCTATAAGGTAATGTCTAAACAAGGGGACTTCTATGGGCAGCAGGTTTGTGCTTTCACACAGTTTATTGTGCTCCTTACAGAGGCAATAGAAGGTTTCATCACATTCAAGTTGTTGACCCTATCTCTTGCCTTGATCTCACCCTCAACTAGATAATTATTGAACTGATTCATTTGGTATTATTATTAATAATAGATACACCTAAATGCAAATGTGGGATATGGCAAGC
This sequence comes from Fukomys damarensis, assembly GCF_012274545.1. NCBI lineage: Eukaryota > Metazoa > Chordata > Mammalia > Rodentia > Bathyergidae > Fukomys > Fukomys damarensis. Next base: position 36,729,537 of record NW_022900949.1, read on the forward strand.
TCAGTTTTTGAAGTTACAAAACAAATTCTGTAACCAACATACAAGAAATTGTATGTATCCTCCATTTATATGTAAAGGTCTAGAAGAGAGCGAGACAAGGAAAACTGATACATTTCTTATGGTGATGATGTTTGTGTTTTCATTAATACATTAAATATTAATGTTATATATCATAATTTTTAAAGGAAGCCTTTAATAATTAGCTAAGTACTAAGGATTAAAATGTTGACTTTTAAATCCAAATATGCAAAAATTTCCCCGATCCAGAGTTAATTAATTGTATTTAAAATGTCTACTAAGAAGTAGTGGTTGAAAGACAGGCCCCATTTTAAGAAACCGTCATGACTTCAAATGAAAATCTCTCTCTAAACCATAGTAGGGAAAAGGAGAGGCAGAGGAAATGCAACAATAGTATTTGAATATGAAATAAGCTGAAGAATGTCTCCATCAGCACCAGGCTGTCACAAAGAAACATATGCCTGGATGCTTGCGATTGTTAAAATGCACCATTATTTTAAGTTCAGTATGGCAAAAGATGCTAAATTTGTACAGTGTAAAAGTTTTTCTTCACTGAAGTTCCCACTTCCTTCCCCCATTGTGTGCACTTCCTACTTCCAAAAGTTGATGGTTAGGCCAATTTGATTTTTTTTAGGGGGGGCGTTGAGACAGGGTCTCACTATGTAGTTGAGACTGACCTGGAACTCACTTTGTAGCCCAGGCTGGTCTCGAACTCACAGCCATCCTCCTGCCTCAGGCTCCTGAGTGCTGGGATTACAGATATGCGCCACCATGCCTGGCAGTTTGATCTTAACTATTACAGAAATGATCCAAAGATGATCTGCTCTTTCAAAAACAAAGGTCATATGTTTAATATCTTTTTTCAAAATGCGCTGTAATTGTTTACAATTATTTTTTTTTCTAATTGGTTACATTTTTCAACAAAATGGCAGAGGACAGGCTTTGCCTTACCTTGCTAAGTCACTGATAGATATCCAGGCTGACATTTTGCAATGCGAAGAATACCGTGGTGCTTATATAAGTTGCCATTTTCCCTGGGTTACCTTGTACCTGTTGGTACATCTAAATGGTGTGTTATTTATAGAGGTAATTGCATTTTCTGCAGTCTCTTGTTCAATTTTATCGAGTGCTCAGAGGAAAGCACTCTCACATCCTTGTACACCCGAACTTTCTTCATGTAAACCAACTACCTTCTCTGTGTTCTTTACTACTTACCCATTATCTTTTACTTCTTCATGTGTGTGTGTTTGACCAAAATAGACTATGCTTTATAATTGTACATATTTTTAAAAATTTGTACATCCTACTCTTACCTTACAAATCGGCTTATTGGGCATTTCTTAAATTATTCTCTAAAAAGAATGCAGTAATCTAAACCTTACTTTTTGTGGCCATGGTATGGGGACAACATTTATAGATGAAGATGTTTTTATTGTGTTAATTACTCTGAGCAGTAGTTGTTATATCAGTCAAAAAGATTGAAGTGCTGCCTCTAGACTTATTGAATAACTGTTACAGGGGGATGAATATCCCATATCATTCATTTATGAAAATACCAGAAGTTTTTATTAAAGAGTGTACATTCTGTATGGACCTGTAGCGGTACTGTAATAGGAGCCTACTTTCACCTTTCCATTGAGAAGTAACTTGCAAAATGGAAAGAGAACTATTTACTGAATGTGATGCCTGATCATTAAACACGGATAAACTATAGCCTTACAAGCCTTCCTAATTAGTGAAAATGTAATCAATGTTGAAAAGTATAGAGGAAAAACTGTGCTTAGAGAAAAGTCTCAAAAAACAGGAGATATCATTATTTACTCTTAGTAGAAGACCTCATGAAGTAGTAAAATAGCTTTTGTTCTGTGCTCTGTAAGGCTTTGCTGCAGGTCGTGGTACACAAGGGGCCAGCATACACTGAGAACCACACATCTGCTTTCCAAGTCTATTTCACTGCCTGTCTGCTGGTGTTTACTGAGAAAAATGGATGGGATGTCAGGAGATAACTTAAAGTTTCTCACTGGTTAGAGCACTGCACATTAATTCTCCTGAAGTTTACACAGCTATTGAAATAGTATCTTCTATAAATAATGCCGTGCTTGCTGGGACTTCTGTCATTTACAGAAGAGAATAGCAAGAGAAGCCACAGCACAGTATTTTTTAACCTCACTCCCTAAATGCCTTATCTCTGTGTAAATCATCTGAGTCTTTTCAGAATCTTTTATTGACCCTGTAAGACTTTTATTGCCAGGTTGTTCTTTTTTATTGTCTCTTCTTTCTTCTTTTTTTTTAATTCCCAAACCCTTGAGCTTAAAAAAGGGTTACAGTTTTCTAGTTAGTTAGATATATACGTGTGTATATATACCTCACTCCCTAAATGCCTTATCTCTGTGTAAATCATCTGAGTCTTTTCAGAATCTTTTATTGACCCTGTAAGACTTTTATTGCCAGGTTGTTCTTTTTTATTGTCTCTTCTTTCTTCTTTTTTTTTAATTCCCAAACCCTTGAGCTTAAAAAAGGGTTACAGTTTTCTAGTTAGTTAGATATATACGTGTGTATATATATATATATATATATAATTATATATATTATGTTATATTATATTATAATAATTGTATCATAATATATATATAAAATTTTCCCATCACATGGTCAGGGTTGTATGAGAGCAAAGCCAACCTGCTACAAAAAGCCAATCTAAGAAAATGAATCTCCAAGCAAATGAAAGCTCTGTCAGGCACAGTCAGTGCCTTTGCTCTTAGCTGTCAGTTAACCATGACGCCTAATCCTTAGCATTCACTGAATGCAGAGAAAACATCACTTGCTATTTTATTACCAGTACTTTCATCCCTAAAGACTTCCCTCCCCTGGCTTTCTGTTCATTCCTTTCTTCCTTATTCTTCTTTGTTTTTCTTTGTAATTACATAGACCTTTACTGAGTCCTACTGAGGTGGATTATTTTCCCCCCAGGGCCTCAGGACACAGATGTCTATATATTTTTTCTTCAATTAAGAAACTAACAGCCTGATAAGGAGATACAGGGTATAAAGGTAATAATCTGTGAATGTGAGAAATGATGGAGACATGAAAAATGATAGCCGCCCAAAAAGAAACCATTTAGCCAGGCTAGGAGAATAAAGAGGTCAAAATTTTAAGCTTGGTCTTAGAGCTTGAATAGAAATTTTGCAAGGAAATAAAGAGACACCAGACAGTACAAAGAGATAAAAGCTGTTCAGGCAATGGCAGATAGAATACTCAGGCTAGAAAATCAAAGTGAAAAGGTGAAATTGGGATTGATAGAGAACAGGATTGCTAAGGGCTTCTGTGCCTCTAACGCTGGAGACTTTATTGCCCAGTGATGGATTGCTATTAAAGACATTAAGCAGAGGAATTATCAAGTTCAATATATGGCAATATCATGTAAAATTCACTAGGACTGAGGCTTCTTTTATTAACTTCTAAATCCCTGGAACATGGTAAGAACCACTAAGTATTTGTATAACACATAAATATTCTAAAATTTCATGAAGTCAATGGAGCAGTGGGGGAACTGGTGGCGGAATACACAAAGACGGGAGGCCGGAAGAGAAGACAGTTTCACTCAGACGAATGAGCAATGTGCTAACCTGAACTGAGGCAGTGGACAGCAAGCAGTCCGTTCGGCGGTCTAAGCGGAAGAGAGGTTTTGGAGAATGAAGTACTGGGGCTAAGTGGCTAAATAAGTCTGGGACTTAAAAGAGAAATTAAAATTTTCCACACTGGGACTCCAATAATTTTTCAACAAGATGTAAAAATACCAGAGAAAATGCAGATTGGGGTGGAGGATGAGGATCTTTATTTGAGGGAAGTTTATGCTTGAAATTAGCATATGACATGTGATCAAATATATGAGGAACGTTTACATTTTTAAAAATGTATTACAGTAAAAAGGATACATGAGTCCCCGTGAAGATACTCTCTCTTTCTTTGAGTAAGACATATCCCATTATTGGTGCCACTGTCTGGAAGTCCTTCATAGTAAGTGTCTTTACAAGGTAAAAAACACAGTGAATGCTGTTGCAGAGTGACAACCAATGGAAAAGCAGGCTCATCAAGACATCCACTGTGTCCTCAACTACTGTATCCACTGGATCTGGCACTAGGTGACTTCTGACTCTTCCCCAAAGTCAAGATGGGCATGAAAGGTAAACGGTGGTAATCAGCTCAGGCCATCAAGGTAGTTATGACAGTGGAACTAAAGATACTAATGAAGGACTTCTAGAATTGCTTCTGTTAGGACAAGTGTGGTCAAAGTTAGGTGGAGTTTTCTGAGAGGGTTTAATGGCCATGCAGCTTTTACTGTCATAATTTTTTGACTTGTACATTCACCAAGTTTTTTGATCATTACCTCCTAATATTACATGATTGCAACAATGCCGAGATGGAGGTGGAGACATCAAAATAGGAACCAAGATGCCAGGGTCTATAGCTAAGCTTACCGGAAGCTCATACAAGAAAAAGGTAACTATTCATGGGGATGATAAAGGGTGACCAAGAAAAGTCATAGAAGTAATGAGGGACTTGGGAAGAGTCCCTTCTCTTCCTCCTCCACAACCTACGTTCTTCTGTGAAGGTACAGCAGGCTTGTCTAGAACAAACATGCTTAGCGGTGGAACTTTTCTTTTTTGGCCATTTCTAGGTTAAATTGAATTACGTACACATGTAATTAATGCCGATAGACCAAATGCTATTATGCACTTAGCAAACAAGAAATAAAACTGAAAATTAGTAAAGGAACCAAGATATAGGAAATAATGTACTTATTGTCTACTTCCGGTTTCTGCAGCTGTCCGTGGCGAATGTCACACTGAAGAGTTTAGAACATGACCTGGCAAGCCTGGGAAACTTACCTGTGCTCTGGCCAGTTCCTCATGTCGGAAGCCTGAGTTAGTTCCAAGTAGATCACCTGGGCTCCCGCCAGCAGGACGCTAATGAGACACACATACACATGACCAGGCATTTCTCCCACACAGTCCGAGCAGCTGGGTTTTTCATCCTTTGTGTTTGTTTGTGTTCCGGGGGGGCGGTCCTCTTATGGGGGTAGAGCTCTGTTGTTTTGTTTTGTTTTTTGTTTTGCTTTTGTTTTTGTTTTTGTTCATCAGAACTTGTTTGGGAATTATCTACATCAATAGTTTTTTAGGGCAGAATTCCTAATTCTGATTTCACATACTGTGGAGGTATATCCATTCTGATTTCTGTACCACTTTTGAAATCAGTGTTGACTCTTGATAGAAATGGTAAAGTATGTAGTCAAAGGCTATTTCTGAGGAATTTTACTTAGCTAGCAAGTGAAAGGAAGACTAATAATCAAGAAATTAACTTCCATAAGATTAGTGCTAGCTTCCATGTTATTTCCTTGCCATTTTGATGTCATTTCTAGCTTGCCTGCCTAAAAATATAGCATTTTAATGCCAGTTCCCAAAATGTCCCTGAAAAGCCATTAGGCATTTCAGTTTTTTTATATCTCACAACCCTTAGTGATCAATTATCTTAATTCCCTGGCAAAACTTAAATATAATGTTCTTGGCTTCTGGAATTTAAATATAAGAATAATTACTTTATTGAAACAAAAAAAGCAAGAATAGAAACAGCTTCCAGTCCTTGGAAAACATATACTTCTTCAAATAATGTACAACTAAACACATAGAATATTCAGCAGATTCAGGGAGCTATTTAAACCCTATTTCTGAGTCTTAATGAAGTGATACAGTGGGAACAGACGTATCTGGTGGGATTTATTTCATTGATTTCTAGGGAGCCAACATCATTTTGCCACCTGTCAAATGAATAGTGCCTTTTAATGTTTATGATTAGTTTTTATTTAACTTCCCAGTACCTTTTAAAAATATTTCTGAGTCTTACAAAAATCGCCATCAATCTGTCTCATAGCCATTTGCTACCAAGAAAACAATATTTCTCTGTTTTGAATCCTTCTCTCAATCCATGCGGGGAGTTCTAGCTCTCTCTGAGCTCCTCTTACCGGTGTTAGAAAATCTCTCTGTACAAGTGGCACTGGTAGGATGCGTTTAAAATGCTGCCACATCCCCCTTCTCCATGTTTGATTTGCATAGCAAACACTTTATGCCCATTGACTTGCTTGTTTCTTTGAGACAGAGGGATAAGCTCCTGTTCCACGAAATGTTTTGTCTTTTCCACCTCTCTCTTCTGCTGCTCTGGGGTCACAGCTGTATTTCCTCCCTGGCCCTCACCTGTCCTCTCAGATCTTTATGTTGCAATTGTCTGCTCAGGGCACCCTGTTGAACATCACGTCAATGTGATGTCCTAACTCGTGTCTCCACGCCCAAAAGTTGGTGTGGATTGCTGCTGGTGGTGTCCTCTTTGTGACCCTTCCTGCTTCAGTAGCACAGGAAACACTTTGCATCCCGTGAGTACTCGTCATTCAGGGCAGGTGTTGGGACTCTCAAAAGCTTTCAAGGGGCTTGGTTTAAAAATCACTCTGTTTCTATTCCCCTTTCACCTTAGACATTTCCTATCGCCCATCTGAGGACAGGATGAATCAAAGGCATCCTCTCCTCATCCCCAGCTCCTGATTCCCAACAGACTCAAGCATCTCAGTCCCCAATCCCACAAGAGGAATTCTGTCTTGAAAGACCAAGATGACACATCAGGTCCAGCTCAGCCCCTCATGGTCTCTGCCAGTGCGCTGGCCTGAACCCTGCCTGGTTCTCAAGCAGAAGCTCCACCTACCTCAAGTAACTGCTAACTCCAAAGCAAATGTGAGGAAAATCACTCCCCAAAGTGCACACAAATGGATAGCAGTTCCTTTATTTAAAAAGAATGTACTCCTCTAAAGAGCATGTGTGTACTGAATTTCCTTCACATGTAGAGTATTACTCATCATATTAAAAATGATCCAAATAAATGATCTGGCCCAGTCCTATGTTGGTAGATCAATGTAAAGCATTTATCATCATCATCATCATCATCATCATCATCATTATTGTTGTTGTTGTTGTTGTTGTTGTTGTTGTTGCTTTTAAAGAGGAAGAAATTGACATTCTGATAGAAGTCAGACAGGTGTAAATATTCAAGTCTGTAAAGAAATAGGGACCAAAAAGACAATCACAGAAAATCAAAAGACTGTGTTAACTCATCTTCATTCTGAAGTCGGCAGCCTTCCGCTCGGCCTCTCTTCCTGGGGATGGCTTCTTGCTGTCTTCCTTCCTCCTTATTCTTCTCTCCACCCTGTTTTTGTCTATCCTTTCTCATTTATCTTCTCATTCTTCATGCATGGCATTTTCCCATTGTTTACAGCTTTTGTCTATATTTTTCCAGTTTTCCTCTTTCTTTTTTCAATATGAGAAGCAGTTAAATTGAGAGCAGAGGCAAGTGATGAAAAAAAGAAAAGGATGTGTGTGTGTGTGTGTGTGTGTGTGTGTGATCGTATCTCTTGTGGTTTAAGTGGAAGGTGAGGATGGAGCAGACACACATTTCCTGTCCTGTCAATCTGGCTGACGTTATTCCTCTTCTTTTAATTTTATGAAAGATCGCTAAAGAAAGTTGTTACAAAAATATCAAAGTACTTCTATTTCCCTTCAAATACCTTCTTATTATTTTTTCCACTGCTATTTTTGTTATTAAGTGAATGATTTTACCCTTGTTTGAAGAATAACCAATGGAAAAACAGAGCCAGAGCCGCCTCCTCCTCACACACAGGGTAGGTCAGCTCAAGGGAGTGTGAGCAACTCCCTGATAAAACTTCAGCACGATTTGCTTGGTTTGACCACAGAATGTTCTTCCGCTGCCCTTCGCACCAATCACTAACAGCTCTGCGCATAAACATGTGCGCACAAATCTCAGAAAACTGTTTAGACCCGCATGGCCTGACTCTCTTCCTTGATTAAAGAACGAGATGGCTGCCTGCAGCTGGAACTCATGAAATGCCCATTCTGAATTGAGTTAGTCTAGGATACATTTCTTTTAAGATCAAAAAAACATGTATTTGGTAAATGATCTGAAAAAAGAATGTCAGGCTGTGGACATGAATAAAGACGGACGCATTAAAAGAAATTGAGCCAAAAGAGCTGGAGAGCTGGCCGAGCTGGAACCTCGGTGATTGACCACTTCTCTTATGCAAAGACAAACACCCAGAGATAAATTAAATCGTTTTCCTGATCCAAGGTGGAGGATTTAATACTTGTGAAAAGTTTTTAGTGGCTAAAGACACAACAGTGTTAAATTCTGCAGTTAAAAATGATTAACCAGGTATCGTTTCTCCTGGGAATTTCAGCACACGCATGTTGGTAACCTGCCCAAGAGTCAAACTTCTCTTAACTTGTTTTTTTAAAACTTTAATTAAAAACAAAACAAAACTGAGGAAATGGGATCTACACTAGATAGAATATTTACGAAGCAAATAAAAAGCAAACAAAATCCCATTGGTGACTAAAATACAATCCCACCTCCCGTGCACTTGGGACAAGGTCAGTTAATCAGTAAATGACTTTGGCTGGACCACAAGCAGTGCTCAGCGGTCCCTTTCAGTTCTAGCGCTGCTTTAGCCCATAGTTGCAAGGGTCACCAGTTTTTATGTGCTGTTTATATGAGTATTTCCATTATGCAGAAAAAAAAAGATGGATAAATTAATTTTAACAGATAAAGGGTGTTAAACAGTATCCAAGGATCAAAAAGAAAACAAGACTATTTTTATGCAGCAAAATGACAAGCTCTGCAGACAAAATATACCTTGAGATATTATCTGACCAACTCCCCGGTAAAATTAAATCTAAATCAAACCCTAAATTTATAAGGTTAGTTTCTTTCCAATGCTGTTCAAGATCCAAAAAATATTCTTGAAATTCAAGATCATCAATTGTAATATACAATTTAAATTTACTTCATATTAGTCAAGATAGTACACAAATATGATATACCTCAGATAGTAAAAATATTCACGGGATAATTAGATGGTAAAGATGTCAGTGAACATATCTACTCGGTCATATAGCATTAAATGACTGACATAACAAAGATATCACATGACTGAAGTAATATGTATATTTAAATGTTTATGATGTCAAACCTATGGTGCAAAGTAAAACTGGAGCAATCAGAGAAAGTTATCGAATAGAAAATGTGGTCTGTAGTGATGTCTAAACAATGTCTACCTGTTTATACTCACATATTCTTTTTTTTTCTTTTTATTGAGTTTATTGGTACAATCTAATTATACAATATAGTTACATTCATTACTGGGATCCTGTACCTTCACATGACAGTTCTTGGTTCTCATTTTTTCCCCTTGTCCCTGCCCTCCCTTCACCCCCTCCTCCCCTCCCCATTTACAAACACTTTATTTCCATTTGTTCATTTTCTCATTTTTTTTCTTTTCCCTTATTCCCTTTCCCCTACCCTTCCCACTTTCTCTACACCTTTAGCCCTTTTCTTCCTATTTCACACTATTAATTATCCCATTAGTATCTTGTATGCTATTATAGTTTTTCTCACCAGAGAAACTATTCAGTATTTACACATGTGTGACTTATTTATTTCACTTAAGAGTATATCCTCAATATGTATCCATTTTCCTATGAATGACTCTAATTTCTCTTTCTTTATGGCTGAGTAGTATTCCATTTTACAGAAAAACCACATCTTCTTTATCCAGTTATACTCACATATTCTTAATTTCAAATGCTGTCTTCCTCTCAGTATGTTTTCTCCTTGTCCTTAATATCAAATATTTCCAGCTGGGTGTGGTGGTGCACGCCTGTAATCCCACCACTTGAGAGGCTGAGGCAGGAAGATCGCTGTGAGTTCGAGACCAGCCTCGGCTACACAGTGAGTTCCAGAGCAGTCTGAACTACATAGTGAGACCCTGTATCAAAACAAACAAACAAACAAACAAAATCAAATATTTCCTCCCTTTCCCAAGAGAAATGTGTGTTATGAAGAGGACCTGGCAGCATGAACTAACCCTTTCATCCGACACTTTGGAAAGAATAGAGTGTTCAGTAGTCAGAAGCAGCGTACATTTACACAGAAATCTAAGTGCAGAATTTAAAGTTACCGTGTCCTACAGGTCATTTTTGATGCAATCCCTTCTTGAGACAGCAGTATCCCTAGCTCCAGGAGGTTAAGGGATTCACCTGGAAATCAAAATGGCTGAGATTGGACTCCCAGGGCTGGTGTCTTTGGATGAATGAAGTTAGTCTTCCAAATTCCACTCCAGTTTGAGAGCCATACTATTATCTGTTTGTTTGTTTGTTTATTGCAAGCGCAGAAAAGGCCAGTTTGCTTACTTCTAGATATTCATTTAATTGGCCCACTCAAAAATGTGGTTAAATTTGGAGAAGTGTGAAACTATACGTACACAATGTAGACGACTTTGTATTAATTTAAAACCTTTCAGTGAATATGCACTTGCCAATTTTGATGATGTGAGACCAAGCTCTTTTCTTTAAGTAGAGGTCAAATGATTCACTTTTCTCCTTGCCTTTTTTTTTTTTTTTTTTTGGCATACATTTATCCTGTAATTCATTGCCTATAATTTCCAGGCTCAGCTTATGCACTGAATTTATAAAGCCATGTGAGCTCAAAACCCTCCTACTTTGCCTGTCTTTAAAGTCATTTTCATTGAGGTGTGCTTTTTAGACCGATAATTACTGTTGTCTTGCCCACACCTGATTCAATGGTAATTTTGTGTAACTCTTTTCTGACTAGCATATGATTGTAGTAGGTAATGACTACATTTATCATGGGACGTTGGTCCATGCACATAACACGTCTTACTTCTTTCTTCATCTCCTACCCTCCCCGCCCCTCCTGGCTCCTTCCCCTCTTAGAACACTCCCCATTCACAAAAGCTCTATGTCAATTTCAGTGTTTTTCTTCAGTTCTTCCCTTTTCCCGTCCCCTGTCCTTCCCCTCTCCACCCCCCACCATTTCCATCCATCTCTTTTTAAACTATTTTTCACAGAAACATCAAATGTTGTTTTGCTGCCATATTTAAATGCTTTCTATTGTATATACTACGGAGTGTTAGTGTTTATGAAACAGAGCGCCTCACATAATTTCTCTGATGGTATCAAAGGGAAGTAACTGCCTCAGAACAAATAAATTTAGGAAATGCTAATGTACACTAAGTTATCCGTAGTTTTTGACTGAATAACTTTTCAGCGTTTTAAATATTCTGATATATCCTGTGTGCCTCTCCAAGGGAATAGATAGAATGTTATATTTTCCCAGTTTACTTCCTTTGACGTCTTTTTTTCCTGGATTATCTATCCACATTTTTACAGACAGACAAGAAACACTCAAAGCATACAAACAATTGACTAAGTAGAAAGGAGGGTTGAGTGGAAGTAGGTTAGCTGGCAACAAGCTCTGCTTTCGTAGCTGAGAAACAGGACTGGACAGAGGGCAAGAGTCTTAAAGGGCACCTTCATGGTATTCAGACTGAGTTGGAGAACCAAAACAATGGCCTGAATAGAATTAAGTTGCTGCAACTTTTCTTGAAATATATAGTTATTCATTATTACCACTACCACAAAGGACCCTGTGATTTATCTGGACCTCTTCACAGATCTTTCCACTTACTTAAAACAATCCTCGGTCCTGGAGAAATGGACCACTGTATGCCAAAAAATTACTCAGTATTTCTAAATTTCAGTTACCTCATCGGTAGGAAGATTACAAAACCTACATTCCAGGATGATTGCCAAGAGTTGAGGGGGTGGTTACCACCCAAGTATGTTACATGTATGCATCTGTGTAAGTAATATATGCTAATAAATCTTTTTAAAAAAATTTTCAAAAAGGGGAGGGGATGAGTAAAATAAAGCATGTGGCATATCAACCACAATGCTTGGCATATAGCGAGCATACAATAAATGCTCTCCTCCCATTTATATTCTTAATACATCTTCTCAGTTGCAAACATGCCCTGTACCTGAAAGGCACAGTGAACACTTTAGCCAGCTGAGTTCCTTGACTTGCTAAGTACAGCCACCTCGTTCTTTTTTCAGGGCCAGTTATCTTCATTTCTTCCAGGGAGATCATCCTTTCTAGTTTTTAGATCTAGCAACATACTGTCAAAATCAAAGAAATAAATGACTTACCAGTTGTAAACTAATCAAAGGCAATCATTTATATCACAATAGACCCACCTTGAAATTACTTTGCTGTTAATCCATTATACTGAAGAACAAAAAGTAGGAAGGCAGTTTTGGTGATTTCTTTCATACCGGGTTCCTTATGGAAGCCCAGTGAGGGACAAAATAACCCACTGACAAGAACTTTAACCCATAGTAAATCTCCTTCACATTCCAGATATTTATCATACAGTGCACCAGCGAGACATTCAATGGATGGCCAGATTTTCACGTGGTGTTTTGGGTCTCAGATATAACAATGTCCTGAAAACTAGAGTATGATCAGTCATGTTGTTAGGCCACCGTTGGCCTTTTGAGTGGTGTGTTTCATTTACTCAGCGAAGAATTTGAGATCGAATGTGGGAAATTTATTGCTCCATATAACTTACAAATGGGCTTAAAGAATGTATTGCATTACTGCTCCTCCAGGAATGTTCAGCTTGCAGCCGATAGGTAATTTATTTGCCAAAAGAAAAGAAAATATTAACTGTAACTGGACTAATCAGAAAGAGATGGTTCATTGTGTTGGTAGTCCATCTACTAAACTGTCCATAGGACGTATTGACTGAATCCCATTTTTCAGAGCACTTTTAATACGTGACTCTTGCAGCAGAGACCTCTGGAGATCTTCAAAGTCTCTGTAAAGCTTAGATGCTAAATACACCAGGTTAACAACTGCAGTCTACTGGTCTAATTAGAGATGATGGTATTTTCTTTCTCAGGAAGTTCTGTTTCCAAATGGTGACACTGAACAGATCCAAGCCCCTTACACCTCCACATTCCAGGGTAGGTTGCTACAACACCATAGCTCCCCTTCTCGTGTAGCCATCCAGCTTTTCACTGGCCACTCAGTCTGCAGCTTGGCTGAGAGAAGAAAATAAAACTTCCGTACTCTAGGAATCACAGTCTGGTAATCATGGCCTGTCCTTGTTTACAAAGCATTTGCCTTAGGCTGGATCCCAAATCTGTTTTCAAAGAGACTGTCCGTCCAGTCTGCAATGGAGTGTGAGCAAAGCCAATCAGATGTGACCAAAGTTTTGAAATTTGATGAAAACTTAAAACTTTCTAGTTGAAACTGATCTGGGGTTTGGCAATGGGTTTAATTGTTCTCTCTCATATTCCAGCTTTCTATTTTTGTGTTTCTAACAAACAGGTTATTTTCACATATGCTTTAAGAATGCTGAGGATGGTACTGAGCTGTGTGTGTGTGTGTGTGTGTGTGTGTAAATGTTTCTCCTTCTGAATTATTAATAAGATAAAAAATGCTGCACTTAATGTTTTGCTTAAATAATACATTTTGTACGCTTTTATATTCCATATTCAGAGAAAAACTAGATCAAATAATTTTTCTAATTAATGGAACACTTTGCTATTTAGTCAAAAGCATCTAAAAATTTAAAAGTCTCTGATACGTGCTGGACCATATTAGAGTTGGTTTTATTGCAGCTTGGCTGCTACAGTATAAAACTAAACTCTTTCACTGTTGTTATTTTTGTTTTGTTTTGTTTTGATTTTTGGTACCAGGGATTGAACTCAGGACCTTGCGCTTGCAGGGCAGGCAGTGGAACCACTGAGCGAAATCCCTGGCAATTGTTGTTTTTATTTCTAAAAAATCTTATAGTTCCATCGCCCTAGGTCTCTTAAGAAGATTCACAAAGTTTCCCTAATCTGGTATATAAGAGAGCTTGCATATACTGTTCTTTCTTGATATGACTGGTAATCGTGATCTCAATTTGACTGTGTTAAGAAACACCTAGCAGATTAGTAAAGCACACCTGTGGGTGTGTCTGGCTGGGCGCTGGATTCCGGAGCATAGGGATTCCTTCTGGTCCCTGGTGCTTCTTTCTGAGTTGCTTCCCTGTTTCCCAGTCACCATGAACTAAGCAGCGTTGCTGTGCCAATGCCCTTTAGCCATGTTTCTCACTTGGAGCCAGCTGGTCTTGAACTAAATTCCTTGAAACCATGACCCAAGCGAAACCTCTCCATTTTTAAGTCCTGAATGTGTAACACCGTCTCCCAATGACGGAAGATCTGACTGACGCATTCAGAGCTTTATCGAACACTTTCTAAATAAGACTGGAAGTTCTATGAAGTACAACACAAAACCTGTTAAGTGGTAACCTGTACTTTCTCAGGTGTGTTTGATTCCTGCTAACTTTTTCCCATAGGGAATCTCTAACTGAACCATAAAGACTATTTGAGAAATACTACTAAATAAAATCTGACCGGATTTAAGTTGTTATTTACAACAGGACTGACTTTTATTGCAATATAATGCCTCTAATGATGTGCAAATTTTAAAACTGAGAAATATGTTTCCTTTGCTTGGACCAATGAATGAAATATAGCTATTCTTTAACTTGGCATCTAAAGTTAAATATTAAAGCGTCATACTATTTCATATGGTTTATTTTCTCAATGCATAAAATAATCAGGAAGAAAGCAAAGCTATTCAAAGTAAGTGATTGGTTTCAGTGAGTTAAGTGGCTATTCCCTGACGTGAATATTAGTACTGTGAAAATAAACTACTAAAAGTGCTCTTGTCACAATATTATTAGACAGCTGCTGACTTAAAATTTGCAAGTAATTTCATTTTGTTGATGAGTGATCTTTTATATCACAAGACTCAAAAACAGATCAAGGGAAGAAAGTCAAATTACAGATGCTTAACTGTTGCCCTTAGTTGTAGAAGCAAACACAAAATTATGCTCAAGTAAAAACCTTCCGAAACTAGTTGCTTGATTTTTATTAAATTTGCTATACCCCAATCTGTTTAAATTACAGTTGATTTGGTTTTGACTTCTATTAGGAAAATTTTAGAGATATCCTCGGTGCTGTAGTAGAGATAAGGGTCACAAGTTTCAAAAACCATTTTCATAGAATTGTAAAATACTGAGAAAAGAAGGTGTGGGGTCCAGTTTAACCTTACTAAAAAAAAGGAAAGAGGGGAGTTCTTTGGATCTTCTTCCAGTCCCGTGACCAGTCACCACTTTGGGCACAGTATATTATGTTATGTCCTTCAAGTGAGATTTTTTTCAAATACTCATATTCACACAGAAAAGATTCAGAATGATTTAAAAACACTGTATGTCTGCATTCCTACCCATACCCCTTCTCCCTTTTCTTCCTTCTTTTCCCCTTTTTCTCTTGTTGCCAAGTTTTCATCTACTTTAGAAGCAGTCACTGTGCAATTCACTCAGTAAGTCTGGTTGGAAATAGAGAAATGAAGAGCCATCCTTCCACGGGCTCTGTGTGGAAAGGGGACCCCCATGGCTGCCCCCCCATGTGCCTCAGTCTTCTCCCGAAGCTCACATTGCAAACTGGCTTGTTGTTGTGCTTGATTATGAAACACAGATAAAGAACTTTTTACCTTAACATGTAATAAATCATGATAACAAGACTGTCAGAATTAGTCTCCCCCACCCTCACATTTCATAAAGCAAAGGGAGACTTTGTATGCTTGGTTTCAAGTATGCAGGTGATGTGAAATTGTGTGTATACGCAGGTCACTTTGCATATTTGATTCACCTTGGTGGCTTCATGGCACTGTCACCTGTGTGCCCATGAGAACACTGGGCATCTGCCAAGAAGGAGCTGAAATTAGGTCATCAGCTCACGTTATCTCTGCGCCAAGGTTACTGCTAAGCTGTATTTATCCCAGTGCTACAAGTCAACCGCATCACATCTTTAAGGAACTGAATTACATGCAGGAGCCATATGATAAAGAGAGAATATGCAAGCCGTCTCTTATTTCCATTCTTCTCACACACAGACAAAGACACTGAAGTGCTATCACAGATATTTCAGAATTATAGTAACAACTTGAGCATACAAAGTACACATTATAGATTTTTCCAGCATAATACAACTCATTATTCACATGAGAAAGCTGATCATAGTGCTCTGTATCATTTCTTATATTCAAATAAACGGTGACAACCGTGTCATCTGGCAAGGAGTGATGTACTTCGTAAACAGAAATGGCCCTCAGAAAGAAGGTACCAATAGTGCTGATAGTATTCAAACAAACAGGACCAGGGTCAGAAACAGTGCTGTCAGAGCATGAAGCAAAAGGAAGAATCAGTAGCAGGGATTCTGTCTTTAGTTTGATATTGTGTTCATTATGGGTATTCTACTTTTAAGAAAACATTACTAAAATATAATTTATCCTGCTTACTGGGTACTTGGGTGTCCCTGAAATTTTGTACCATGCTAAACTTAGCTCTAAAAACTGAAATAAACTGAAAACTAAATCTATGAAAATTGCAGTGATGTTTCATGTACATAAACACTAGGTCTCCAATTTTGTCCTTACCAGCTTTGAGATGTTTTAGTGTGTAAGACTGGGTACTACAGTCATCAGCATAATTGAAGGTAGTAGATTGACTCATTGTTTCTTAAAGGGAAAGATGGGGGACTAAAAACGAGTGGCCTTCTCTATTTAATCAGAAACTCATATGCAGGGAAAACTTCCTCCCTCATTAATTTATTCTCTACTGTATAAACAGGGAAATAGTTTTGTTATTTCTTCTAAAAAGAGGGAGACTGTTAAGGTTAGGGCAGGAGGACACATGTTGGTAAAAATAGAGACTGACTAGGAACTGATGATTCTTTTGGTGTTAATTAAAAGCAAAATGAATAGAGAATTACATCTTATTTGCATGAACTCGAGTTTAATCAGACACCTAGCCATAAAATAAGATTTTTGCCTTGACTGAACTCTAAGCTCCTATATTGGATTTGCAAATTGCAACTTTTCTCCTTTGTGATTGTTCACATATTCCCAGTGTTAATATATTCATAGGTGCCAAGAAAAGGGAAAGCCCTCCTGTGACTAAGTTATCATTTGCTATCCCTGCAGCTGCCAACTAAAAGTGGATAGTCAAGCAAATCTAGCTCATTCTCTTTAAAGTTTTACAAATACTTACATTTTTAACATTTTTCTCACTTGTATCGCTACATGAATCCTAAGTAAATATAGCCAAAAAAAAGTCTTAATATTTATCAAGCCTCGTGCACTTTATCCTTTTTTTTGGAAATTAGTTTCTTGTATGAGTCCAACTTTATATATTTTATTTTTCAACTCTCTCATCTACCTGATACATAATTACTGGTAATGATGTATATTCTTATGTGTGCATACGTGAGAGTGTGGGTGTATGAGTTGTTGTACGGCTGTATTTACATTGGGAGATACCCAGCAGAGGAATAGCTGGGTCAAATGGGATTTCTAATCGTAGTTGTTTGAGGTATCTCCATATTTATTTCCACAATAGTTGCACCAGTCTGCACTCCCACCAATAATTTGATGGGAACTGTGGGATATTTCTGATGTGCTTAACAAGGGTTATTTCTTTCTGCCTCATAAATGATGGTTTCTGACTGTGTTCAGATCATGCATTTTTACCATTTTCCTCAATTCATGCTTTGCCCCTTTGAAAAGATCATAATGTTCTGGTGGATATTAGGCATCATAAATTCTTTGTTCACCTATTTTAGGTGCCTTTGCAATCTTAAAGTATATAAAATGTAGGTAGGTATGGTATTACATTAAGGGTAAGATTGTCATGGTTTTCCTTTGCAGAGTTGTTCTATGACCTGACTTTTTTCTTTCATTGAGTTTATTGGTACATTTTAGGGATTCAGTACAGTCACATTCATCATTGGGCTCTTGTACCTTTACATGACAGGTATTGGTTCTTATTGTTTCCCCATACCCCTACCCTCCCTTCACCCCCTCCTCCCGTCCCTATTTACAAAAACTTTTTTTCCATTTTCTCATATTTTTTTCTTTTTCCTTATTTCCTTTCCCCTACCTTTCCCACTTCCCCTACATCTTTAGCCTTTTTCTTCCTATTTCATATTGTCAATTATACCATTAGGATCTTATTTACAATTATAATTTTTAACACCAGAGAAACTATTTGGTGTTTACACGTGTGACTTATTTATTTCACTTAAGAGTATATCTTCAATATGCATCCATTTTCCTATGAATGGCTCTAATTTTTCACTCTTTATGGCTGAGTAGTATTCCATTTTATAGAAAAACCACATCTTCTTTATCCAGTCTCCAACTGATGGGCAAATGGGCTGTTTCCAAGTTTTAGCTATCACACACTGTGCTGCTATAAACATGGGTGCACATATATCACTGTGGTAAGATTCTTTTAATTCCTTTGGAAAGAAACCCAGCAGAGGGATGGCTGGGTCAAATGGAACCTCTAATTCTAGTTCTTTGAGTTATCTCTGTATTGATTTCCATAGTGGTTGCACCAGTCTGCCCTCTCACCAACAATGGAGAAGGGTTCCTTTCTCCCCACAACCCTGCCAACATTTGTTATTGGTTGATTTCTTGATAGCAGCCATTCTTTGTGGGGTGAGGTGGAATGTCAGTGTTCTTATCATCTGCATCTCTTGAATGACCAGTGACCTTATCTTTCACCATGCACTAAACTAAAATCCAAGTGCATTAAAGATCTAAATATTGAAACAGAGACACTAAATTTGCTGGAAGATAAGTTAGGCAGAACTCTTGAAGATGCTGGCACAGGAAAAGACTTTAGGAACAAATCCTCAATAGCATGGGAAATAGCAGAATCAACATCTGGGATCTCATCTTATTAAAAAACTTCTGCACTGCAAAAGAAACTATCACTATAACTAAGAAGCAACCTACAATGTGGGAAAAAAATTTTACCAGCTGCTCCTCAGACAAAGGACTATTATCTAGAATATATAAAGAACTAAAAAAAATCAGACCCCCCAAAATATAAAGACCAGATTCAAAAATGGACATCTGAAATGAACAGACATTTCTCAGACAAAGAAGTAAAAGCATCAAGTAAATATATCACCTGGCTTTTAGGGGTGAGGTGAAGATTGTGATGTAAATGATGAGAAATGTATCTCATGCACAAACTTACCTGTATCAGAGTTTTCAGTGAAAGAGGTGAAGACTCAAAGCAGGCTAAATTAACAGGATTCCTACAGAAAAGAACTGTTTATGAAAGTGTGGGTGGGCTGTAAGGGAATCATCACAAAATAATGACATCATCCTGGCTTTCATATTAGGGAAGGAGCATTTCCAGTCCAAGAGACAATGACAACAAGTTCTCCACAGAACTCTAAGTAGGACTTGTATGGAAGACAAGAGATCTAGGGAGCTTTGGCCAAGACGCAGAGTCAGCCACAGACAACTGAGAGAGGGAAGAGGGGAAACCAGAAACAGGTAGTGCTGAGCAGTGTTTGATAATTTTAATAGTGAAAAGCCCCCTCAAATAATTTTTTAAAATCTTAATCAATACAGATTAGTTTTAATGCTCATTTATAAATCATTGAGAAGTGATCTTACATGAGTTTCAGTATGTTGTCTGTAGACATGCTAAAGAACTATAGTGACTTCTAATACATGGAGTGACGTATTTTCTCAACTTGTATTCACTTATTCATGAAATATCTTAAAGAAACATTACAACTGACTGTGTTTCCAGATCTGATTTTGAAGTTAAAGGTTTAAATGTTGCTCCCTTCAGCTCTTCCAAATAGTGTTTATTGTTATTACTGTATGAATTATTGAGACTTCTAACATTGAGACATTTATGCAATCCATTGAAGAGAAATCCAATGACCTTCATTTAATCTTGCTTTCAACTACAAAACATTCTTCAGCAAATAACTGGCTTTATATGGCTTTTCCTTTTCTATCTTGGGATGTATGAATATACAGGTCAACAAAGACAGCACATATCTGTTACCCCTCTAGTGGCTTTCTTATATCTGGAAAAAAAAAAATACTGTAGTGCTTCTCACTTGTCTGTTTTTAAGGAACCTTGCTTTTAGTTTAACAATATGACTGCCTGTTTGCCAATCTCTATTCAAATTTAGCCAGAATAGGTTGATAATTTCCCATAAATTAAATGAGATACCCCAAGCTGTGGCTGGTTTGCTGACTTCTAATACTACCACGTATACCCATGGGTATTTATTAAATGTTAATGAATGATCATATCCTGGGTGGAATCACTGTCGATTCTCACTGATTATATCTCATTTCAAAATTATGATGTGCACAGCATCAATCTGTCAGCAGAAAAGATCAAATTTTAATTTATTGCAGATGCCTACAAAATGGTACAGCTTTAGGAATTCAGAGATGTATTTGTACAAGATATGAACGATTATGCATGCCAAAAAAATGAATGTAATGTAAAAATTCTGGAGGCATTTTCTAGGAGCTTTTCTTTGACTTTCTTTTTAAGAAGTTCTTATTTGGTTTCAGTTACACTACCTTCCTCTAAAAACTAGACAGTTTTTCAATATTTACATTGTTTAATAGATTGATAATTATGAGATTTTGAAGACCCTGTTGTTCTTAGTAAATGCTCTTTGCCACTTTCTTAGGGCCAGTGATTATAGCTTAAGGGTTTGGAAGTAGTTGAAGAATATATGGAGAGGTGGAAATGATCTAAGATTAGTGTATATATATATTTATATAAAGAAGCACGTACAGGGCAGTATTCTTTGTAGGAACTCCTGTGTTGACAGTCAGTTTGGGTTTAACAAGTGACTTTCAGCCCCTAATCTTTTTGAGGGATCTTGGAGTTATTTTATTAGAGTGGAATAATGAGGTGGAACTCTTAACTCTAAGCATAAATTGAAGAATTGACAATATGAACATACAGAATCTTTTTTAATGTTTCTCACTGAGAGAATACCCTACATTTAATGACAATATACAATTAACTTATAGTATGTTTCTACCAAGTGAGTTGGGAAAACACTCCCAGGTGCCTTAATAGTAGCAATGATTTAGTCCCAAAACAGCACTGTCAATATTGTGTACTCTGTGAATCTAGGTTCCAGGCCCCTGAGGCAAATTTTATATCCAGCTTTCCCAAATGTGTGTACCAGAGCTCAGAAAAACCAGAGAGCCAGCAACAAACTGAGAGACACAGAGGGTCATGGAAAGTTGAGCTATTCTGATTACAAAGCTAATTTTAGTTGCAGAAGAGAATAAAATGCAAACCAAAATTAAAGGATTTTCTTAATTTTAAGCAATTATAACAATGACTTGTCTCTCATTTTTGAACGGAGTAAATACATTTCAGGTATTTGCCATAGTATTTCATTTTAAATTATTAGTTCTTTTGTAGACCTAAATACATTCTGTAAAGATGCTGCTATGTAAAACTGGATAATTAGCAGCTGTGAAAATTAAAACTAAGAGATATTACAAAAAGAGAATGGTTCCTGTTTAACTTAGCTGCCCCAGATCCCTTAGTGAATAGACACTGAAAATTGTGATTCGATAAAATAGAGAAATGTAACTTTAAAAACCGATGTATGACTCGAACCCCTTTCCATTTTAATTTTGTGCCCAGACAGAGCTACAAAATGCTCTCTCGACAATTATTCTCCAGACGTTTCACATATTTTAAAGTCACAAACTTTGTGGAGAAATCGATGGTATTAATTGTGAATCCTTATCGAAGATTCTTGAAGAGTAAGAAATATTGTGCATGACGTTAAAGAACTATGAATGCATCTCAGAACCTCCCGTGTTCTCCATCATCATCTCTTCCCTCTCCAGGGAATACTTCCTAAAGCTCGTCAGCGTTCTGGAGCGTTTCTCGTCGCACCTTTGTAACACAGCTCTCACCCTGTTTCTCGGCTCTGCTCTCCACTGAGGCATGGAGGAAGAGTGTTAAACTGGCTGTTTCTGCTCTCTCTCTCCTCCATGATCTTATGAAAATGCTCCAATCAGAATTTTACATGTGCTGGCCTGATAGATTGAAACAGCTGCTTTGAAGTCATCAGAAATCTCCAAGCAGCCTAATCTGATGATTTAGGGTTTGGGCATCTGATGACCACTATTTTTCTTAGTTTAGTAATATGCACTTAACTCACCAAGTCTTCCTCATATTTTACCTCTCAAGCGGATTTGACTTCTACAATCACTTTCTTCCCTCACCCTTTCCTATTTCTTTTCCTAACTTGCTACATTTTCTCTACTAGATACACAGTCTTCTCTGAAGACATAGTTCAGCTCACTGTCTTTAAATACCGTCACGATGGTGACTTCCAAATCACAATCTTCGGTGCAAACCTGGCCTCTGAGCTGCGGGTTGGTTTTTCTCACTGTTGTGTCCTCAGAACCCAGAAGAGAGGCTGGAACAACAGCAGATCTGCTGTAGATGTGTTCAGTGGAAGAATACGTGCTCTGCCTCCCCTCCAGGGCCACTGTGAAAACCAAATGAAGATCATTTGTAAACTGTAGATCAGCCTGCAATTGTCAACTGTTAAATACTGTTAGTCTTGCAGATTGATAATATTCAAAAACCATCAAAGGAGTGGATTCTGGAGGGAATTTTAAAAGTAGATTTCAGCATTTTAATCTTGATCTTCAAATGTGGTGTGTCTTCCCAAATTCATTGTTTTATTTGACTCATTAAACCCTGTGCACCAGGGACAAAAGAATAATGAACCTGTATTCAAATGCAAAAAGAAATGCCTGAATGTTGTTTTGGTAAAGATATGTTATCTTTAATACATGGTCTCAGAAATTTGCCAGACTTACTAGTGTCAACTGGAATGGCATTGTCCTTGCAGAACTAGTTGCACTGCTAATCATTTACAATGCAAATAAGCAATTAGATAAGTTATTGGAGCCACAGCTTAGTAGTTTTGACTAAATGACTGTCACTGCAAGGGTAAGACATGGAAACAAATGAACAGTGTTAAGTGTGGTTGAAATCCTGCATTCTAAAATTTACAGCCTCTACCTAGTTCTCAAACTTTCTGATGCATCAGAATTCCAGGGCAGGCATCTTCAAGTCCAGATGTCTGGATTTCACCTGCCAGTTTTTGTTTCAGTTGGTCTGAGGTGGGACCCCAGAATTTCCATTTTTAACAGGCTCATGCGATTGTTAATGCCTTTCTGACCCTCCTGGCCATACACACAAATACTGCTGCAGATAGTTTAGCTCCACGCTTCCGGGAAATATAAAGCTCAAAATAATTCAAAAATATTTCCCCCATATATGAGGGCTCTTGTGTCCCTCTATCAGTTTCTTCAGGGTTTCCTATTTTTAACTTCTTGGCCTGTTAAAAATTCCTGTATTCCTTACCAATTTTTTTTTTCATATTTATTGTTTCTACTCTTAAGGGACCTGCTGATGGAGAAATGCTTTTTATTCTGGGCTCACGCATGTCAACAAACTCGATGACTCACTCCTGTGACTCCAGGTGCTCTTCCATTTCCTCCAGGTTATAAGCTAGGAACATCAGGACAGGGACTGGGGCGACGTCTGTTTCGTAGTTGTTGGCGTTTCGCTGCCTGAATATAAGTGCCATCTACTCTGTCTTCCTCTTACAGCCATCGGGTGTTTGCATTCATCAGCCTCCCAGCATGAGCTAGGTTGAATTAGCAGAGGACATAAATTCTATACCAAGAAGGAGCTACAGCAAGGAAATGCTCTACGTTTATTTCCTGGAAATTGCAGTCAGAAGAATTTAATTAGATGCTAAGAAGAAAGTGACTAGATTTTAAACCTCTGACAAAAGTGAAAGTCAAAATACATTGTTGGATTTAAATTGAGAGCCTGTAGATTTCCCTGTACAATCTGGGAGTCAGATACACAAAATAAAATAAATTACAGCATTCCTACCATTGATATGCCTGACACAAACGCTATGCTTTTTGAAAGACTGAATCCCAGTTACGTGAAAATTCGTAGAAATATAAATTTAAGCCTATTCTAAAATTTTTTGAGTTTCACTAATCACTTAAAAATAAATGCACCCAAAATAATAAATTAAAAGGAAATGTATTACAATGGCAATACTTTTTAAAACATAACGAATATGAGTATCAATATTTACTTGAAAAATAAATGTGCACTCTCTTGTTTAAATGTGTAGTTACTTTCTTATTTATGTATTTACTTTCTTATTTACAAACATGTTCAAAATAGTATTTCTCCAAAAGTAAGCTAAACTTCTTGCATTTTAAAGATTCCATTTATATAGATACAATGTTTTGAAAATAATTTAGGATTAAAATTATTATACAAGGCATTAACTGTGTGTCAATCTATGTCCCAAGCCTATTCAAAGAGTTTATGGTGTATTTTCATCCTGTTAAGCCAAAATAATGCTCTACAGGAGGTGCTACATTACCCTCACTGGGAGACCGCAGACTTCCCAGCTGGTAAATGACTATTTGAACTCAGGAGTCTGGGCTCCCTAATGTAACCCTTAATTGTATCTCAATCTTCCTTTCCAGCGTTTATTTTTGTTTACAGTTTCATCAAGGCAATTCTGCTCTAAGATTCAGGTTTTTGAGCATTTTTATAGTAATGTTTGAAAAAGGCAAATCAGAAGCAATTTGGATAGCACAGAACTTCTAGGTCAGTTATCAGGGTATCTGTAGAAAGATTTCCAACAAAACATTCTGAGATTTACTTCTTAGAACTTCCATAAGTAATTCATAGCAATTGATCTGTAACTGACTAACAATTGTTCACTTCCAGCTGCTTTAAACTAAGAAACATAAGCTAACTAAATACTGTATAAGGATTCCTTCTTACAAAAATATTATGAACTAGTAGGGATTGGTGAATATGTATGCAAAACAGTATAGTAAAGTGCTTAATACATTAAAATTTACCATTATTTATATTATACTACAGGGAGCATTTAGTAATTGATTTCTTGTACAGCACTGACTACAGATGTAGCAATAGTTAGTGCCAACTGGATCCTTAATTAATTCATATAGTTTCTTTTTAAAATTTTTAAATATTAAGAAATCTTACTGTAGAATCATGTAAGTTTCTGTTTCCAAAGACTTTAACTCTCATTCCTTGGTTTATGGATTTTTAAATATTTCAAAATCTTATTAGAATTACGCAACTTTTCTGTTGACAAAATGCATTGAAATTTTGCCCCTCTGCTCTTTTTCAAATGACATTTGGGGAAGAAAAACTTAGTCAGCAAGACATATCAATACTTTTAATTTGTAGGTAACAAAATCTCTATAATACACAAAATTTAATGAAGAAAATAAATATTACATATGAGCTCAATTTTCATTGGCCTCATTTTGTCCATTGTGTGCCATTTTATTATTTATATTGTCATCTATTAATAGATGATTAGTATCCATAGAAGCCTATGATTTGCTGTTTGCATCTCATAATCACTTGGTATTTCAGTCTCCATAAAAGGGCAAAATTTTTCTCCATCTCAGGTTTCCTCCTATATACTTCAATGCCTTAAATCTTGCAATTCATTTTTTAGAATTTCACCAGCAATGGAGAACCAAGCAACAGCAATAACTTAATTCATGAACGTTTCTGCTCTCCTTTTAGTTCATAAACAGTGGTGTTTGGCAAAATTTCGCTTCTGTTCACAAACTCCCCGTCCAGGGATGAACACAACTCTGGCCATTCTCGGCGCTCTGACACGTGGTCGTGGCTTCCTCTAGTTGAGATTGCAGTTGCCGACAGACTTGTGCACACTCGAGTGCAGCTTTTCTGTGGGCTTTTTAGCATACACAGTACTATAAAGTGCTGTTCATTCCAGCATGGTGCCAAAGAAAGTGCAGAGCAACCATGATGGTAAAAAGAAAGTGCAGAGCGGTAATGAAGGCGGCAAGAAAGTACAGAGCAAGGATAGAAAGGTTTTGAAGAAAATAACCATTGAATTGAAGAAGGAAGTTATAAAAAAAAAAATGAATGTGGTATTTGTGTGACTGATCCAGCCTCAGAGAACAAGATTTTGAATATTTTGAAGAATAAAGATGCCATCAAAGGAGCTGGTGTGGCAAAAGGAATAAAGATGTTAACCAAGCAGAGGACACCAGTGCTGGAAGAGGTGGAAAAACTTTCGTCAGTCTGATTGAATGAGAAATAGCTGGCAGGTGATAGAGACAGTGAAGCTCTGATCTGTGAAAGAGCCTAGAAACTGCACGGTGATTTACTGCAAGAAAACCCCTCTATAAGTGCAACAAGTGATGAATTTAAGGGCAGTAGAAGATGGTTTGATAAATTCCACAAGAGATGGGGCTTGCACAATGTGTTAAGACAAGGTGAGGCTTCCAGTTCTGACAAGGCCTCTGCAGCAGCCTATAAGAAAGAATTTGCGAAATTCATGAAGGCAAAAGGATACGCCCGCATCACTCAGCAAGTGTTCAACTGTGATAAATCAGGGCTATTCTGGAAGAAGATGCCAAGTAGAACGTACATTACACAGGAGGAAAAGGCATTGCCAGGGCACAAGCCCATCCATGAAGGATAGGTTTGCTGTGTTCAAACCCAAGCACCCATCTGAAGATTAAGCCACTACTGGTGCACCATTTCTGTAGCCCTCATGCATTTAAGGAAGAGAATGTGAACAAGGCCACACTGCCTCTTTGAGCAAAGAGCACAGAGACTGATGCATGTCAAACAGGAAAGACTTGTCACATGTAAGGACAGGCACCGTCCTGAGCATCCTCAGCATAAAGTCAAGCTATTTTATACATCACATGTTCAAAAACTGCAGGCAAGGGAGACCTAGGCAGAAAATTTTGTATTAAAATGACCCAAATTTACTGTATCTCAACTGAAACAGCGGGGTCAGTGACTGAGCGATTTGGGATGATTCCTTGTACTTTTCTCTGGAGGACTTCATATGAAACAAAACCAACTGGGCAGGCTTCACCTGAACAGTCATTCAAAGGGGCATCTCTCTCTCTCTCTCTCTCTCTCTCTCTCTCTCTCTCCCTCTCCCTCTCTCTCTCTCTCCCCCCCCACACACAAATATAGGTGATTGTTCTTAGAATAATATATGTATCTTAAAAAGTATATGGTAGAACATCAGAAGAGTATGCACATAAATGTTCAAAAGTAGAACAAGAAAAATAAACCTAGCATTCAGAGATAACCATTGTTAAAATTATTGTGTATTTCAGTATCCTTACCTATATGAAAACTGAGATCTCATGTAACATCTGTATATTTATTCTTGTGTAATAAAACTCATATTAATAAACTTAAAAATTCTGTTTCAATAGCTATATCATAAGGAATATTATCCATTCTCCTGTAAGGATAGCACATGTCTCAGCATGCAACTTCAAACATTTTTATGAAACAATGTTTAAAATTGTTTGCAAATTTGTTCGAAAGTGTTAAATTGTTTTTTAATTACTAATGAAGTTTCAGTTTTCATATAGTTGTTGGGAATTTGAACTTCCTTTTTAAACTATGAATTTTCCTTTATTTAGGTTTCTTTAACATGCCTTAAATTTTAGGTTAAGAGCTTCTTCGTCCACTAAGTAAATTACATTTTTCTTAGGCTACTTTTTAATTTTTGCAAAAGTTAATCACGTCGAGTATTTATTTTACTTTAGAGAATCTAGTTTATTTCTAGGAAAGAAAATAAAACGCAAATATACAAAGGTAAAAATAAATGCATATCAAATACAGATATACAGAAGATCTTGATAAAATAAACAAATGCATTCTAGTGTACGTTAACAAGTAAAATAAAAGATGTGACCTACTTAATTTAAAATCACAGATGCTTGAAGTTTTAACATGAGTACCAAACCATTGCTACCAACAGAAGTTATCACCTAAAAATTGATACAGTGTGTCATTTAAAAATGATTACAAACCATTTATCATTTAAAATGGTTTTTAACAACAAAAACTGCATTGATATTTATGTTCAAGCAAAATCAAAGAAGGGAGAATGTGCACTGGCTTATATGATGTGATACAGTGCACACACGTATAAGGTACGGATTAAAGATGCTAAAAGGCTAACCCCACAGTTAATTAGAGCTCAATTTTTTTTTAAGGTTTTAACTCTTGAATGAGTTTTGGCTCTAAAATGGTTAAGTGAAGCATTCAACACCATAAAGCTCTAACAAAGAGAGGGAGCCTTGATCTGCAGTGTTGAAAGTTAAAATTCCAGGTGCATTTCTTTATCAAATCATGTAATTGAAAAATTGTTTGTGAGTCCCTTTAATTACAAAGCCCAGTACCAGGCTCTTAGAAGTGAAGGGTTATACATTGGCACAGGTGGCACCTTCAGTTAGAAATCCCCTATTTTTAGAGAGTGTTTACTTTGTGTCTGTTCTGTGACCCCACCTTGTTCCCAGCAGATTCATTCCAAGACCCCCCTAGGGGATGCTTGAAACTCCCACATACATACTATACTTTCTCTTATACATTCCTACCTATGCTAAATTTATAAGTCAGGCACAGTAACAGATTAACAACCATAATGTGAAAATGTATAATGATATACCAGGGGAACAATTACTTAAGACATATGAATTTTTCATTTCTGGAATTTTCCATTTAATATGTTCAATCCTCTGTCGATCAAGAGTTAACTAAAACCTCAAAGAGAAAAAACTGTAGGTGAGGGGGAAGACCATATACATCTATACAAATGTTGCAGTCACACTCTTTGTAATAAGTTTATGTTTCCACCAAAACTCATAGAAAATGTCTCTCTAATTCAGAATTCTTGCTGTTACACTGAAGGTTTCAGATCCATAACTATGGGTGTAATTTCCATGTGGGATTTCATCTCTGTGATTGGCAGTCCAAATGAGATTCAGGGTCAGACACACACAGCACCAGGGGCAGAGATGAAAAATCAAATGGAAAGTTAGAGGATAATGGCCAGTTGTGCCTATCATTCCCTTTTTCTTCTGCTTTCAAGCAAAAACTGGTCTAGTGGCTGTCACTCATCCTCATTACGAGGGCTGTTTCTGCCCAGGCTAGGAGTGACACAGCAGGATATTGCTGTCTGACTTGCTAAGATCCTTCAGGCAAAGGCAGTAATTAAAATATTCCGATTTTAAAACGAAAAGTTTTTTTGACTCAAGGCTGCAGTTTAGTGGATCCGAATACAGAACAGAATCTTAGTACTGTGCTCTGTCAAATGGAGCTTCTTTTTATTTTGCTGTTTAATTATTTTTACCATTTATATCATGCATAGCCTTGAATATGCACCATTCATGTGTAATATGCAACTTATTGTGTGGTAGATTTATAAATATAAGCAGCATATAATTTTAATGTGATTTTTATGTACATATCACAGAAATATAACATTTTCTAAAAATCCCTGTTACTATTGACTAATCATCCCCAAGTATTCATTAGATGTAATACCTCTGAGGAAACAGTTAATAGGGTAAAATTAATACTTACAGAATTTTTGGCCTAATACAGTACTACTATTTTTACAGGCTTTATTTCATTCAACTCACAAAAACTGGCTAAATAGGTATGTTACTCCCAATGACCAAAGACACAGACTTCACAGAAGGTATGCAATTCCTTGTAAGTCAACCAGCTGTGCCAAGACAGAATGGTGAAGCTAGGTTTTCCCTGAGTCCTGAGTCTATGCTTTTTAGATTCAAGTTGCTCAAGTGGTAATTGACTTTCCTAGAGCTGTGTCAACCCTGGGAAACCTGTGTAATCTGGGGCCTTCCGATCCTCCCCCTGCTCCTATCCACTTATAATACAAAACACCAATTCTAGTTGCTCACCTGGTTGGCTTCAAGTTATTGCATTTCTCTGACCTTTTGATTTGCAAATGTACCTTAATGCCAGAATAGTTGTCCTTCTCAACCTAGGGAAATAAATCAAGAAGGCTCTATAAAGCTGTGTGTGATGGCACTTTAGGAAGTTGAAGCAGGAAGAGGCAAGTTTGAGCCCAGCAACTTAGAGATTTAGCAAGAACCTGTCTCAAAATGAGAGGGCAGGGGAGGGACAGGGAGACAGAGGAAGGGAGAAAGAACTAGAAGAGCAACAGGTGTAGCTCAGTAACAGTACAACCTAGGGTTAAATATTTACCCCCACCCCTTCACCATAAAAAGGCCCAAAAAATTCAAGTGAAAATTCAAATGCCTGTAGCTTTCAAAGCAATGTGTGATGGCTTCTTGGCCCTTTGGCTAAGACTGACTGTGGTACCAAAGCAATGTATGAATCAGGATGAGTGTGAGAGGGTGAAGAGTGTGATTGTAATTGTGAGCCTGCAAGCTGCACATAGAGGTATTCAGATCCACTTACACATCTAACAAAACAACGTATTTCATGTGACTTTATTCAACCCAAGCCTGTAAGTTCAAAGCACTTACTGCAAATTAAATGTTGATAGGTATCTAAGCACCCGAAAAGTTGGTTTACTATTATCATATGGTCAAAATGCAATGAAATACTATTCAATTTCTTTCATTATTCCTTCCGTAAAACCACTATTTTCCAAGAGAGAGAGAAAGTGCATTCCCTGAGAGTTGTCTTCAAATATACTCCTATCTCTCAGAAGGTGTGAGGCCACCACACCCCAAGAAGCTTTCAAGCTCAAGGGTGTTTTCCTTGTTCTGTAAATGGCAAAGTTAAGTCACCAGGGAAATTTCAATGCACTATAAAAGATTTCTGAGGAGTTGAATCACATGCTTGGGAAGTCTAGCACTTTCAATTTGGTAGTAGGGATTGTAAAGGATTTTAACTTTATGGTTTGCATTTTGATTTTTGTTTATTCGAGAAAAATGTTAAGAGAAACTATTAACCTTCTACAGGAGACACCAGTGGGATTTGCTAAAGTTCGTTTTTAGAGGTCAGGGCCATGGGAGGGTTAGTGGGCCTCCATGTCTGGCCCTGTGCATGTCTTTTCCCTTCTTTTGTGCCTTCCTGGAATTGTGAACTGGGGCCACAAGGTTCCTCATGCAGAAAACAGACATAGATGGGAAGCTCAGGGTCAGAAGTGACCCACATGGTGGTCTACTCTCTCCCTGAGTTTCACTCTCCACATCCAGGGACATCCTGGGCACCTGGCGTGTACACATTAAGCAGGGTTCAGCACTCGCTTCACATGAAAATGGTGTGCATTAGAATTCCACCTTCTGGTCTCTCATGCTGTCTGCTTTTCTGCCTGTTCAGCAGCTGCACTTGAGTGGTTTGGATTATGAGTTAATGCAGGCCTGCAGGCTGTTGCTAGGACAAAAATCCCAGGCTTTGTGAGGAATGACATGTGGTGTCCAGCCTTGTCCTAGACACATAAGAGCCTTTCCTTTTTAAGCAGTTTTCTCCTCATTCAGAAGCTATGGTAAATCTTTCCAATTCACTGGGTAGAACCTTAGTGCTGACTGCATTAGCCCAGTTTGTGTTTCAGGGACATCCTGGGAGGCTGATGAAACTTCCTCTGAATGTGCCAATGTGTTTTACAGGAGGCGATCGTGATCGGATGACTGCCAATCATGAGAGCTACCTCCTCATGGCGAGCACCCAGAATGATATGGAAGACTGGGTGAAATCCATCCGCCGAGTCATATGGGGACCTTTTGGAGGAGGTAAGCGTATGTTAAAGTCACAGAAAAAGAGAAAGGTAGAACAAACCCATTCATTTTTCTTTCTGGCTAATGTTATTATCATCTCCTATATTCAAATGGATGAATATTGAAACGTACAGTAAGCCGTTCAACACTATTGATAGCTAAGTAATTCCTGGAGGCATAGAGTACAGCATACCAGAAATGTAGAGTGGTTAGAATATACATACAGCAAAAACATGTCTGGTAAGTCTGGAGGGGATCTGAATTCTCAGACACTCAATATTATCAGAAAGAAATACCCAAACTTTTGATGAAAATTCAATAATTATTAGAGTTTGAAAAACTAGTGCTTTAGATCAGGTAAATGCATGTAAATTCAATATTAAGTTTTTCTAAAAAGTTGAAAATGCATGATATGAAGAAAAGCTCTATGAGTAGCATAGGAGGGAGAAAAGAAAAATGTGCTTTTGATTTATTAAGAAATATAGAGGAGAATGACATAAATAGAAAAAATATTTAAAGGA
Source organism: Fukomys damarensis (assembly GCF_012274545.1). Classification (NCBI taxonomy): domain Eukaryota; kingdom Metazoa; phylum Chordata; class Mammalia; order Rodentia; family Bathyergidae; genus Fukomys; species Fukomys damarensis. The sequence goes on from NW_022900949.1 coordinate 36,761,576, forward strand.
AAAATCAACAAGTGGAACCCCAAAATAAGATCCAAAAATATTTATCTACAACCAACACACGTGGTAAAATAAAAAATACAGTAAATACTTAAAATTTTAAAAATGTCTTACAGTAAAAGACGTATTATCATTACTACCTCTTAAAATTCTCCCTCTTGTGTAGAACAAATGGATCCCATCATTCCTGTCACTTTCTGAAACAGTTCTGGAAGTCCTTTGTCCTGAGTGTCTTTGATTGTGCTGTCCTGGCTGCCTTGATGTCCCGAGTCCACTCAACACGTTTTTCTTTCATGTCCGTTTAGGCTTTGGGGAAGAGCCAGAAGCTGCACAATGCCAGATCTGGTGAATAAAGTGGATGAGGACTCGCCATAACTTTTTATTTGATAGGAATTGCCATAAATCTTTGATCGGTTCAGGGTAATCAAAAGATACAGTGAATGTTTCAATTAAAAGTTTTATTACTGTAAAAGACACATTGCCATTCATCCCCATCACGATACCTCCCTTCCTTTCCCACACACTTACCCCATCACTCTCGCAATGTCTCTTTACTGTAAAGAGATTTTTTCAATTTGAACTTTCACCATATCTTTTGATCACCCTTTTTATATTTCTGAGAGCGTAAAGGCTAATTCTTTCATGCTACCGTAGTGAAAGTCAATTGTATGAAATCGAGTTCACACTTAATAAACCAGTTATAATTCCGGTATTTATTTTATAGTCTCTTGTGTATACTATCAGTGCTATGAATTCACAAGGTGAATTTTTCTCCCAAACAGGTGCTTCTTATGCTGACCACCCATTTTACATTTTAGAGTAATTTTGAAAACTTAGTTTTAAAAGTTGTAAGGTTAGATTAAGTTTAAAAAGTTGATAGGCTGGAGAGGTACCTTAGTGGGCAAGTGTATTCGTAGCGTGTGAGAGGCCCTGGATTCAACTCCCAGTGCCAAAAAGGGGTGGGGGTGCTGAAGTAGTCAAGACTCATTGGAGACATGTTGATATCTTACTCAATATGTGATGTGTATCTGTAAATTATCTACTTTTTAGTTATAGCTTCTGTTAGGAAAGAGGGGAGTTTCTTAAGTAATTGACCACTCACTCCAGCTTACCTGGTAGCGATCCGGTTTGCAACTATTGCACCAAGCTAAGTATTGCTGGTGCTACTTTTTAGCTCTCGTGGTGTTGTAGTTCGTGTGACAGTTTATATGGCCACTCTTTCCATGGCCCTCAATGGCAGGTGAGGATGGAGAACATTAGAAAAACCCACAGGGTGAGACTCCAACCTTAGTGCCTTGGTAAGTGGAAGGCTCCTCACCCTCCTCATGAGGGAGAAGATTGCTCGCCCTTCCAGGACCAAAGATCCAGGATCCGAGGATGTGCCTCAAAGTTCTTAACATTTCTGTAGGGCCTCTTTAGCCCCTCCGTCTTCAGATTACTGGGGCTCAGAAGCTCAGAAGGAGACTAATTTCTGCTGTGGCAGGTATTTTGGTAAAAGGATTATTTGCATCAAATGTGCTATTTTCCTCCTTTCCTCTTCTTCCATCTGTTCTTTCATCAAGAAAAATAAACGAGATCCAGTGAGCTCCTCCAGAATCACAGATAGTCCCACCAGCCCAGAGTTCTCCCAAATAATCCCAATGAGGACTGGCAAGAGCTAAATTTAACCCTTCAACCTCTGAACCCAGAAGAGTAGCTCTAGTAGCTGATTGGTTTCTATACTGGGTCCTAGGGAGTATGCTCCTAGAATTTTACATAAATTTGTGATTCAAATATATTTAAAATAGAAATAATGCTCCAAACAATAAATCTTCTCCTGGCCTCTTTGTTTAATTGGAAAGTGTTAGGAGACTGCAAGGCAAGCATTTAAAGTACTCACTTAATTTGCAAGAAATCTTTTGAGACTCTTTTGAGTATCAAAATTTTCTCAAGTTAATGTGGAATGCAAAGCCAAACTGAATATTGAATGTAATAGATTCTGTCACTCAAAATTTTTGGTATCAAGCACTCATATTAATATTAATTAATTCTATTCTCATTGTTGGAATTTTTAAAAATGTTATAAATTGGGGTTTTAAACAATACTTTATATGGCTGAAAAACATTACATAGATACTAATATCTTAACATTTCACTGAAAGAATGTTTCCACTCATTTAAAATATTTTAAAGCTGCTATTTTAGTACTGTTCCACATTTTGTGATTAGGTCATTAAATCCTAAGGTAGAATAGAAGCATACTGTAAGTAACAAAACCAGGAAGAAAACCTGTGCTTCCTCCATCTTCAGAGCAGACTATGGTAACCTTTTTCTTAACTATGAATTATAAAGTAGAATTATAAATCTATGCCTTTTGACAGTGTAGTTTTCAGTATATGAAAAACAGAACTGTTTGAATGTTTGATACTAGAATTAATATAGGATTTTTTGTGCCTTTCAAAAATATCTGAATTGACAACATCAAAAAAGGTATAAAAAAAGGGAGCAGAACCAATGCCAATGCATGAATGAATGCATGGAAAGAATGGATAAAAAGAATGTGGTATGTCATGTGCAACATAACAAAGTTTTGGTTACCAGTTGACCACATGTACGGGGGTGGTCCCATGAGACTGTGTCACATGATGACATTGTAGTCATCTTAGTTGAAGTACACTCCATGATGACTGCCTAGAAACACATTTCTCTAAATATGTCTCCACTGTCAAGTGATGCGTGACTGTAGATCGCTAGGGAGGATTATTGTTCAGCATGAAAAGCATGGAAGAGCTAATATATGCTACAACACCAAGGAGTCTAGAAAACATTCTAAGCAGAAAAGGCCACTCGCAAAAGACCACACATCACATGATTCCCTTGATGTGAAAGTATAGAGCAGGATGTTAATCTATATTATAAAGAAAATAGATTAGTGGTTGCTTAGGGCTGGAATAGACAGCTGAGGGGAAATGGAATAATAGCCAAAATGCGTAAGGTTTTGTTTTGTTTTGCTTTGTTTAAAATAAGAATGTTCTAGAATTGACCCTGTAATGATTTTACATTATCTATAAATATACTGAAAAACAGTGAATTGTGTGTTTTAAATAAGTGGTATCTATGATAGATGAATTACATCTCAATAAAACTATTACAAATATCTGAATTGTCATTAACACATTTCCTTATCTGTCTTAGTTACAAACCCCAGGCCTTATTAATCCTAAATAAAAATGTCTTGGTTTCCACCTACCATCCCAACACTCACAGTTGTGGTTGTTGATTAGGCAGAATCTGTAAAGACATTTGGAAGAGAAAGTGATGCTATCACTCTGATTCAAACACTGTACTATCTGGGTACATCTTAAATACAGCTATTATAGAGCTGGCAATTATCCCACTACAGCAGTTTCACAATTTATGTTCTTAAAAATCCTTTGTGATACACTTAAGTTTATCTTGGTTTAGCTTATGCATGTAAAATATTCCCTCTTTGGCACTATAGTAATGGTCACTTGATTAAATGGTAGGAAACATCAAAGAGGTTAAAAACTACAGAGAGAAAATTATAAAATCCAAGACTGTAATGTCTTAAGACTTGTCTTTTTATCAACTAAAGCAAATTTATAAAAACTTTCAGATGGGGAAAAGAACCAATGGAAATATGAAAAGTACTTCTTCCCTTTTAGGGGAACTTGTTAGGCTGTTGACAAAATTCAGTATTGAATCTAGGTAGCTTAATTTTATGCTGTCTGCTTTAAAACACCCATAATGGGTTGTTCCCTGTTAACGATGATGAGAGGTGCACTGTGTTTACTTAGCAAGTAAATCCAAAAATTAATTAGAATGTCAAAACATTGGCTTCGTTTTGGGAAAACTTAGATTGCTGGCTTTAATTCTTTTCCTTCTTTCTTTCCTTCTCTCTTCCTTCCTTCCTTCCTTCCTTCCATCTGTTTTGTGTTTGTTTTTACGCTGGGTTTCTTCCCAATTGTTCCTGAAGCAGTGCTCATGGAAGTGCCTAGCCCAGGATCAGAGGAATGTGAGAACCCATAATTGTCCATTAGATCTGAGTGCTTAGCCTTACTTAGCTGCTTACAAAATTAGGTTCATCTTGTATTTTTCTGTCTCTATACCAAGAGCATTGAGTACGAGAGCCAGCGAGGCAGTAAAACCTCTTTGCGTATAACCCTTATGCATCAGCAGCAGCGGGAAAGCACAGGTTTACTGCTGAGACAGTGGGCCTTGCTCAGGCACCGATCGGCTGTGTGCTGTGGCCTGTCTACGTTTTCTTCCCGCGCCTTTGCTTTCCTTACTTGTAAAATTATAAAATTAGACAAAGTTATTTTACCTTCCTAGCTCCAAAACCCTGAGATCAGCCAAATCCCGTGCACCCTGTGTGCACCACGCAGTGGGCCCAGGTGGCTCCCAGCACACACTGCATCTCCCTCGCTGGTGCCAGGGCGCACTTAGGGGCTTTGTCTTCCTAGTACCGTGGAAGCTGCACTGGCCCCACAGGGGACAGCGGCTGGTGGTGAACCTTTTTCTGTCATTGTCTGACCCATTAGGGCTGCTGTCTGTGAGGTGCCTTCTCAGTGCTAGGGGCTCCTGCTGAGGGCTGGCAGCGACGTGGGGGCGTTAGGGTCAGCTGGGGTGAAAGCACTCGCATTCTAGATCTGCTGATGGAACAGCCTGGTGGGTGAATGATTAACCCAAGGAGTAAATTATTTGGAGAGTGCGACTGAAAGGGGGCTCAGGGTTGGGTACAGAAGCTGCACAGCCAGAAAAACACGTCTGTGTGTTCATCATACACATATGCATGCTTGGCTTGTTCTGCAGTTGTAATTGCAGACACTTCGCTGCTGGATTGAATATTTTTATATTTTATATTTACACACACATAGCCATAACATATGTGTTTTTAAGCGTCTGTACATTAAATATTCATTTGCAAATGGGTTCAGCCGTATAGATCTGGGGGAAAAATAAGTCTTGGACAAGAAGAGAAGAAATGGGAAAGAATGAGGGGCAGAAAGGTGACCCCGGGCCGGAGCCTTGGCGCCCTACGGCTTGCAGGAGGGTCTGAGCCAGGGCTGTGAAGGTGCTGCCCAGGTCAGATAGAATCAGGAGAAGCAAGGGCTTCACCCGCGGCGGGCACTCCCCCTCGGGTTGTGACTGCACCTGCTGCATGTGACCAGCGGGCACCGAGGCAGCCGCAGCCACAGCTGTGACGAGGCAGCCTCAGCCTTGCCAGCTCCCGCCCGCTCCCACTGAGCAGGGGAGCGCGGCAGAGGAGGGGCGAGAGTCTCCGCAGCACCGCACTGCCAGGAGCCTCCCCAATGGGCTCTCTGCTGCTCTGACGCGTGACTCCCGGGGGAGCTGGAAGACAAGGAAGCCCACGGAGAGCATCAAAGGATGCGGGCGTTATGAGAAGAACAGGGCGGGCCTCGGCGATGGGATCCCTCCCGCACTGACATGCTTTCTGGACAAGATGCGGTGACTCTCCTCCTCCTTTCCTCAGATGAACAGAGCCAGCGAGGACTTCTCCTGAAGAGTTCCTGAGGGGCCTTTCTGTCATTGTTCCTCTTCCCGGCACACGGGGCTGTGTGCTGACCTTTCCAGAGGAATCTCAGTCCAGCTGAGGAGACAGTGCTTAATAAAACAAAACAAAACAAACAAGTCCTGCGGTCTGAATGGGTGGTGTCGCTTGCTGGCTGCAGTTCTGTGCCTGTGACATTTTTGGAATGTCTGCAGAAACTTAAGAAAGACTACCTTAAAATCTCCCTGGATTAGGCCAAAGAAAAAGAAGTTTTGTGCCAGAAAGGAGGAAAGGAGAGTTGGTGACTTATCCATAAGCCAGGATCTGACTACTCAATATCTTGGAGTTGTAGGAATCAGCATTAACCAAAATGAGGAGAGACTGCGGGGTTCCGCCCCGAGGCAGGGTGTAAAGCACCCGCAGCGGTTCAGAGCTCAGGGCCTGAATGATGCCTGAAGACCGGAACTCTGGGGGACGCCCCTCAGGTGCCCTAGCCCCAACCGCCTTCATCCCCAAAACTACCTACAGAAGAATCAAACGGTGTTTTAGTTTTCGAAAAGGTAGGTAGCTGTTAGAAGCATACCTGTATCTTGTCATGCTCTAGGGCTTGCTTATGCTCAGATGAACCAGAAGTTTGAAAATTTAAAACTATGCAAGAGGGATTGAGGTGTGTCTCTGGCATCTGAATATTTCTCAGGGTTGTATTGCTCTGTTTATTACTGTGAATGGGCAGAGTGGGTGGGGCTTAAGACACTGGTCTTCTAGCGATCATCTTGATGGACAGGGAATTGAGCAAGTTGGGCTGAATCTTGAAAGTAGGGGCCACGCCTCCCTGGGGCTCTTCCCAGACCCCTACCCAGCAGCAGCGTCCTGACCCCCTGGACAGGTCCACCACAAGTCCGTGCTATTGCTTTGGGTTTGGTTCCAGCTACCCATGCTAACCTCACCACTCCTGCGGAGACAGTTTTGAGAATCCAGTTATCTCTGGGACCCTGTGAGGAATACTTGCAGACATATTAACGTTGGCTAGAAAGAAGAATCCCCTTGACTGTCCAAACGCATCATGAAACGCCTTTGGGAAAGCACAGAGATAGGAACAGGGGGCGGGAAAGTACAATAACTTCTGACTAATAAAACAAACATTTCTGAATGGGCTTATTTTGAGGGAGTTAAAAGAAAGCCTAAGTAAAATGCAGTGTCGCCGGAAAATGTTTATGTATGAAAACATTTTAAAGTTTCCTTTTGCTCTAAAATGAAAATAAATGGAATGTCTGTATAAGTACAAACCAGGTAATTATAGTCTCAATGTCATGCACAGTAAGCCAATAATTTAGTCAAGGACAGAACTGAATGACATCTGAGGTTGTTCCCTTCTTCTTTTTTTCTTTGATCTGCCACCTTCTAGGTAACCTTCTCCACTTCGTAGCCAACAAAAGAATGAGAAAAAAAAAGTAAGAAAAATTAAATGAAAATTAAATGCACAAAATATAGGGAAATTTTTAATGATTCCTTCTGAGTCTTTTTCTTTGAAAAAGTTGCAATCTGGCTATGACCATGGTCACATGTTATCAGCCAGAAATTCAGGAATTAACTCACATTCTTATCTCATTCATGAAGGAAAGTTAAATGAGAAAATACATAGTTTTAATCTCATATTGTGTAGATCTTTGGGAAATTCATGGCTAGAGAAATGGAAAGTGACAGAAATTGAGAAAAGCACAAGGACTAATTGTTTAAAGGAAACTTCCCTTTCTTCTATTTCCCTGCCCTTTGGAAGTCAGAGGATTGTGTGTTGCTGGGTCACCTCTGAGAACAGAGCACCGCCCCTTTTACTATCTTACCTTGCCTGCTCCAATATGGGGTAAGGTGGATCTGTGAGGATTCCTGGAATAACAGCTGTTCCCCTGGACTCCTCCCTTCCTCCTTAACCCCAGGAGGGAAAGGCAGCTCTTGTTCCAAGAACTACCCCCTCCTCCATTCAAGGGGCCGCAGACACAGGGGGGCTCCCATCACTCAGCTCCTGGGGGTTCTCTGTCTTTCCTAAGCAAATCTTAGTATGGGGAATGTTCAGCATTTGAAGGAAGGATTAAGGGATGTTGCCTTTGCAAGGCTGAATTCTGCTTTCTGTCATGACCAGAAAAGGGAGGGGTTGCCCCTGCCTGGTCTTCTGCTGCAGGGTTGTGTGAGCACAAAGGGCCTGGGGGACCCAGCTGCCTAGCTGCTCCTCACTGCTGCCCTGCCTGCTCCCCAAGACCATGCCACCCTGAGAAGAGGGTAGATTTGGTGCGGGTTTGTTTTTTTTTGTTGTTGTTTTTGTTTTTGTTTTGGCTTTAGTTTTGGTTTTTTGAGACAGGGTCTCACTACGTAGTTGCGACTGACCTGGAACTCACTAGGTAGCCCAGGTTGGTCTCGAATTGGTGCATTTTTTAATCTCCTGGGTGATCAAGTATTTCTAGAAGTGGATCTGGTTTCCGAGCTCACCTGGCACTGGTGGAAGGTTGAAGTCATTTGAAGCTCCACAGCAAAGAGCACTTGTGAAACTACCAAGAGTGTCAAGAAGGGAAAAAACTGTGGACATAGTTGTTTTTCCTGATGTACTATATATTCGCACACACATTCAACAGAAAAAGAGACTCTAGTCTCCATGCTTCAGAAAAGCTGCCCAAAGGCATGTGGAATTGGTAAAAGTTCCTAGCAGCCTGTTGGGAGCAGAGCTTGTGTGCTGGGTAACCACCACTTGTTTTGCACAGTGCCTTTCTCTTCTAGACCTCTTCTGCCCTTTACTGCCCTTTTCATCTCTTTCTTTGTTCTGTTACTAATTAAGGTCACTGAAAATGTTTCCCAGTGGTTTTAGAAACCCAGAAACTAAGAAACATCTATTAGTCAGGAAGCTGGGGGTTGTGGTACTTCACATTTATGTTGTGGTAAGAAAAGATTACGATGTATTTTTTACTCTGTGGACTTCAAAACCATGTATTTTCATTAGAAGCATAACCTGTGCTTTGATTACCTGGAAATGTATACATATTGGTTCTTGAGCACTTGGTCTAACCAAAGTGGGCTAGGTTCCTTGACGTGTCCCAGGAAACAAAATTGTTCAACTCTGACTTTGCCTCGTTTTTCCCATGAATTTCTTTTTCTTGTGGAAATCACCATCCACTCCCCAGTGGCCTTTCACGCACTACACTATGCCCACTTAGTGGTCACGCATGGCTGCTTGTCCTTCCTTGCAGACCTTGGACCCATTTTTCTTCCCTTCACTCTGGTTGTCTGTGCCTTTATTACTTCCTGGGTGCAATTTCTCTTAAGTAGCGTCTGTGCAAGACCACATCCATCTTTACCCTGTCCACCACCAGAGTCCTTACACCCATAGTCCTCTTTGTAAAAGCTGAATACATTTTCCTAAAACATTCTGTCAAGCAATGTTCCACAGCTCAAGAAGGTATTATGAACTCCTGTGGCCCTCGGGGAGAAGTCTTCTTTCACATAATTATCAATGCATTTTAACCAATTCCACCTGCTATCTACTATACAAACTCCCCAGTTCCTTAGGTGAATCTACATGTTCTCCCTAAACACATGTCCTGCCTCACCTATCTGTCTCTGCTCAGTTTCTTCTGCTGTGATGCCTTCTCCTCCATTTCTCATCCAAATTTGCCTTTGAACAAGATTTCTTTGGCTCCCAGTTCCTCATCAAACCAGTAATGTTCTTAGTCTATGTCCCTTATGTTTTATTGAAGCTGTAACTTGGGCATTATATCCTTGTAGCCACCTTGAGTGAGTATACACATTCATAGACACACACACACACACACACACACACACACACACAATTTACTTCCTCCCAAAGTAAAGTTTAGCAGTAGGTTAATTCAATCAGGGTTTCAAGATCGATTGCAAATTGGTGAAGTACAATATTACTACCTATCATGTCCTCCTATTGCATAGGCCATAATGAGTGAAAATAGAACAGATTCATAGTAGTGGTAGATAATGCTAACATTCCCTTTAGAATGTACTGTTTATTGTTTATGTTGTAATCATATTTTCAAAATTAATTTTTCTAACAAAAGTTACTATAAATGAGTAGTTTATATATAAGTTTTTTGGATCCTCTATCAAGCCATTCTAGGATCTAGAGGGTAAACAGAACAGGCTGCCCAAAGTCCATAAAATCACAGATTCCTTGGGGCTAGTAAATAAGTAACAACCTGTTATAAACATCAAAGCAAATTTTGTACACAGTCCTGGATATCTATGAACAAAAGACCAACCATAAGCACATCTGAAAAGGCAGTGAGTTGCCCAAAGATTTTCTCCTGTATGATCCTAAAAGAATGGTCAGAATTATGTCTGAATTAAGGAAACATAATATAGTGGAGAAAAGATGGCATTAATATAATATACACCTGTATTTGTAACCCAGATCTGCTATTTCATAGATATATGGTCTCATACAGGTCACATAGCATCTTTGAGTCAAGTTTTCTGTATGTAGAGGAAAGGCTACCTTAAACAAGGTCTGTGAGCACTGAACAAAGAAAGGCATGTAAATTTCATGGCTTAGTATTTGGCTGTAAAGGGTTTCTGTCATTGATCCACTGGTTTAGGCATGGGTCACTGAACCAATGCGTTACCTTATAACAGTTGCTTCATATTCCTAAGCCTTTATCTTTCTCCTTCTTCCTGATTCTCATTGTAAAGTAGTCAAAGTTCTACTAAGCATTCCTGACTCGTTAGGACTCCTAGCTCCTTGAATAAAAGGGTTTGTAGTTATATACGATTTTTTGGCTATTTAGAAAGCTACTGATAGGTTGAAGTAAACTTTGGCAGGCTTTGCTTTTTAGCTTTGTGCTCAAATGGTATCTTTTATTTTTTTATTTGTCCATTTACCAAAGGCAAATGTTCACTGAAAACTCTTACAATTTTGGTGATGGCTGGATCTCTCCTTTTGGCAGAGTTGCAGTCATTAACAGGAAAAGCAAAGCCAGTTCCCCGTGTGGCTAAACATGAGACCTACAGGCAAGAAGAGGTGGAAAACTCTAAGCACAGATACCGCAGCATGTGGATTACAACTATATTTTTAAACTTCTGTCTTCTCACTAGGAGACCAAGTACTCCTCTGATCTTAGGTTTTTATGGAAATAAATATCATCACCTAAGAACTACCAAAGAGTTTCATTTTACAATGGAATGACTCATTTATTGTCTATCATCAGGGAGATTTTATTCTCACACATGCAGTTATTCTTCACATGCTTGCAGAGCACTCCTGACTCACCCATCTCGATACGCTGCTCCAGGGATGTAAAGCTGAGGGCTTCCCTGTGGCCTAACAGAGTACAGGTTGAGCATCTCAAATCGAAAAAAAGCCAAAATCCAAAATTGGAAACTTTTTGAGTGCTGACATGATGCCCCCATGTGAAAATCCAACACCATAAAAGTTTTTTTCATGAGTGAAATTATTTAAAATATGGCATAGAGTTACCCACAGGCTATGTGCATACGGTGCATAAAAGGTAAAAATGAATTTTATATTTAAGACTTAGGTGCTATTGCCAAGATATATCATTATGTATATTCAAGTGTTCCCAAATCGGAAACACATTTCTGACCCCATACATTTCAGATAACAAGTATTCAACTGGAGTGTGTACATGAAACTTGGTGACCTTTACACCTGGAACCAGTACCTGTTCAGCTGTTGTGTCTATGGTACTTTGGGAAATTTCCTGAAACTTCTGTGTGGTTCACAGAATACATTTGTAGTATATAGCTACTTTCTAATATTATTTATAATAATCATAACAGATGTCAAATAATTATTTTACTCTAATAATTATAAAAGTACAATATTCTTTTGATGATTGAGACCTAGTCCAGTACAGGTAGGCATTTAAAAAAAATAACTAAAGAGCTATGAATTAAGGAATCAAAGATGAACATATCACAATCTAAGGCTAGGCTGGGGTTTGTGGGAATGTTAGCAAAGACAGCACAGGAGAAGATGCGTGTTGAACCTTGCAGAGTATGTTCTCCTCCTCTGACCCGTGAAGTAGGACCTACTAATCATGCTCCACTTAGGAAAACAGCAAATGGTCCAGTATGCTTTGTGGACATGGTGTTTGAGATGGCAGTAGGAATAAGGGGGAAAAGCTGTGATGCTTGGTGCACAATCAGTGTTGCAAAAAATCTGTTGATTAGAGGGTGGATCGAGAGACAGAGATCCAAATGTGAGAACTTTCATTTATGAAAAGGAGTTTGATTGCAAAGATAGACCAGTGGGCACCATTGGGAGATATAAAGTCAAAGAGTGGCGTGATCTGATTGAAATATTATGGGAACATGTTGCTCATTTGGGAGCTGTGCTCTTCAAAAAGCCATGTGAGAAATACTGAGTAAGTCAGCTAATGTAAACACAACAAGTTTGGAGGCAGCCAATGCGGTGGTTGGACGAGTGGCGTGAAGGAAGGAGGAAGCTAGGGTGACTTCCACGATGTGGGGGAATGACCAGTGTCAGTAACCAAATGAAGACTACAGGAAGTATAAACAATAGCAAAGAAAAGATGATTTCGCTCATTTAAAAATTATGACTTTGCAAATGTTTTCAGATTATCCATATTGCAGCTATAATGAGCACTTAGAAATCTAATCACAGTAACCTAAATTAGGGTACACATCTGGGAATACTTGATATTCTGTGAGATTGGATGGTATCCAGCAGAGAAATTGTATTAAGTAAAGTAAAAATAAGACTGCAGGACTGGATAAAGAAGATGTGGTTTTTCTATGAAATGGAATACTACTCAGCCATAAAGAATGGGAAATTAGAGTCATTCATAGGAGAATGGATACATATTGAGGATATACACGTAAGTGAAATAAACAAGTTGCACATGTATAAATACTGAATAGTTTCCCTGCTGTGAAAAACTATAATGGTAAGATCCTAAATTATATAATAGACAATGTGAAATAGGAAGAAAAGGGCTAAAGGCATAGGGGAAGTAGATACGGTAGGGGAAAGGTATGAGGGAAAAAATATAAAAAAATGAAACAATGGAAATAAAGTATTTGTAAATAGGGAAGGGGAGGAGGGGGTGAAGGGAGGGCAGGGACAAGGGGAAAAAAGGAGAACCAAGACCTGTCATGTAGAGGTACAAGATCCCAATGATGAATGTAACTGTACTGTACAACTAAAATGTACCAATAAACTCAGAGAGAGAGAGAGAGAGAAAAGACTGCAGGAAGAATTCAAACAACCAGTACACTTGGAAAAAGGAATAGTATGTCACATGGCCAAGAAAGAGAGGGAGGGCTTCCAAGAGGCAAAAATCATGCAAATGGGAAGTGTCAGGAAGAACGAGATTGGTAGTTTTAAGGGAACTAAGCATAAAGTAATACAAACACCAAGCATGGCTGCCAGCGATTTTGGCAACCAAGAAGTTCCTGGTGATATAGGAAAATGCCTTTTCAGTAGAATAGCAGGGTCAGAGGTCAAATTACAATAGGTTGCAGGTGGATACAAAGTTATGAAATGGAGCTGGAGTTATACTTAGTGGAATCAAGGAAGAAAAAGGACACATAGTAAAAGGGCACAGAGTTCAAGAAGGCCGGCTTGGTATTTACTTATTTTTAGGATTTGAATGCAGGAATCTGAAGACATGTATGAACCAGACAGTTAGTTCCTGGCTATTGGTCATATAAATCACTAGCTAAGGAGAAGACTCACAAGCCCTGCAATAATTCAGATTTCTCTTTCACACACTCCAGTCGAAACTGGCTCCCTCAGGTGCAGTCAGCTCACCTGTGCGATTTTTTTTGTCAGTCTGGTGAAAAGTCCCCTGCTGCTGGTACTTTGTGGCAGCATCAGAGTACCGCGGGGAAATGAGCGTGACAGACCAACGTCACCCAGAAATTCCAGGGATGGTAATGTCAGGCCCTGCGGGACCATATCGATAGTTAAATGGGCATAGCTGGGATTGTTTGCATGACCCACACCACGGGGAGTGATCTGGTTAATGATCTACAGATCAGTGGGTGCTTTCCCCATGCTGCTAGCTAGGGGTAGCGCGTGACGTTTGCGTTTTCTTTTTTTCGTTGGTCAATTTTAAAATTTGAAATCTCACTGCGTCCCTCAAGTAAACTTGACCTGAAACTTTTTTAAAAATTACTTTTTTACTCCATTAGTCATTTTCCTCAAAAACATATTCCTACGCAGGAGGTTAATCCACTCTAACATTTTACCCTGGCATGCGTGGCATATTGTTATGTCTAATGGCACAGGATAGGGAGTGTACGCATATTAGAAGGCTGTATTAATTCTTCACAAGGCCAGTTCTACAGCAGAAAGCTACCGTATTTCCACAGGGATTTATAGTCATATGTGCAGAATATCTGCATACTTTACCTTTCTTACACATTGTGTGACTAAACAAGCTTTAGCTTTGCATAAAGAAAACTGTCTTTCAGAGAACATGTTCACCGAAGGGCCAAAGCTTGTTCCTTCTCCAGATTTAGGCGGTGCTTTTCCACCCAAACTACATTTTCTCTGCATAAACCCTCACCCATGCCTTGCTACTCTGAGAGGGATCGAGGAAGCTCCTTAGTAAGTGGGAGGATTCTTCTTGCACCTCTGCCTTCAGATGCGATGCAGGCTACCCAGTACCGTGTGTCAGACAAGCAGGGAACACATTTCACCTCCGCAGTTTACTACTGTAGCTGAGGTGCTTGTTTCAAACTCCTTGTGCACAAGATAACAGTAGAGGAGGTGCCTACCTCATGGGGTGCTGTGGGCTTTGAGTAAGAGAAACGCACATAAACTGCTGATCACGAGCCTGGCATACGTAAGGAGAGCTTGGGTATTATCACTTTTTAAAACATAAAAGGTGCACTATTTTCCTGACTTTGAACTATACTGATATTTTGTTTTCCTCATTGAATTTATTGGTACATTTTAGGGATACAGTACAGTCACATTCATTATTGGGATCTTGTACCTTTACATGACAGGTCTGGGTTCTCATTTTTCCCCCCGTCCCTGCCCTCCCTTCACACCCTCCACCCCTCCCCATTTACAAACTCTTTATTTTTCTTTCCCTTATTACCTTTCCCCTACCCTTCCCACTTTCCCTACACCTTTTCTTCCTATTTCACATTGTCAATTATTTCATTAGGATCTTATGTACTATTATAGTTTATTCACACCAGAGAAACTATTCTGTATTTACACATGTGTGACTTATTTATTTCACTTAGGAGTATATCTTCAATATGTATCCATTTTCCTATGAATGAATGTAATTTCTTATTCTTTATGGCTGAGTAGTATTCCATTTTATAGAAAAAACACATCTACTTTATCCAGTTTCCAACTGATGGGCAAATGGGTTGTTTCCAAGTTTTAGCTAATTACAATCTGTGCTGCTATAAACATAGGTGCTCATATATCATTGTGATATGATTCTTTTATTTCTTTTGGAAAGATACCCAGCAGAGGGATGGCTGGGTCAAATGGAACCTCTAGTCCCAGCTCTTTGAGGTATCTCCACATTGATTTCCATAGTGGTTGCACCAGTCTGCACTCCCAACAACAATGGAAAAGGGTTCCTTTCTCCCACAACCCCACCAACGTTTGTTATTGGTTGATTTCTTGATAGCAGCCATTCTTTGTGGGGTGAGGTGGAATCTCAGTGTTGTTTTCATCTGCATCTCTCAAATGACCAATGATGTGGAACATTTTTTCATATACTTACTTGCTGCTTTTACTTCTTTGTCTGAGAAATGTCTGTTCCTTTCAGATGCCCATTTTTGGGTCTTTATATATTTGGGGCGGGCTGATTGTTTTGAGTTCTTTATATATTCTAGATAATAGTCCTTTGTCTGAGGAGCAGCTGGTAAAAATTTTTTCCCACATTGTGGGCTGTCTCTCAGTTCTGTTGATGGTTTCTTTTGCAATGCAGAAGCTTTTTAATAAGATGAGATTCCAGTTGTTGATTCTTTGTGCTAGTTCCCGTGCTACTGAGGATTTGTTCCTAAAGTCTTTTCCTATGCCAGCGTCTTCAAAAGTTCTGCCTAATTTATCTTCCAGCAAGTTTAGTGTTTCTGTTTTTAATATTTAGATCTTAATCCACTGGGATTTTAATTTAGTGCATGGTGAGAGATGAGGGTCTAATTTTAATCTTTGGCAGGTTGAGATCCAGTTTTTCCAACACCATTTATTAAGGAGGCTATCTTTCCTCCAGTGAGGATGGTCAGCTCCTTTGTCAAAGATGGTGTAGCTGAGTACATCTGGAGTTGTTTTTGTGTCTTCCAATCTGTTCCACTGATCCTCAGGTGATATTTTAAATGATTAGAAAATAAGGACTCAGGACAATTGTGATTCAATAAAAAGGGAGAAGACTCAAAGCTTTTAAAGCTACATGTCCTGACATGGACTTCCATTCTGCCCCTTGGTGCTCTGTAACCATCTGTGGGTAAATTATTGAGGCTCTGTAAGCCCCATTTTCCTCAACTGTGAATAGGGAGAATGGTAGCAACTTTGTATATTTCTGATGCAAAGCAGCAGGATAAATGTGATGGGCTTAGAACATAATAGTACATACATAATAAATTTTGGAGTCTTGTTATACTTTCTAAGTACATTCTTATTTTATCATAAAGGCACCTTCACTTATAAAGGGGAAAAAAGTACAAAAAATACATCTGAAGCAAATCTTATCCCTTCTTTTATTGTCTCCTAAGTTGTTTGCCAAAAGGAAATCCTAAGAGTTTTCAGAAAAGTGTATTTGACTGCTTTTCATTATTGTACAAAATTAAATCTTAGAAGCTTAGTTCTTATTTGTAGTGTATGTACAAGTGACATTGGAACATCTGTACTAATTTTCTCCTAGAAACAGAGAGGATATGTATGCCATACAAACAGAATATCCAAAATATAAAAATTGTATGTATATATAATTTACTCTTGAATGTCATTGGGTTGTTTTTAAATGACTTCTAAGTGCCTTATAAAACTATTAATCTGGGTGAGATGAAATTGAAACATCATAGGCAAGCACACATTTGTTTTCAAATAGCTCATAGAAGAAGAATCAGTATTCTCCATTCCTAACCAATTTTCAAGCCTTGTTTTTAAACACTAGTCTATCTCCCAATATCAGTATCAGCACAGAATGGGCTAGAATTTTGTTTTGCTATAAGTAACAGAAAACCCAGGTAATAAGGCTTAAGCACAGAAAGGCTTATTTTTCTCACTTTAAAAACCTATCTTAAAGCCTGGCATGGTGGAGCACACCTGTAATCCCAGCACTTGGGAGGCTGAGGCAGGAGGGTCGCTGTGAGTTCGAGACCAGCCCAGGCTATATAGTGAGTTCCAGGTCAGTCTCAACTACATAGTGAGACCCTGTCTCAAAAAACCAAAAAAAAGAAAACCAAAACAAACAAACAAAAAAACCTATTTTAAGCAAATGCTACTGGTACTCAGTTCATCATTTCAGCCTCAGCATCTCTGTTAATCACTTTCCCTTGTATCATCATAAGCATAAAGGTGAAAGAACCAATATCACACCCAACTCAAAATAGGAAAAAAGGTCCCATTTAATATAGCTATAAAAACAAATTTGTAAATGT
Organism: Fukomys damarensis; assembly: GCF_012274545.1. Lineage (NCBI taxonomy): Eukaryota > Metazoa > Chordata > Mammalia > Rodentia > Bathyergidae > Fukomys > Fukomys damarensis. The sequence goes on from NW_022900949.1 coordinate 36,778,716, forward strand.
TGAAGTGAATTTGGTCAGTCAAAGGGGTTGAGGATCTCTACAATGACACATTGATGGAAGAAACTAAAGAAGACATGTATAAAATGGAGGCATATGTATTCATAAATTGGACAAATGAATGTGCTTAACATGTCTATTTACCCCAGTGTGTTCCCAGGATAAGGGACCAGCCACTGATGAATGAGTAAAAAAATGTTTTTCATATATGCAGTAGAATTGCTTTTTAGGCATAAAAGATTGAAATTCTGTCCTTTGCACCATGTGGATGGGGCTGGAGATCACTTTATGGAGCACTGCGTGGCCCATAATCTCATAGGTAGACTCTAAAATTTTCATCTTGGGACAAGGGGAAAAATGAGAACCAAGACCTGTCATGGAAAGGTACACGATCCCAATGATGAATGTAACTGTACTGTATACCTAAAATGTACCCATAAGCTCAATGAGAGAAAAAAATAAAAAATAAAATTTTCATCTTATAGAAGCTGAGATGGAGTGGCAGACACCAGAGGCTGGGGAAAGGGGAGAAGAAGGGACGGAGAGAGGTTAGTCCAGAGGCACTGAGTTACAGTTAGATAGGAGCAAGGAGTTGTAGTGTGCTTTACGAGTAGGATAAGTAGGGATAACAATAAGTACATTTTTTCCAAAAAGTTAAGAGTCATTATTGCTAATGTTTTCTCCATAAAAATGATGAATGTTTGAGAGAATAGATATGCTTCACCTTATTTAAACAGTACACAGTGCATACATGTGCATCCAGGACACCACGCCCCATAAATATACTCATAACTTTTATATTTTCATGTATCAGTTAAAATATTTTAAAACTTTTTTTAAAAAATCAAAGTGATTTCGACAAGCCCCGAAGAACAAGTGAGAACCAGTTGCAGAGCTTCTTAAAGTTATTCCTGGTACCTATTGGTCTCAGGATAAATAACTGTCACTCTCTTTTGTGGCAGACAAGGGCATGCTTTTCCCACTCTTAAAGCGTTAGGAAAAGCACATAAAAAAAAAAAAAGGCCAAGGAAAAGAGTGATTAGAGTTCCAGATACCATTGTAATCCACAAAAAAATCTTCCTCTACTCTGTGAGACTTTTCGACCAGGTGCTGAGCCATGCGGCCACCTCACTGCAACAGAAGTAAATCATTTAAATTTTCAGCTTCTAAAGTGGAGATAACAAGAGAAACTATCAGGGGAATGGCTGGCGAATTACTTGTTCTAAAGCCTCTAAACTAAGTTGAATGGACCTGTTACCTGTTCTAACCTGTACTGGCTTTTCAAAATCCCATTTTCTAATTCTATTTGGTATGTCCTTGAATATTGATATTGCATCACCAAACCTTATTTTCTAAAAGAAATGCAACAAGTCCACAAGTGATAGGATTGATACCAGGTTTGTGGGATCCTTTTGTTTGTTGTCACTGTTTTTAACCAGACTATGAATCTTTTCTTTGATAGCAAGTCCGTATTGCTGGAATGGGATTATTTCATATTGCTGACCTCACAGATCCATGATTTTACAGGTGTGGGGAAGCCAAAACATCTACTGTTACTATCAAATATTAACCTAATAGTTGTTAAATAATTTGTCAAATGCCTCAGAGTCTTATATAATTTTTGTTTTTGTTTTTGATTTGGGTTTTTTTTTTGTACCGGTGATTGAACTTGGGACCTTGTGCTGGCAAAGCAGGTACAGCACCACTGAGCTAAATCCTGGCCCAGTGTTACATAAATTTAAGAGATATTTATTTTCCTTCAGGTTTTATGAAACTTACCAGGCCACTGAAACCATTTAATGATACGCATTTCCTCTGAGGATGTTGGTGTCATATGTGCCTTGACTTTATCCTCCCTTCTTTCCTCATAAGTTGATCATATCTGTCAAGGTATTATCTAATATGAATATATTTGAGAAAGGTTATCTCTTCTCAGTGGAGCACCAAGGATGGTGTGCTGGGAGTGTTCTCTCCCAGGGACATACAATGAAGAATCTGTGCTTAGAGATATTTGAAAGGCAGTGATAAAACTGACTAAAAGTTGTACTGCTGTTTATTTCCACTATGTTCTGGTGGCTGTAGACTATAGAAGGCACTCACGACCCTCTCTGCCAGGGCAAACCACCTTGACCCATCTGCTTTGCTTTTAGAATTCCCTGCTTCCTAATTTTAATTTTTCCCTTTCAAATAAGTCAGTAGTTTAAGGTTTTAAAGGGAAAATGCTGTTGGAAATATTCTTAATTTTATTTTTTTCATTTTAGTTGATTAGTACGTGTGTGCAGTATATAATGTTTGCATACCTTGGATGAAGTTGGTCCATCGACGCAACACATCTTACTCTTCTTTTTCTTCCGCTCTCCCTCCCCTCCCTTCCCCTGCCACCATCTTTTGAGCACTTTCCTTTTTTTACA